>NC_083325.1:82579116-82895616 GCF_963455315.2 Globicephala melas
CTTCAAATAACCATCAGCCAAGATTCAAAAGCAGAGAAATGAAATTGATGTTCATGAGGTAGACGGCAGATCTAGGGGTCAGTCAGTGGGAAATCGGATTGAATAAGGTAAAGTGAAATGGTCTAGGACTCTTTATCATCAAAGTTAGGAGTAGGCTATATCTATATATATTATACCTAACACATGTCACTTAATAAGTGACAGACATGCTTGTGGTTTACACTCAATGGGTCTTTACAATACGTTCTTGAAAATAATAAAGGTAGGGACTTCCCTGGTGGCGCAGTGGTTAAGAATCCGCCTGCCAGTGCACGGGACACAGGTTCGAGCCCTGGTCCGGGAAGATCCCACATGTTGCGGAGCAGCTAAGCCCATGCGCCACAACTACTGAGCCTGTGCTCTAGAGCCTGCGAGCCACAACTGCTGAGCCCGAGTGCCACAACTACTGAAGTCCGCGCGCCTAGAGCCCGTACTCTGCAACAAGAGAAGCCACCCAATGAGAAGCCCGGGAACCACAACGAAGAGTAGCCCCCGCTCACTGCAACTAGAGAAAAGCCCGCGCACAGCAACAAAGACCCAAGGCAGCCAAAAATAAAAATAAATAAATAAAAATTTATTTTAAAAAATAATAAAGGTAGTATTTTTTTGTGTATGAAAGTATTCAAAGTGTCTTGGAAATCATCCTGCATATTTTGGAAAATAAGCATTTTCCATTTTTTTTTAAACTGAGGTATAGCTGAGTACAATATTAGTTTCAGGTGTACAACATAGTGATTCAATATTTTTATAATTATACTCCATTTAAAGTTATTATAAAATATTGGCTATATTCACTGTGCTGTACAATATATCCTTGTAGCTTGTTTATTTTATACACAATAGTTTGTACCTCTGAATCCCCTACCCCTATCGTGTCCCTTCCCCCTTCCATCTCCCCACCGGTAACCACTAGTTTGTTCTCCAGATCTGTCAGTCTGTTTCTGTTAACGTTTTCTATTTTTACAACTTGCTTAAAAGGCCTATTTTATTACCACTCTGAAGCCCATGATCTTTCTCTCCCTTGGGACACCGCCTCCCCAAGGAGGATGGCAGTCCTACGCATTTTCTCAAAAAAAGTCTCAGGCGGAAGGTAGAATTTGGACTGGAACTTTAAGGTAGAATAAGGACAGTTACAATAGGAACAAAATTGTTGAGCTCAGAAGTCCTTACTCTGCCATGAACAATATAGCTTGTGCTCAAAGTGACCCACCTCAGTTATATGAAAGTGGAGTGAGTACTACTCTCCAGTTTCAAAAGGACCCTTTTGCACAGTTAACCGACACTTTCTGCTGAAGTTTCATCTAACCACACCAAGAATTCTTAAGTCCTCAGATCTAGGCAACAGTCTCTAAGTAACTGGATGATCAACAGAGAAAGTTTGTGAACTTTTCTGAAAACGATGCTTAAGTGAGGGTCTGTCTGTCAATACTGTCTCACACCCATCTCAAAAAACATCAGGTTCAAATCCATTTCTTCCCTGATCACCTCTTCTTTTACCTTTTTTCCCCTCTTCTTACTACGCTTTTTCTTTTCTTTCCTTATTTAGTGAGATTGCCAGGAAGAAAATTTTCTCTACCTTTCTAGGTTCTTTTGGCTGGTCTAAGAATTAAATTGACATCAGATTAATATGTGAAAATCAAACAAAAGTGCAATAACATGTATACATGGGAGGGACCCAGGAAAACTGAGTAATGAACCAAAATGCTGGAAACCCTCATCTTAAATACCATCTTCAGCTAAAGACAAAAAAGATTGTTTCCGGCACTGGTTTGAGACTTCAAAGGCGAGGAAGGCAACTGACATGGAGATTAAAAAGCAAGTGTTTGGTAAACAAATGCTTGCTGGGTATCACAGAGACAATGGGACACAGAGGGGAATTTTAACAGGCTTTGCTAGGTTCCTCCCTGTCTACCACACCCAGTTCACACTCTAGTTATCTACATTCTTCTAGACAGTGAAGGGGAAGGTCAAAGTTTTTTCCTGTGTCTTTTGGGCCTTGATTGGTTTCAGCTAGAAATAATACGCACGCCAAAGAGACATTTTGGGATGGCAAATTTTGCTCCCCTGCAGGATGAATGTCAATTCCAGATGAAAATATTTTTTAATATCATTTTTTAAAAGCTTTTATTTCTAATGGAATATTGCAGGAACACTGGTGAGAAAAGAACTCACTTCCACTTTGAATTCGCTCCCAGGTCGCATTCTCTCCCTGGATTCCCTGACCGGGCCCCCCAAAGCCTCAGTCAGCCCAGACAGCCTCGCCCTCCCGGGTACCTAGACCCTTCGGCCTGAGCAGAGACCCTAAGAGCTTCCTGCTCCTCCCTGCTGACAAAAGGGAAAGCAGTTCTTCGCCCTCCCTATATTAGGGTCGCTCCCAGCCCCGCCGCCTCCAGGACCTCACTAGTCAGCATTCCCTAAAGCCGCCACTTTCCCACTTCCGGGACCGGCGCTTTTTCCGGCGCCCGGAAGTGCGTCATCACCCAGCGCCCGCGCCCCGGGCCCCACGCCGCCCAGGCGCTCCAGGAGGCCCTGAGATTACGGTGCTTGCGTGCACTGCAGCGTCCTGGACGGGAACGGGGGTGGCTGCTCCTCGGCGCCGCGATGCAGGTCTCCAGCCTCAACGAAGTGAAGATTTACAGTCTCAGCTGCGGCAAGTCCCTTCCCGAGGTGAGTCACGTCGGGTCCTCCTCTTCGCGGGGCAGCCGCCCCTCTCCTCCCGGTTCCTGGTAGTTTCAGCTGGGCCCGGGCCGGCCCCAGACTAGGGGAGGCCCAGAGTCCAGGGACGGTGCGTGGGGGAGCTGGTCGGTGCTGGGAGACGAGGACAGTGCTGTTACCGCGCCAGAGCCTGGGCCGAGGGGTGATCGGGATTGATGAGTTGGCTTGAACTTTTTGCGGGTAAAGTTCTCTAGAACAGAGGAGCTGTCCCTTTGGGCTTGTATAATGATCACAGTCGCTGCCACACCGAGGAGGAAAACGTGGACAGATTGGTTGACAGGTATTTCTCCCCCACTTTAATGCCCGCTCATCAGCTCTTCGTTGAATTCCTGTTATATGCCAAGTTCTAGAAATACAGCAGTGAAGAGAAATGCGGACTTTGCGTCAGCAGCATTTATGATGTGGACGGCAGTATTTTTGAACCTTGCTGAACTTAACTTGATTTCGTTGAGTCTTAGGACATCAGAATTGGAAGGCGTTTGGAAAGTCAGCCATTCTCTTCAAATCTTTTCATGTTGAAAATATGCAAAAGATCCAGCGAGGGGAAGGGTGACTTGTCCAGAGTCATCCACCTAGGCTCTGTAGCTTGTGTGTTATTTCTCATAAGTGCTGGTCAGGCTGCTGTCGAAGCACTGCCAGTGAGAAGAAACTTTTGGCAGAAGCTCTTCCATTTTGAGACTGCTTGTTAGACAGTTGTTTTAAAACACGCCCCCTTTCTACATGCCGCGGTTGCTCTGAGTCCTGCCCTTGGAAATCAGAATAAGTGTAACTCTTCCTTGTGTCTGACCCTAAAGGATTTGGAGCCAGTGATTAGACTCTTCTCAGAATTCAGGTTAAATAACTCCTTGTTCTTCAGCTGTTTGTCACACAGCATGATCCTTCTCATTTTGTTCTTTGGTTCTGCACGTTTGCTGAGACGTGAGTACCTGCAGGCAGCCCTGTTCTAAGTGTTGGGATACGTGATGAACCGGTCAGATAAGGTTCCCTGTTGGGGAAAAGGATAATAAGTAAGCAAATAGGACAACTTCAGATACTGAAAAGTGCTTTGAGTGTCTATAAGAGAGCACTTGTGGATGAATTGTTTAGAGAAAGTGGTTTGGACTCAAGCCCTCAGGGAAGGCCCCTCTACAAGGGGGTCACATTTGAACAGAAACTTGGTTGATGAAAAGGATTGAGTCTTTTGAAGATGGGAGAAAGGAAGAGTTTTCCGTACTGAGGGAACAGAAAGTGTCAGTGACCCACAATGGAAGGCACTTGGCACGTTGGAGAAACAGGAGAAGCACGGTTGTGGCTGTGGAATGCTCAGTGGGGCAAGAGGGTGGGGACAGCTGAGGCTGGAGAGGTGGGCCTTGTAGGCCAAGGCAGAAAATTAGGGTTTTATTCTTAGTGCTGTTGGAAGCTGTTGCTGGGTTTCAGACTGGCTGCTCTCTGGTAAAGTACTGCAGCTGGGGAGGGTGTGACTGGGGATGAGTTAGGTGGTCCAACTGAGAGACGGGTGGCTCGGGCTAGGATGGTAGCAGAGGAGATGCTAAGACTGGGTGGGGTAAAGGAGGTGTTTTGGAGGTAGGCTAATGGGACTTGCTAATGAGTTGGATAGTCGTAGGAAGTTGAGGTGAAGGAAGGAATCAAGAGAGAACTCTTAGGGTGTGGATCTGAATAACTGGGTACACGGTGTTGCTGATAACTGAAATGGAGAATTGAGCACATTGCGGGTCGGGGGAAGGTAGTGAGCAAAAGGCATGAAAAGTTTTATTTTTGATACTGAAGGTTTGATGTTCTAATAAACATCAGGTGGAAATGTTGAGTAAACAGGTATGTGTATCCTGTTAGGGAATCTCTCTAAATCTTCTTTTAAAGTAATTCTGACTTATCAACAAATTGCCTGTTTTGCTTTACCTACTTCAAATGTAAGATCAAGCAGGGTTTTGGTTTTTTTTTCTTCTTTTCTTTTCTTTTGTTTTTTTCCAACAATGGCGGGATGCCTGTCCAGTGAGAGAATTAGGTCATCAGCATTTCCAGAGCTCTTTTGCTGGGTTTCTGGTTAAATTCTTTGGCATTGGTAAAGTGACGTTCTCTATCAGCTGTGATTTTGTAGAACACAAAGAGGATGCCTGATATCAGTGACAACTTTCAGTTCTTTGTTGAACTTTTAAAACTTAGACTGGTTCATTCCTGCCCCGTGCTGACTCTGTCTGGTGTGCTCTCCTGTAGTGCTGTCAGTGTGTACAGAAACTACAGAGTGAACTGTTTTTTCATCATTTTTCAACTCTTTTCCATCGTCACCGTTGTAAGGAATTTCTGGCTCTTCTAGGTCCCAGGCTCCCATTTAGAAGGCAATCTCAGTCCCCTCCCCTTTGCCCCAAGCTCCTGATGTGTGAGACCAGCTATCCAATGAACTGCCCCCTTCTTTAGCATAACTCCCTGAGAAGAGGAAATCGAATCCCCTATGAAAGGAGAAGCCCTTTGTTTTGCTTCTATTAAGTTGATGTAGAAGAATGTATCGAGTGCCCAGAAATATAGTTTAACATCACCTTTAATTGAAACATTTCTACCTAAAATGAAATCAGAGCAGTGTAATCACAAAGACTAGCACAGACCTGTAAACCAATGCCCTAAACACAAGGCAGGAGGAGAGCTCTGGCTCAGACTGAGGCCCTTCAAAGAGTGACACCTGTTCCAGCGTCCACACTGCCTCAGGCGTCACACTTAGGGTCTTCAGGAGTGGGACTACATGACCAGAGAGCCGTAAAGATTATAATGTCCTGTGTCTAACATGGGCTGTACATTGGGTTTGTGCTTTTAGAAATGACATCTGTTAATTTTTCTCTTGCTTTTCTTTGATTTCCTGAGGGTATGTTTTCTTAACCTCGTCATTATTGACATTTGGGGCTGGACAGTGCTTGTTGTACAGGCTGTCCTGTGCATTGTAGGAGGCTTGGCAGCGTCCCTGACCTCTACCCACTAGTTGCCAGGAGTGCCCACCCCTTCCCATTGTGGCAACCAAGTACACTTTAAGAATTGCCAGATGCCCTTCGGAGGCAAAATTGCCCCTGGTTGTGAACCACTGCTTTAAGGTGATCGTAACTGATTAGTGCTTCATCATTGGCACCTGTTCATGCAATGGACTTATGCTGCAAGCTAAAAGGTACAGGAATTACAGAACAAAATCTGGTGTCAGCGAATGTGACTTTTAAAAGTATCATTTCTTTATTATCAAGTGTCAGCTGTTTGGTCAGGTTTATTTATCTAGGTTTATGTTTTGTAAAAAATATATTTCTTTAAGAAACTTTCTCCATTTAATGCTTGCTTTTTAAAATTTCACTTAAATAAAGTTCCATGTATTAGGTATAACCCATAATATTTGAGGCTTACTCCTTTCCCTTAGGTTGATTAGATGAACTAGTTTTCTCTTGTATAAAATATGGTAGTTCTAAAAATTTATTATCTAGTATATGTAAATATATACCAGAAAAAAATCCATGTAACAGGATGTTCACAGTAGGGTTAGGATTACAGAGTATTTTCATTTTCTATGTTATATATTCCTATAAAGTTTCAATTTTTTAATATGAACATGTATTATTTTTGTAAGCAGAGAAACAATTCAAGTAAATATGTTTTAAAATAAAGTCTCTGTTTTCTTTAAGTGGCTTTCTGACAGAAAAAAGAGAGCACTTCAGAAGAAAGATGTTGGTGAGTATTATTTTTTTCATTTCAGCTACATTTGTGATCCACGTTATAATGCTTTTCTCATTTATTGTTATCATATTTAAGTGAAGGTTTACAAAAACACAGTGGAATTCATGCAGTGGAAAATAGACTTTCTGCCCTTTTCCTTTTTTAAAAAAAATTTTAATTAATTTATTTATTGATTTATGGCTCTGTTGGTTTTTTTTTGTTGCTGTGCACGGGCTTTCTCTAGTTGCAGCGAGTAGGGGCTACTCTTCCTTGCACTGCACGGGCTTCTCATTGCAGTGGCTTCTCTTGTTGCGGAGCACGGGCTCTAGGCGTGTGGGCTTCAGTAGTTGTGGCACACGGGCTCAGTAGTTGTGGCGCACGGGCTTAGTTGCTCCACGGCAGGTGGGATCTTCCCGGACCAGGGCTTGAACCCGTGTCCCCTGCCTTGGCAGGTGGATTCTTAACCACTGCGCCACCAGGGAAGCCCCCTTTTCCTTCTTAAGAAAACCTTTGTTGTGCTTGATACAGTCCCGTGGGTATGGGGTTTGATTTTACCTACTTAAGCACTAGTAAGTTAGCTTGTTACTGTTTCATGGATGATAGCAGAAGACGTAAGACTCCTGGGTCAGAGACAAGGGCTGCATTACTCAGGCGGCACAGCAGATAGCATGATCACCAGCATGCTCTGTCACCCCCCTGCCCAAGTTCCACAGGGGCACTCAGTGTGGCCCAGATGGGCGCACTGCGTGCAGTGGCTTTGTGTTGCAGCTGAGGAACACTGAACTTGAGAAGTCCACTGCCTTTACAGCAAGCAGTAAACAAACCTGCTCTTTGTCTAGAGGAGACTTACCTGTGGAGGTTCCCAGCTGCATAAATAATGCTGAGGAATGGCTCAGGTAAAGGAGTGGCCAGGGCCTTACAGTCTTGCCGTACCCAGCAAGACCAATAGGAATGCAAGCAGTCCTAGAAGGACTAGCTCTCCTAACAGTTCCATAATCACTTTGTTTTCCAGTGTATCATATCTTTTTCCATTTGTTGAATCCACTTGTCAGTTTTTGAGCTATAGAGACAATGAACATTTTCTTTCTGAACAAAGTAATTTTACGTACAGGACATATGAACATGAACATATATGGTCATTGTAGAAGATTTTGATTCTTTAAGTTATGACAGCAGGGAAGATAGGTTTGTAAGATCAGTTTTTAACTTAAATCATTTTGGACAAATTTTCATTAAATTTTCTCTATTACAACTTGTCATAGTTGAAAGATGATTAAGTTTCCACATATTTTGTTCAAGTTATTTTCTGAAAATCAGAGACCTAAGATATTGAAAAGGTTTCTGGATGTGAGATAAATACGTCAAAGCAAGCATCTTGGAGAAGAAGTAGGCTTTATATAAAATTAGAAAATTACAACTTTAAATCAAAGGAAAAGAATAATTGCTGCTTTCACAGTGCTTACTGATTTTGATTTCTTCTGATACTCTCATTCCACTCCAGTGTTCTAGTGTGTAAGAAAACAGGTTCAGATTACTTAGAGGAAAAAATTGTTCATTGACTCCTTTCCAGCCCATCTCAAGAGTATCGTGTGTCTTCCAAATTTAGTGGGCCATTCCTGCTCAGTTGGTTGGTTTAGTGAACAGGGCAATAATGTGCCAGAGAGTCATACACAGTCCTTACAGTGGGCGCATTGTTACAGTAGCAGCCGGCAAGAATCCACACTTTCTTGTTGCAGGGAACCAGTTTTTGTGAGAGTACGTTTAAGTGTTTAGACCCAGAGATTGCCCTAAGGCTTCCTCTAGCCTGGATCTTCTTGGCCGCAGATCAGTGCTGCCACAAAGAGGCAAAAGTCAGCTTGGTAGCAGCTTCCTATATAAAGTTAAGATTTTAAAGGTTTAGACTTGTTATTATTTAGGAGAAAAAATGGTAAAGATTTTTGTCTTAGCCGTGATCCATGATTGAATAACAATGGTGGTTTAATGTTTATTCTGTTGCCCGTTTATCCCGGGCTTGAAACTGGATGTTTGATGCACTATTATGGACATTTTTTTTTCCCCAATTAACGATGACACTTTTTCCTTTTTGAAAAGTAAAAATAAAATACTTAGTTTAGAAAAATAAGGTATGAGCTAAGAGAAAAGCTTGCTGTGTCATGGGCGGGGCTGTGTCCGTGCGCCTTCCCGACGCTGGGAGGCACTGGGACGTTGCCGTTGGTAGTGACCCCGCTCTGAATACTGTCTTCCTGGACACAAGAGTAAGCACATGGCGGTTAAACCAGTTATTTATCTTCTTTCTTTGTAGATGTCCGTAGGAGAATTGAACTTATTCAGGATTTTGAAATGCCTACTGTGTGTACCACTATTAAGGTATCAAAAGATGGACAGTATATTTTAGCAACCGGTAAGCATCTTTTTGGTTATGATTGACGTATACTTCGTAGCAGGAAATGTTATGATGGGAAAGGTCACTTTTTAAAAATTACCCTGACATTTTATTATTAAAAAATTTCAAACATATAGAAATATTGAAAAAACTGTACCGTGAACAGCCTGTCACCTAGATTCTTCAGTAGTTTACTGTATTTGCTTTATCACATATCTGTCTACCCATCTTTCTGCCATCCATCAATCCATCCTGTTTTTTGATACATTTCAGAGTAAGTTGCAGGTATTAGTATACTTCACCCCTAAATACCTCAGTGTGTACATCATTAACTAGAGTTCAGTATTCGTTTATTGCTTTTTTTTAAAGATAAAATTGTATAAAGACATTGATGAGTTTGGACAAATGCATACGCCTGTGTAGCCCAAACCCCTACCAGGATACAAAACATTCTTTCATTCAGAGCATTCCGTTATGCCCCCCACAGTCAATCCTTGCTCCCACTCATGTGTAGCCAGCCGCTGCTGTGATTGATTTTTTCACCACAGACAAGTGTAGCCTGTTTTAAATGGACTTCATGTAAATGCAGTCATACACTATGTATTTTTTTTGTGTAAGACTTATTTCATCTAGGACTTCATATTTCAGATTCATTCATGTCATTATATGTGTCAGTAATGTGTTCTTTCTTTATTAGCAAATGGTATTTCCTTATAGAAATATGCCACACTTTGTTAATTTATTCTTCATTTGGTAGACACCTGGGCTATTTTCATTCTTCGACTGTTATTGGTAAAGCATTATGAACCGTCTTGTCCAAGTCTGTTTTGAGGACATTGCTGGGTCAGAGGGTAGGTATATATTTGGTTTGATGAGAAACTGCCAGATGGTTTTCCAGAGCAGTCAGATCATTTTGCGCTCCCACCAGCAATGAATGATGGTTCCAGGAAAGGTCATTTTTATCGTAATGATTTTCTCTATTATGTACTAGTATTTTTTATGTCACTAAGATTTTATGTTAGCAGTATTCATCAGTATCAAAAAGTCAACAAATATAGGGAACTTTTAATATATTATAAGTTAGAACAGCATTACCCAGCCTTTTTATGGTTGTGATTTGCTACGTCTATCCTGGGTATTGTCCACTTAAATTGTTTTGTTGGCTTAACATTATCCATCTGTATCTCTTTTCCAACCACTTTCTTATTTGACAACTTTTCTACATCCACGTGCTAGTCTCTTTTGTTCTGTGTCAATGGTTGTCTCATTACTAACACTATCCACATTTTTTAGCGTCCAGTTTTATGGTCAGAATCTAAATTATAATTATAGTTTATATGTAACACATGTATTGTATATAGAGTATGTGTGTGTATATATACTATACTATATACTGTTTTTAAATGAGATCTTGGGCTTTGATCCATGCCAGAAAACATAGGACTACTTCATTCCTTTCTTTTAAAAATATCCTTAGTGGTTTTAAAAGTCAGTCTTTTTCTTTTCATGATAAACTTATAAAAAATGCAAACATTATAGAAATACATAAGATAAAATGTGAAAGGCCCTAAGATTGCACTAAAATACACAAGATATCACTGTGCTTATTCCTCCATCTTCTTTCTGTACAGAGTACTGACACTGTCATTGTTGAGTTTTACAAAAGCCGGATCACAGTATAAGCGCCACTCTGCAGCCCTCACTGCACCCGCTGTACTCACTCTCCCTTTCACTTTGTAGTATGTTTTGGCAGCTTTCCATGTCAGGAGTTACAGGTCTGCGTCATCCTCTTTATAACCTCTATAATGATTTACCATCATTTATTTAATCGTTTCCCTATCTGTGGACATTTAATTTGCTTTCAATTTTTGGCCATCAGTAAATAATGCTGCGATGGACATTCTTCATGTCTTTGGTACACTTATGGGTGTGTTTCTATAGAATAAATTTGTATAAGTTGAAATACAGATGTAAGGTGTATGAGCATCACGTTTTACAGATATTGCCAGATTGTCCTCCAAAGAATTTCTAATAATTTATACTTATCACCAAAGTATGAGAGAACTTTTTTTGAACATCAACCTCAATGCAGATACTAACCAGTTTTTCATCTTTGCCATTTGATAGACAAAAACTAATTTTTTTGAATTTTTTTTGAATTTTTGAATTTTATTTTTTATACAGCAGGTTCTTATTATTTATCTATTTTATAAATATTGACAAAAACTAATTTTTAAAAAATCTACTTTGTTAGATTATTTGTGAAGTTGATTAGTTATTTGTATTTCATACACAGGTGTATACATTTTCCGTGTCTTGCTTGTTTATATCCTTTGTTCATTTTTCCCTTGGGATGTTGGAGAGGGCTGTGTTTTTTTTTAATATCTTTATTGGCGTATAATTGCTTTACAGTGTTGTGTTAGTTTCTGCTGTACAACAAAGTGAATCAGCTATATGTATTCATATATCCCCACATCCCCTCCCTCTTGAGCCTCCCTCCCACCCTCTCTATCCCAGGCCTCTAGATCGTCACAAAGGCATCGAGCTGATCTCCCTGTGCCATGCAGCAGCTTCCCACTGGCCGTCCATTTTAGGAGAGGGCTGCTTTTAAATTCTTTCTGTTTGATATGCTTATAATGAATCTTGCTTACCTCTAAACAAAAAGTATACTCAACATAGCTGCAGGATATTGATAATGAAAAGTATGTCCTTTAGGTCTTACATCACATTAAATTTTTTTATAGGAACATACAAACCTCGAGTTCGATGTTATGACACCTATCAATTATCCTTGAAGTTTGAAAGGTGTTTAGATTCAGAAGGTAAGTAAGAGGTTCTATTTGAAATCACAAAAATAGTTGTTATTTTTGGCTGCTCTTCTGCTTTTTAAAATGGGCATGGGTTGTGTATCAGTTTTCTGTGCTGTGTAACAAATTGCAATAAACGCGGCAGCTTAAAAAAGATTCATTTATTAGCTCATAGCTCTGTAGGTAAAGTCCGTCCAGGCTTTTCTGTGTTCTGTGCTCGGGGCTGACCTCAAGGTGTCAGCCAGGTGGGACTCTTCCAGAGGCCCTGGGCAAGACCCCTTTTCAAACTTACAGGATGTTGGCAGAATGCAGTTTGTTTTGGTTGTAGGGCTAGGGACCCCTCTGCCGCTGGCTGTCAGCCTGGGGGCATGCTCAGCTTCTAGAGACCCCTGCATTCCTCCTCACCTGGTCCCCTCCTCCTTCAAGCCAGCAGCAGCTCATTGGATCCTTCTCGTGCTCTGAATCTCTCTGACTACCCCTTCTGCCGCCAGCTGGAGAAAACTCTGCTTTGAAAGGGCTCGTGTGATTATAAATCTTTCCTTTGCCATAGAACGTGATGTAATCACAAGAGCGGTGTCTCCTCACATTGATAGCGTCCACCCACACTCTCCAGAGGAGGGGACTGCCCTGGGGGGAAGGTCAGCGGGGTCATTCTTAGAATTCTGCCTGGCACAGGGCGCAGGTTGAAATGGGAGAGTTCAGGTATTTTTTTCAGGTGGCCCCATGTTTGAGATTGAGAGAAAAGAAGTTAATGGGATATGTATTCTCTTAACTTGTTTCACTGTCTTCTTTTTAAAAAACAGTACAAACTCCATGTGCTGCTAATAATAACTGTTTTCATTCTTTATTTTCATTTAGCAGGTATACTATGAATGAGTAAAAAGTTACTGTTACTTTTTTTTTTTTTTTTATAAATTTATTTATTTATTTTTGGCTGTGTTGGGTCTTCGTTTCTGTGCGAGGGCTTTCTCTAGTTGCGGCAAGCGGGGGCCACTCTTCATCGCGGTGCACGGGCCTCTCCCATTGCGGAGCACAGGCCTCTCCCATTGCGGAGCACAGGCTCCAGATGCGCAGGCTCAGTAGTTGTGGCTCACGGGCCCAGTTGCTCCGCGGCATGTGGGACCTTCCCAGACCAGGGCTCGAACCCGTGTCCCCTGCACTGGCAGGGAGATTCTCAACCACTGCACCACCAGGGAAGCCCACTGTTACCTTTTTTAAAGCAAAAAGTTTTGAGTTTTTAATGTTTGTTGTTTTACTTTGAACATCTCAGAAAAACTGTGACAAAATTTACAAGTCATTATGTTTTGTAAATTTATTATTTAATTTGCTTCAGTTCTGTAGAAAATCTAGCTGATCTGTATAAAGAAACTATAAAGCTTTTAATTTTCCATTTGGTGTTTTGGGGGGGCAATATAGCATGGAAACTTTGTTCTTGTGTTATGTAGGTGCAAAAAGGGAAGAAAAACCCAGCATTTGTATATAGTATTTGTGTTGAGTTAGAATCTTTGCATCAAATTTGTATTTTTATTAAAGAAGTGGACTGATAATTGTATTTTTCCTATTTCTTATTTTTCAGTTGTCACCTTTGAAACTTTGTCTGATGACTATTCAAAGGTATGCTTTGTAGCGTTGGTTTATCCTGCCTGTCCTCAGGAAATGAATGAGTGGGATTTGTTTTTATGATAAGTGTTTTTATGATGTTTCCATTGTTAAATTTAAAATGGCTGTATAGTAAAATAAAACCTATTGTTTTCTATTAATATATACTTAGTTTGTCACATGTATGTGACAACTGGGATAGAGATAGCCTTTGGCCAGTCTAATATCGAAATAAGTTTGCCATAGCATGTATGAATGAAACCTTATCTATATTTTTAAGAATTGGTAGCAGTCATCTTTTTAGACCATCCTGTGTTCTAGATGTGTGATTTTCATTATTGCATTTATTATTTTCGTTTCCTTATTCGTATGTGAAAAGTACTGCAGCAGTGTTGTATGTTTAATTTTCTTAACCCTGCAAATAAGTGGTTGTGCATATACTGAAACAGCTCGAGACACAGCTAATATATTTATGTTTCCTTTTCTTTCTTTCTTGGTGCCATTAGTGCATCTTTCAACTCTTGTGGTAATTTTCAACAGTTACAAGGTTGTCAGTAAAAGTGCCTTATTCAGTTTAAAATGAAAAACTTTGAGAGATGTCATCATGAAGGAAAATTGAATTTTCAGAGCTGACATGCTTTCTGTGTTGTCTTCAGTTCTGGAAACTATGGGGTACAGTTTATCCTTTTGCCTGTGGTAGCCGTTTATCGTACGTTTTGGAACTTGTAATTTTATAGTATATTTTCTCTAGATCTTGATAAATTTGCTTTTCAATACCATCTGCAGATTTTTAAGATACCTTTGTAATACGTTAAAGTTAAATTTATACAAGGAGCCTATCAAACTCCATGTGATAATAGTGAGATTACTAAAGCGTGTTCTTAAGTGAAATAGGAAATGACTCACTGAGGTTACTGAGCAGTGCTCTACATTACAGAGTGCTGGCGCCAGATAGATGAAGGGCATCCGTATTAAGTCTTTCAGTTAGAAGGTAAAGTTTGCCAAAAACCTGTCTAAGATGCAGGAACGCACTAAGTAACTGATGGAGAGGTTTGATTCTCAAACACATTTCTTAACCATCGTGGCGAGTTGTGTTTATACACGTGCGTTTACAGAGAGCAAGGAGGAGGCTGAGAGATCAGAGATTTTCTTGCTTTGCCGGTTTCAGTGATGATGATGAAATAAATACTTTAACCTAAGCAAACTAATTTTCTTGTTTCATTTTCAGATTGTCTTCCTGCATAATGATAGATACGTTGAATTTCATTCACAATCAGGTTTCTACTACAAAACCAGAATACCAAAGTTCGGGAGAGATTTTTCTTACCATTATCCATCCTGTGACTTGTACTTTGTTGGCGCAAGGTATTGGGGTCTAATCACTGTTTGTTTTCTCCTTTCCACCTCCCCAAGCAACTCTGTTCTTAAAATTGAGGAGAGGGATTAAAAGAAGGATAAGACATTATCCCTGCCTTATGGTTGCTCAAAGAGTGTAGTTCCAAAGTGACTGGCTCATTTAGGAATTACATCCTTGCCTTCTATTAGCGTGGTGCTCTAAATCTAGAGAGACGTGGGTGACCCAGTAGTGTAGCAGTGGTGTGGAGTCAGTATCTTAGCCCCATTGCATGCATTTTAAAACTTTTATTCTTAAATGCTACCTTCTTTATGATTATAAAAATAAGTCATATCCATTTTAGAAAATTGGGGAAATATAAAAAAGAATAAAGAAGAAAAAAGATCACCCATAATTATGCCACTCAGAGGAAACCCTTATTAGTATTTTATTGTTATTTCATTGTAGTCTTATATACATACACTTATAGATACATTTTGGATCTTGTATTCTCCGTGTTATTTGTAAATAATATCCTACTTAATGACTTCATAATATTTCCTTGGCACGTGGGTCGTTTAAATCACTTTTATGCATGAACAAACTTACAAGTAAGGTGGTTATCTTTTAGGGTTAGAATGCATTTTTGTGTCAGTTTTACAAAGGGAAGTGATGCTTTGTGACAGATCCATGTTTCTAAAAATTATATTTACTTGAAGAAACGTTCATTGTAGTTTCCTGGATTTTTCACTTTATTCATTGTTTGGCAGCTCTGAAGTTTACAGATTGAACTTGGAACAAGGACGGTTCCTGAATCCTCTACAGACTGATGCTGCGTGAGTGTTTTGTTATAAGAATCCTGCTGTATTTATTTTGGCCAGGAGATGAAGCCAGACGCCCAATTTGTTGTCAAATGACACGTGTTGCCTGTGAGCAGAGCTCTGGGCAGCTTAGGTAAAAGAGTAACATTAAATTTTTTCCCACACAAATTCACTAGAAGACCTGGGGATGTTGTAAAATTAAAAAAAATTTTTTTAAATATATGTGAAGAGTTTTTAACTCACTCCAGAAATTCAGTTGCTGTTTTTTTCTGTGTTCTTTAAATTTTCATTCGTGATTTAGTTTTGTGGTATTTTCTTTTATAGAGAAATTTTGAAGTAACTTGGAGTACTGTTTTTTTATTTTATTTTGTTATGCTTTTGCTGGCAGACATTTAAGAGTTTTTCACGTTTTCTTTTCATCATACGTTATGGTCTGTACTTTTGTTTTATTCATAGAGAAATCCTTTAGGAATGAATCTATCATAACAGTATTAATACTGAGTAATAGTAACAACAACAGTAGTGAAAGCACTTACTGTGTGCCAAGCATTATTCAGGATTTTATATATATTCACCCATTTGAAACTTACAACATATTTTTACAGTATAGGTACTATTGTTATCTCCATTTTACAGCTAGGGCAGCTGAGACTCAGAGAGGGTAAGTAGCTTGTTTAAGTTCACACAGCTAGCATAGAGTGGAAGCTGGATTACTTCTCACCTGTGTATATAATGAGCTTGTTGGATTTTCCTCATTGCTTTGAAAGGGATTTTTAAAGGTTGGAAGAACAGGTAGTGATAAAAACCAGGTAAACTCTGGGTTTCTTTTCCACATTGATTTGAAATACTCTTATTTTCTTTAAAAAGAAATTATAGTAATGTCATGATGCATCTTTGAATAATAAAAAGTTATATGCTCTTTAGTTGCAGAATTTCCTGTTTATAATAACAACTTTTATTTATTGTCTTGTAAACTCTAGACGTTGTGCTGAACATGTAGTTTTTTCATTTAATCCTCACAACAACCATATGAGATTGGTGAATACCATTTTTCAGAAAAAGAGAACGAGCCTAGATCAGTGTACTCAACAAGCTGGTCAAGTCTCAGGACTGGCGTAGTGATAGCCTGCGTTCTTTTTGCTTTGGGAGAAAATATATGGGGAAATGTGTTCTCGCGATGGTGGAATAGTGTTTTTGAAGAAAGCCCTTCCTTGTCTCGTCCCCTGGCAGATAGAGTGTCACCCTGGGGTCTGACACTGCGGGGACTGTGTACGATGCACTGGCCCCTTCGCTGCCTCGGTGCTTCGCCTACGCAGATGAGCGAGAGAATCTGCTGCCACCTTATGCACAGCATTGCATTTACTGTTTGTTTAGAAAGTTTATTGAGTGTCCGTCGTCCCCGCCCCCTGCAAAAGTAGATGCTAAAACTCCCTTATCGCTTTACTATTTTAGGGAGAATAATGTTTGTGACGTAAATTCAGTGCATGGCTTATTTGCTGCAGGAACAATAGAGGTAAGCGTACGTTGACTTTATTTTTTAGAACATTTGCTCTATATTTGATAACGAATGGAGTTTTATTTAAAGACAGCGTTGCTTGGTTCCTAAGAGCAGGGTGCTGATGAAGCCACAGGCCACTGGTTTGCTTTTCGTATGGACCGTGGGTCACATTCCACAGAGATACAGCTGTGCCGTTGTTGCAGACTGTGCCCCTTGTGCATTGATTTGGTCTGCGAGGGCCATCATCGTCGGGGGTGAGACCTGAAGTCGCTGCTGGATTGCCAGCTCCAGTATGATTGCCACCCTTGTTCTTAACAGGAGGCAGTCCCAGCTCTCTGCTGCTTGATAGTTTTATGACTGACTTTCCCTGAGGCTTGTTTTTCTCATCAGTGAAATGGAGATGATAATACTTACCTTGGCAACTGTATGGAGGTGCTGTGCTGGTGAGAATCACATGACAGAACCTATTTGAAAACATTATAAACTGGACAGGTATATGGGGTTGTGATTTGGGCATCCTCTATAGTAGCATTTGATAAATGCTCAACATTTTCATTTTAAACTGCAGCACCTTTCACTCAGTGTCCTTCATGCTTACCAGTAGTGTTTCTAGATTTGCATTTTTTAATTACAACATTGTTAAATACTCATAATAAAAAAAGGTAAAAATGTCAAAAATGTATTATTAAAAAAGTACCCTTCTGTGCTTTCCAGTTACCAAATCCTCGTACACCCGAGGTATCTCTAATGGCTTGCAGTATTCTCCTTTCTTTTTTGTTTCTCTGTGTATGTGCAGGTATGCATATGTGTTAGTAATATGGTTTTAAAAGTTTTTCACAAAATTGAAATTATACCATGGTTCTTCATTTGCTTTTTTTTTTGATGTAATGGTATATAATGTATGTCTTTATACATTGGTACTTGTAATTACTTATAAAGCTAAAGTAATTTTTTAAAAATTTATTTATTTTTGTCTGCATTCGGTCTTTGTTGCTGCGCGCGGGCTTTCTATAGTTGCGGCGAGCAGGGGCTACTCTTCATTGCGGTGCACGGGCTTCTCATTTCAGTGGCTTCTCTTGTTGTGAAGCACGGGCTCTAGGCGCATGGGCTTCAGTAGTTGTGGCTCACGGGCTTGGTTGCTCTGCGGCATGTGGGATCTTCCTGGATCAGGGCTCGAACCCGAGTCTCCTGCATTGGCAGGTGGATTCTTAACCACTGCGTGACCAGGGAAGCCCCTAAAGTAATTTTTTTAAACTGATGGATAGGATTCCATTGTTTGAATGTACTGTAGTTTATTAAACCAATCCATCTGGATGAAATTTAGGTTTCTTTACTCAAATTATTTTTATGTTGAAAGGTTAAAATTTGAAATGGAACACATGAGGTTGATTTAATGGAAACATATAAAACTATGTTGACAGTGTTATAATACTATTAAGCCTAAGTGAGGCCAGTGAAGCATTATCTTGCTAATTACTTTTCTTGAGATTACCAAGGGGAAGTTTTCAAATAATTTTCTTGAAAAAATTGTTTATTTGAATAGAGTCCTTACAGAGCAAGTTAGGCTAGAAATCAGGAAGTGTGCTCTGTAAGAGAAGTTATGTATTAGAGCAGGTTGCTCTTTCACCAGCTGTTTTTTTGTTTGTTTATTTGTTTTTGTTTCTTTGCGGTACGCGGGCCTCTCACTGTTGTGGCCTCTCCCGTTGCGGAGCACAGGCTCCAGATGCACAGGCTCAGCAGCCATGGTTCATGGGCCCAGCCGCTCCACGGCATGTGGGATCTTTCCGGACCAGGGCACGAACCCGTGTCCCCTGCATCGGCAGGTGGACTCTCAACCACTGTGCCACCAGGGAATCCCTCACCAGCTGTTTTAAGACCAGCCCTGAGACTTGTTGAAGGGAGAGCAGAACCCCCCAGACCAAAGGCTGGGTTCCTGAAATTCCTTGGGTACCTTGATTACTGGGGGCTTGAAATTTGATATGCATAGTCAGACCAGACTTTAAAATTCATTTTACATTAATTTTTAAAAAAATAAATTTATTTCTTTATGTATTTTTGGCTGCATTGAGTCTTTGTTGCTGTATGCGGGCTTTCTCTAGCTGCAAGAGTAGCGGGGGCTACTCTTCATTGGGGTGAGCAGGCTTCTTATCGCAGTGGCTTCTCTTTGTTGCGGAGCACAGGCTCTAGGCGCTTGGGCTTCAGTAGTTGTGGCATGTGGGTTCAGTAGTTGTGGCTCGCGGGCTCTAGAGTGCAGGCTCAGGAGTTGTGGCCCACAGGCTTAGTTGCTCTGTGGCACGTGTGATCTTTCCGGACCAGGGCTTGAACTCGTGTGCCCTGCATTGGCAGGCGGATTCTTAATCACTGCGCCACCAGGGAAGTCCTAATTTTCACATTATATGTTGGATTTTGATTTCTTCTGTGATAGTTATTGTAGTACATATATTAAACTTTTATCATGGATACAATAATATTTACAAATTTATATTTTCCCAGTTATACCAAAATGTCTTTCGTAACTCCTCTCCCCGCTACCACACCAACCAAATTAGGGTCCATTCAAGGATCATGCAGCACATTTTGCACTTGTTTTTCCTAACCATCCTTCTTTTCTTCTTTTAAATTATAAAAGAAATGCAGCTAATGATAAAACATTTAACAGTACTAAAAATGATATAGGTAAAAAGTTTGAAAAAGTTAAATTCTTTTTTTTTTAACATCTTTGTTGGAGTATAATTGCTTTACAATGGTGTGTTAGTTTCTGCTTTATAACAAAGTGAATCAGTTATACATATACATATGTTCCCATATCTCTTCCTTCTTGCATCTACCTCCCTCCCACCCTCCCTATCCCACCCCTCTAGGTGGTCACAAAGCACCGAGCTGATCTCCCTGTGCTATGCGGCTGCTTCCCACTAGCTATCTATCTTACGTTTGGTAGTGTATATATGTCCATGCCACTCTCTCACTTTGTCACAGCTTACCCTTCCCCCTCCCCATATCCTCAAGTCCATTCTCTAGTAGGTCTGTGTCTTTATTCCTGTCTTACCCCTAGGTTCTTCATGACATTTTTTTCCCTTAAATTCCATATATATGTGTTAGCATACAGTATTTGTCTTTCTCTTTCTGACTTACTTCACTCTGTATGACAGATTCTAGGTCCATCCACCTCATTACAAATAGCTCGATTTCGTTTCCTTTTATGGCTGAGTAATATTCCATTGTATATATGTGCCACATCTTCTTTATCCATTCATCCGATGATGGACACTTAGGTTGTTTCCATCTCCTGCTATTGTAAATAGAGCTGCAGTGAACATTGTGGTACATGATTCTTTTTGAATTCTGGTTTTCTCAGAGTATATGCCCAGTAGTGGGATTGCTGGGTCATATGGTAGTTCTATTTGTAGTTTTTTAAGGAACCTCCGTACTGTTCTCCATAGTGGCTGTATCAATTCACATTCCCACCAGGAGTGCAAGAGTGTTCCCTTTTCTCCACACCCTCTCCAGCATTTATTGTTTCTAGATTTTTTGATGATTGCCCTTCTGACTGGTGTGAGATGATATCTCATTGTAGTTTTGATTTGTATTTCCCTAATGATTAATGATGTTGAGCATTCTTTCATGTGTTTGTTGGCAGTCTGTATATCTTCTTTGGAGAAATGTCTATTTAGATCTTCTGCCCATTTTTGGATTGGGTTGTTTGTTTTTTTGTTATTGAGCTGCATGAGCTGCTTATAAATTTTGGAGATTAATCCTTTGTCAGTTGCTTCATTTGCAAATATTTTCTCCCATTCTGAGGGTTGTCTTTTGGTCTTGTGTATGGTTTCCTTGGCTGTGCAAAAGCTTTGCAGTTTCATTAGGTCCCATTTGTTTATTTTTGTTTTTATTTCCATTTCTCTAGGAGGTGGCTCAAAAAGGATCTTGCTGTGATTTATGTCAGAGTGTTCTGCCTATGTTTTCCTCGAAGAGTTTGATAGTTTCTGGCCATACATTTAGGCCTTTAATCCATTTTGAGCTTATTTTTGTGTATGGTGTTAGGGAGTGATCTAATCTCATACTTTTACATGTACCTGTCCAGTTTTCCCAGCACCACTTATTGAAGAGGCTGTCCTTTCTCCACTGTACATTCCTGCCTCCTTTATCAAAGATAAGGTGACCATATGTGCGTGGGTTTATCTCTGGGCTTTCTATCCTGTTCCATTGATCTATATTTCTGTTTTTGTGCCAGTACCATACTGTCTTGATTACTGTAGCTTTGTAGTATAGTCTGAAGTCAGGGAGCCTGATTCCTCCAGCTCCGTTTTTCGTTCTCAAGATTGCTTTGGATATTCGGGGTCTTTGGTGTTTCCATATAAATTGTGAAATTTTTTGTTCTAGTTCTGCGAAAAATGCCAGTGGTAGTTTGATAGGGATTGCATTGAATCTGTAGATTGCTTTGAGTAGTAGAGTCATTTTCACAATGTTGATTCTTCCAATCCAAGAACATGGTATATCTCTCCATCTATTTGTATCATCTTTAATTTCTTTCATCAGTGTCTTATAATTTTTTGCATACAGAAAAAGTTAAATTCTTATTCCCCACGAGATAATCAGTGTTAATGAGGCTGTTTTTTTGGTATTTGTCTAAAAATTTTCTAGTATTTAAAGTGACTGTGTTTTATTTGTTTAGGGCCGAGTGGAGTGCTGGGACCCGAGGACGCGTGGCAGAGTTGGCCTGTTAGATTGCGCCTTAAGTAGTGTCACAGCTGATTCAGAGTAAGTGAGAGTGAAGTCGCAGTTTAAATTCTCATCAGCTTCTGATTTAAACAAACGTATCAACACTAAATTAAAATCAGTTGCTAAAGGATGACACTCTTAAAACACGTTTATCTGAGGTTGTGGTTTTGTGATTGTTTTATGTAGAAATCCTTTCCTGTGAAAGGTCACTAAGTGGGGAAGCCAGATGGAATTCCTTGTTTATATAGTTGCTGTGGAATTTTGTTAAAACAAATACACTGCAGGAATTTGTATTTCCCATTCTGTAGGATATGGTGGTGGAACCAGGAGTCTACCACTCCATTTAACGAACAAAAATATGTGCTTTGAATTCTAATGTAGAGGGAAGCAATGTTTTTGATATTTTCTTGTTCCTGTTTGGCCATTCCAACACTTAAAATAATTGGAAAAGTAAATCACAGTTGGGGGATGAAAACCTCTAAAGCTTGAATTAAGTAATACCTATAAGCCCCCTGTCCTTTTCCCACTCACAAGAGTACTTACTGTTATACTGCTTGGTACATATGTTTTCAGACATTTTTTTTTTTTTGGCCTTGACGCATGGCTTGCAAGATCTTACTGCACCCACCAGGGATCGAACCCGGGCCCCTGGCAGTGAAAGTTCCGAGTCCTAACCACTGGACCGCCAGGGAATTCCCTTCAGACATTTTTCTGTGCTCATATTAACACATGCAGATTATCACTCTCTTTGTCAGATCCTTGATATGGGATTAGTTGCTGTAATCAGCTTGGGAATGCCCTTTCTCTGGGGTCTTGTTATTCATGGAAATGTCATTTTACTTTGTCTTTCAGTTGATGAGACATTTATCTACAGTCATGTCACATAGGAGGTGGAGTGTTAGATGGGTGGGCTGAGAGAGACTAACTCTAAATTTATTGTAGAATTTTGTGTGATTTGCATTTTTCTGGGGGAGAGAAGAAATATAGTTCTTTCTTTTGAAAAACTCAGCTTTGTAAAAAAGCATTCTTGACCTAGAAAAAAAAGCTAAGAATCACTGAATGGAAAGATGTCTATTTCTAATGTATACATTTTTCCCTCTGTCATAAGTAAAGAAAAAATTTTTTCCATCTTTTAATTATGACATTGAAAGTGAGTATAAGAAATTTTTTTCCTGAGTATTGTTACTGAGTTTTATTAAAGTAATGAATAACTTCATTAGTCATGGTAGGGAGTACAGTGTATTAAACAATCTAAAAATGGAAAACTCATTCTACATTTGATTTTTCATTTTGTTTTGGAATTACTTAGACATTTTTATTGTGAAATGTACACATACAGAAAAACTCATAAAACATTAATGTGCATATTACTGAATTATGAGTCTCTACATTTGTTAATAGAATAAAGCAACAGAAAATGCTTATTAGTATTCATCAAATAGGTATGAAAGAAAATGAATCAGAAACTTGTTTATTTTTAGAAAGTAGAAAATCAGGTTTAAGTGAAAGATATTTACTCACTCTATAGGAAGCAAAGAGGTTAATTTTCTCTTACCCTTAAGCATTAACTTGTGTTTGAATTAGAATAAAGAGACTTGTGTACAAACTCTGTCATTAATTGTTTAATCTTGAAAAGTCATTTAAGAAAACAGGCCAGCAGGAGTTATTTGCAGTATGTCTTAAGGTTATTTCTACTTTAATGACTACAATAGAAGTACCATTATACAAAATTTAAGGAAGGGATGTTAAAAAATAATCTTAACTGTGGCCTCTAGAAACTTGGGAGTAGTCTTTCTTTTTTTGTTAGAATATTGATTCACAAATATTTTTGGTGGCCTCTTTTGTCCTTAGGGGTGAGGCATTTTTCAGCTGTCATGATGGAGGTTATTTTATTTATTAAATTTTTTTTTTCATTTTGTAAAGATGATGTGTACTTAATCTAAAAAGATACTAAGCAGTTTCAAAAATGCACGGAAGAAAGTAAAAATGACTTCTGCATATATACAGGTAGGTCTAATTTAAGTAACAGACCACTCTTGGTTCGTGAAGGATGCTTATAGTTTTTCACTAGTACACGTCTATTTACAGTTTTATGATTATTTCCTGGGAAAATATCAAGAGCTTGAACAGCATACATGTTCTTAAGGCTTTTGGTACCCATTGCTAAATTGCCTGACAGGAAAAGGTAACATCAATTTAAAGGTCTACCTACGTGTACAGAGTGCACATTCTCCCACCTTCCATAGCCCAAGGTGTTAATCCCATTATAATAATACTAAGATGTCAGAAAGAGCCCGGGATATCAAATCAAAATACAGCTTGGTAGAAATAATAGCTAACAGTACTTTCTATTTGCCAGGTAGTGTTCTAAGTTCTCTACATATATTAACTTATTTAATAAAACAACAACAGTCTTTGATGCAGGTACTGTTTTGTATTTATTTTACGGATGAGGAAGTATTGACCAATAGCCTACGTAAGGCTTTAAGAATTATGTGGCAGAAGCATATTTATTTCTAGGGAAAGATGTTCCAAATATGCTGTTAAGTAGAAAAGCAAATCATACAGTTCCCTATAGAGTTTTATCACATTTTCATAAGGAAAACAATGAACTTATGTGTCCAGTCATAGGGACGAAATCTGCATATGTTACAAAGTGTTAAAAGTAGCTCTGCCTGCTGATTCAGCTTCAGGTGATTTTTTTTTTTTTTTTTTTTTTTTTTGCAGTACGCGGGCCTCTCACCGCTGTGGCCTCTCCCGTTGCGGAGCACAGGCTCCGGACGTGCAGGCTCAGTGGCCATGGCTCACGGGCCCAGCCGCTCCGCGGCATGTGGGATCTTCCCAGACCGGGGCACGAACCCGCGTCCCCTGCATTGGCAGGCGGACTCTCAACCACTGCGCCACCAGGGAAGCCCCAGGTGATTTTATTTATTAATTTTTTTATGCTTAGCTTTATTTTTTTCCTATACAAACATTATAAGCTGTCACCTCTGTTATTTGACATAGGTAGAGTTCTGGAAGGTGGAGCCAATACAGTCAGAGAAAGAAATACGTGTTAAATTTTGGCTAGCGGAGGACAGGCTTTTGTTCTTTGCAGATGATGTGATTGTCTGCCTAAGAAACCCAGTAGAACTAACTGAAAAACTATAAACACTAATATGAGAGTTAAGTAAATTGGTTACAAAATAAATGTACAAAATCAGTGGCGTTGATGTTTATCAGCAATATCCAGTTAGAAAGGTACAATGAAAAGCAGTTCTCATAACAAAATAATTTACAACAAAACAATTGTAAAATACTGAGGGATAAGCTTAAGAAGTGACTATCTGAAGAAAGGGACAAAATTTTATTAAGAAACAAAAAAGTTTGACTAGGGCTTCCCTGGTGGCACAGTGGTTAAGAATCCGCCTGCCAATGCAAGGGACACGGGTTCAAGCCCTGTTCCAGGAAGATCCCACATGCAGCGGAGCAACTCAGCCTGTGTACCACAACTACTGAGCCTGTGCTCTAGAGCCTGCGAGCCACAACTTCTGAGCCCGTGAGCCACAACTACTGAAGCCCGCGCGCCTAGAACCCGTACTCCACAACAAGAGAAGCCACTGCAGTGAGAAGCCTGTGCACTGCAATGAAGAGTAGCCCCCGCTAGCCACAACTAGAGAAAGCCCGCGTGCAACAATGAAGACCCAACACAGCCAAAAATAAATAAATAAAATAAATTTTAAAAAAACAATAAACAAAGAGTTTGAATAAATGAGGAAAAATAATGTCACCACACTGAGGAATGATTCCAGAGTTTATTTTGAAGAGTAGATGACTGAAAGTGATGCAGACGAGAGACCTCCAGGTTCCCGTGGATGCTTCAGTGTAGTTGCAGGCTGAGGCTTTAGGTGGCATAAGAGACCTGAGGATGCCAAGAGTCAGCAGCCTGGACTGAAGGTCTTGGTCCAAGGTTATGGAGACAATAGGTATTGAAATCAGGACTGTGGCCCGCTTCTGGCTCATCTTCTAGGACCCTTTCCCCCTCAGAGCGTTATTCTTGCTTACCGAGTGAGAAGCATACTCCAGATTCAGAGCCATAAACATCCATCATTTTGTTACCTTTACAGGTTCTGTGTCCCCGTTTGGGGACTAGTCTTTATTTTAGCTTGACATCACTAACGTTAAAAATGAAAATGGAGGGCTTTCCTGGTGGCGCAGTGGTTGAGAGTCTGCCTGCCGATGCAGGGGACACGGGTTCGTGCCCCGGTCTGGGAAGATCCCACGTGCCGCGGAGCGGCTGGGCCTGTGAGCTATGGCCGCTGAGCCTGCGCGTCCAGAGCCTGTGCTCCGCAACGAGAGAGACCACAACAGTGAGAGGCGCGCATACTGCAAAAAAAAAAAAAAAAGAAAGAAAGAAAGAAAATGGGTATACCCATGCCCGAATATAAAACTGTTTTCTCTTAAGCAGAAAAGGGCATGTTTCTGTAAATACCTTATCCTGGCTTAATCAAAATGAAAGATATTGTCATACTGATCTTTTTCAATTGGTTTTATATTTTCAGAAACTTTTTTTGCTTGTAGCTACTTTGAAAATATTTCTTACAGTTTTTAAAGAACATAATCTACAGATTTTTAAAGGTAGATTACATTTATAAGTAAAGGTTATTTTTCATTTTGATTAAGAAAGTTTGGCTACAATTACCTTTTAAACAGAAGGCTAAGAAATGTGATTGTCCCCATTAGAATTGAAGTGAAGATTAATAATGAATTTGTTATTTGGAAGGAGATTTGGCCATATATACATGAAATACAAATGTTTTGCCTTTCAGGATAAACAGTTTACCAACGATCTCTGCTTTGAAATTTAATGGTGCCTTGACCATGGCAGTTGGAACATCCACGGGGCAGGTAAATATGTTTAAGTTGGAAACTTCACACTTCAGTTACTACTTCAGGGGCGTGTATGTGTCACAGGAAACATCCACATGTCTGTTCACTGTGGGAACAGAAAATGAAGCATTATTGTTTTGGCCAGAGTGGAGAGGGTACTCAGAATGCTGTGTTCCTTTAGTACCTTGAGAAATTCTGGTCCTGGCCTGAATGGTTGGTGTGAGAGGCTCTCGAGCTGAAGCTGCAGCAGGGTATGCCTCAGGTGTCCTGACTGTGGTTTAGAGCAGCCTCTTCTAGAGAGTGTGGAGCGGAGTTCCGTGGTCATACAGGTTTGGAATTCTCCACATTTCTACTCTGTGAGGTTTATAGTGCATTTAAATATCTATTGAAAGCTCGGAGAATTCCTGCAGACAAAAAATGTGTTGAGTAAGTATTTCCGAAATGTATTTGCCCGAGGAACCTTTTTTTTCAGCCAGCACTATCACCCACATCCGGTGCAGTGCGTGGTCAGTGGGACATACCTCAGCAAACGCTAGTCTGAGGAGTACAAATGAAATAGCTTCAGGGATTTAATTTCATCTTTTCTCTCTTTCCTTCAAGGCAGAGCCCACACACTTGTAAGTCTGTTCTGACCTCAGCACAGGTGTGAGCCCTGCTTCCAGTAGAGTTACTGCCTCTGTCATCTGTCACCTGGGACTGAGATCCAGCTTCACCAGGCCCCTTGCCTATCAAGACAGGGCTCAGAAGAGACCCCCCTCCCCCCGAAAGTCATAACCCTGCAACCGCCATTTGTCTTGAATCTACCAGGGCTGTCTTTATTATGCTTCTTGTTCTTGTTTCTGTCAGCCGCTGTGACAGTGCCTGGTACACAGTAGGCCCTCAGCGTATATATTTGTTGAATTCATAAATGACACAGATTCTTGTGGACTTCCCTTTTGGTTCCTTCCTTAATATAGCTAAATAGTTCTCAATCTTAGTGTGCCTAAAAACTACTCTCAGGGTTGCATTCATAAAACCATATACTGGAAGGGTAATTTAAGAGATTTTTCTGGAGTGTTTTTTGCTGGCTGACTTTAGAATCTTTGTACCCTGAGTGAAGGGTGTTCATTGTGTTGATTAAAAAGGTAATGAAGCAAATGGCAGCCGTTTTTCTAAGTTTTAAAAGTTTCAAGATAAAATATTTAGTTCGTTTAAACAGAAATAACTTTTTTTCTTTCTAGGTTTTATTGTATGATCTTCGTTCTGATAAGCCATTGCTAGTTAAGGATCACCAGTATGGGCTGCCCATTAAATCAGTTCATTTCCAGGATTCATTAGATTTGATTTTGTCTGCTGACTCTCGAATTATCAAAATGTGGAATAAGAACTCAGTACGTATTTTTTGTTGTTAACATTACTTACTATTTGCTTATTTTCCATGTAATGTTTCTTTTCTTTCTGTTGCCTTTTTTGAGCAGTGTGCGTTCTTGAGAAAGAAGTATCGATACTAAGCATCGGTTTGGGCTTAGTATTGGAAGTCAGTTACTTCGGGATAGATAATATTCATATGCAAAGTAGTCAAGATTGTTTTCTTCCTGTTAAGAAGTTTTCCGCATTTGCTAGAACGGACATGCATTTTTACATGTTCAGTTAGGTAGAGAGTAAATCATTGTTTGAAAAAAAGATTGATCCATGAGAAACTCCCTAGATTTTGAGGCTGTCTTACAACGCTTGGAAGGTTTTTATGAGCTACTACTAATTTTTCCATATCAGTATTATTATACATCTCAATTTCATACCCTTTCCCCATGTCAAACAATTGGATTTTTAGATATGATACCTTCACAATAATTTCCTATAGTGTTTTTCTTAAAAACAATATTTTCGTCAGAATATTTGATGTTCCCTGCCCTTCTGAGTGTCATTTAAAAGGTAACAAAACCCTGTGTTGCTGGTTTTATTCTCCTTTCTGTTTTTGCTTTTTCATTTTAAAACCTAAGTATTTTGAGAGAGTAGTAAAAGATTAGTTCACCAGCTGGGAAAAAATTCATTCAGTGTAGCAGTTGCTTTTAAGTGTCTTTGCATTTATTGATTTCAAACTTAGCATCTGTAGTCAAAAAGTGTTACTTTAAAAAAAAAAAAATTCATTTTTGAGATGGATGTGGGTGGAAGGCCCAGCAGCCCCAGCATTAGTTACCGGAGGGCAAGCGCCGGTCTCTCCTGTGAGGGCTGCCCGCGTTTAGGGCAGAGATGCCACCAGCAGCTCCGTCATGGTTCAGCTGCTGAGCAGAATCCCTGCCTGTTTGGACCATTACTTCTGTTTTTCATTTTCATTTTGTCAACTCTCAAAGTATTGACCTTACTTAGCTCCCTTTCTTTTTTTCTCTGGATGTGCTGTGGAGGTTCAGAGTTATCCTTGGGGTATGTCCCGTCTCTCCAGCCCTGTTACCTTTGTAGCTCCTGAGACTCTGTTAGGGAGAGGAGGAAGGGCTTCCGGCTTTTCTCAATTCCTGGAAGAATTACCCTGACGATTGCCCGGGAACCGACTATGCTGCTTTGAGTTGGAGGGTTTTGAGGGCTTTCTTAGGAAGATACGTGGTGTCTTAGGCTGGAATTTTCTCTGCTCTTTTCTGATAATCCAAACTAGTTTACTTTGAAACAGTATTTCTTTTTAATACTACAAATGCAGACATATTATTTTTGAAAGGTCATAGCATACTGGGAAAGTAGAAGTTTCCCTTGACCTGGCTTCCATCCTACCTAATGGTAAACTTACCAATTTGGATCCTCCCAGGCCCTCTAACTGCTGCATAGTTTTCCCCAACATGGATTTCTATGAACTGTGGCCCCTTTTCTTTTTTGTTCCATGCTATTTTTCCCATTTCACCTTCCTTGTTCCTTCCGTCTTTCCGTTTTTCGTTTCGGGGGCACTTGAGACGAAAGGGAGGGAGGTAGCCGTGCGAGTCCCATCGTCTGTCTCCAGGTAGAGCCTGGCTGCTGTTTTTCACTGGGTGCAAAATTAGTTTTTTAACTGCTGCCCCCACTTTGCCGCGGAGCCTCTAATAATGGGTTAATAAATGCAAGAGCTGGCAGACATTTTCAACAGCAGTTCTTGAAATCACGTTGTACTTGCTACAGTAAGTTTTATTTTGGTGTTGTTGCAGTGACTAAATACGTCCTCTTGACCAACACCCGAATTACTTGGTTCTGCTCGACTTGCTTTCCTTGTTTATCTTTCTCATCACCTTCTTCCACTCCCATCTACTTACTTTCTGTCTTTTTTCTTTTACTTCTTTTAATTTTTAAAACTAGAGTATATTTCCCCCCATATTAAAAAAAAATTTACCCTTTGCTATGTGATAACTAACACTTTATGTATTTATAGGATTTTTTTTTGTAAGTTATTTTATATTCATCATCTTACTCGATCCCCCTCAAGTCCTTGTGACGCAGGTGTGGCAGATACCATCCTTATTCTGCCTTGTTGACCGTCTCTTCATCTTTGGTTTCTTTGAGGACAAGTTTACCGAGGGTGTGTTCTCCAGGTTATGAGAATTTTTTAAAGTTGATGTACAACTTTATTTTAGACTTTACCCTTTCCTGTTTAGACATTATCTTTAAAAGTTTATACTCAGTTTCCCAAGAAAGTCACCTCTCCCCCCGAGCCTCAGTTTCTTCCTCTCTAAAATGAGAAGATTTGATAAGTTGATAAAACAAATTCTCTAAGATTTTTTTGAACTTAAATTCTGTGATTTCAATTAGGTGATTTTATTTTTTCACATCAGCAGAGTGTAGTGGAGTTAGGTCTCCCGGTTATTTTCTGTATATCACATTGCCAAAAGTTGTCTTCCTTTATTTTAATAATTGCTTTTTGCTTCTTTTAGGGAAAAATATTTACTTCCTTGGAGCCAGAACATGACATTAATGATGTTTGCCTCTATCCCAACTCAGGTATGCAGTATGTAGCAGCGGGCCATTCTGCGAGATGAATCTAGGTTATGCTTTATAGGGTTTTAAACTCATTTTATTTCTTAAGACAGGGTTTGGCTTGGTTGGGACAATTCTTGGATATTGTATTTACTTGAAAAATTAAGAGCAGGAAGTGGCGTGGATGATGGAGAAGGTGACCCTCTCAGTGACTTAGGCCTCAGCCAGCCTAGCTATTAGTAGAAACTGGTAGCAGTCCATAGGTCGGTGGCAGGTGAGGTGCTACGTAGTGTGCACTTTAGCTGTTTTATGTGACTGGTAATCGTGTGTAGGGATTTGGAGGAGGCTGGAGCTCCCTGATGATGATACACAGGCTCATAAAGCCGTGGGTTTCGTATATTCTGTGTTGCAGGCTGTTCAGTAAATTACCTGGCAGATTTTAAGGTTTAACAATCCCTTCAAGGCAGATCTGTGAAGAATTCTGGAAAATGAGAGCACCACTCTCAAGCAGGGTCATATTCTGAGGACAGACGTACACAGATAATTTTGACGGAGGGATACAAGGCAAAGCAGGAAGAGTTCTGTTATGTATGTACAGATGTCAGGAGAGAGACAGAGAGAGAGACAGACAGAGACAGAGAGAGAGAGAGATTCAGCTGAAGCAATGAGAGGAGAACATAGAGGAGATCTTTGTCTGCATTGAGCGTGGGGTGCTGGGTGGAGTTGGGAGGTGAGGTGATCCCCATGAGGGGACAGTGTAAGAAGGGCAGGAAGGATGGGCAGAGGCACAGCACGGTGCACGGAGGAGCTCTGGGAGGAATGGGGTGGGAAGCAGGGGGTGCCCGGGTGGTGCGGACCCAGGAGTGAGCTGCTGAGTGGCTGGGTGCTGTTTGTGGTCAGGACCTACTCAGACCCTGCTTCCAGAGGTGGTTCTGTCCACCAGGTAAAAGGTAGATCAGTTTTGAACTAAGATGAGTAGGAAGTGATACTCGGAGCCGAGATTGGGAGCACAGGAGAGAGAGCAAATTTGGAGAGAAAGATTATGTTTTCTTCTTTGAGTCTTTGAATATGAGGAGGCAGGGGGCGGTGGCAGCATCTGGCAGAGGGTCTCCAGCCTGGCCACCCCTAGGATCGCCTGGGAGCGTCTTAGAAGTACGGCTTGCTTGGCCCTACACACATCAGGGGTACTGACTCGGCGTCTGGGGTAAAGCCCCGAAATGAGTTACTTTTCACATGCTTCCCAAGTGGCTGTGAAGCCCCGCCCTGATCCACAGCCTCACCCTGGGAGCCACGTCCCATGCACAGTGAATAGTGTGGTCTCGAGAAAAGCAGGTCTGCAGACGCTAAATTCTTTATTTTTTTAATTGATTAATTTATTTATTTTTGGCTGCGTTGGGTCTTTGTTGCTGCACACGGGCTTTCTCTAGTTGCAGCGAGCGGAGGCTACTCTTCGTTACGGTGCACGGGTTTCTCATTGCGGTGGCTTCTCTTGTTGCGGAGCACGGGCTCTAGGCACACGGGCTTCAGTAGTTGCAGCACGTGGGCTTAGTAGTTGGGGCACGGGGGCACTAGAGCACGCAGACTTCAGTAGTTGCGGCGCTTGGGCTCAGTAGTTGCAATGCGCAAGCTCTAGGGTGCGTGGGCTTAGTTGCTCCGCGCATGTGGGATCTTCCCGGACCAGGGCTTGAACCCGTGTCCCCTGCATTGGCAGGCGGATTCTTAACCGCTGCACCACCAGGGAAGTCCCAGGCTGTTGGATTCTGTATGGGTCTTTTCTAGTGTAGCTACACATAGCATTCCCTGTAAGCCATTTTGTTTTCTGTTAAGGTGTAAAGTTTAATTCAAACATTAGGAACTACTTTGCTGTGCCATTTGGTGGGAAATACTTTACCTTGGTTCTTTGATTCCTGATTAACAGAGAGAAACCTTTCTTCTTGACTTCCTTATTATATTATAATAAATAGTGCATCAAAACTACATTTTATCTATGTGTCTGAAGCTTAAAACTTTCCCCCTTAAAAATGATGGCGAACTTTGTATAGACCTGAGCACTTCATGGTGGGAACTGCTCAGTCACTTAGCTAGTACAGACAGCCTAAGTGTTTTGCAGATGGGGAGGCTGGTCTTTTTGATACTTAAGGTGCCCCGTCTGGGAGGGTCAGGGACCACAGGCCACAAGCTGACTCCAAGGGTGCCTGGCTGCCGGTCTGGCTCTTCTGCCGTTCGCCGTGTTCTGAGCACCTCACCCATTTCAAAACGTAAAACAAGTAGAAAAGGGAGCTTTTCTTTTCCCCATGTGTTTACCTTTTTCATTGTGTTTATTTTTAGGAATGCTTCTTACTGCCAATGAAACCCCCAAGATGGGCATCTATTACATTCCGGTAAGTGATACAGAAAGGAGGTATGATAAAAATAGGACAAGAAAAGATACTGTATTTTTTAAGCTGGCTGTGTCGAGGGACTTTGGGTCTGCATGTGGCTGTGTAAATTAGACACAGTGGCTCACTTGTCAATTCCCTGTGCTTCCTGGAACCGGTAAAATAATGCTTAACCATTGTTCATGGGAAACTACTTAATATCCCATTAAAATAGTAGAAATTCTTCTTTATTCTTCAGATCTACATTTGTTTTTTGTTTCAAAGCATTCCAGAATCTTAAACTTTCAGCTATTAGTGATCAGGAGATCTAATCCTCTAAAATAAAAGTCTAGTTCTCTTCCAGTCATCTCTTTGTAGTTTGTGTCTTTTAAAAATGAGTTTATATAAAAGAAACTATCTTAGATTGCCATGATCAGTGATGACATGCAGTTTGCAATCTTGTGCCGTTTTTTCTTCCTTAAAGAATTCTTCTGTTAGGTTTGCCAGAAGCTTCCCTACCTTTACCTAAACAGAAAAGCATATAGTACAAAGTTGGCATTAGATTACGGTTAGCAGACATCTCCTTTTCTGAGATTTGGGGAGGAGCGTGAGGGGTGTTGAAGATCACATCTTTAGGGCAGTGAACTCTCTATAGTCGCTGTTAGCCTCCAGTTATGAAGGTTCTTTATATTGATGATGGTTTTTTGAAATATCTCAACCATGTGTGTATTTCAAAAAAAACAAAGTATTCTGTTGATGTTGACTTTCTGTGGTTTCAGGAACCTGATGTGTTGTTGAAAGCACTTTGAGATGTTTCTTTTGATTGATAGTGAAATGAAGGCTATTCAAACAGCAGCTTTTCCGTTTTCCTAAATTGTCATTTGTTCCTTTTCTCCCCGGAGTCTCACAGATACTGCTTCCATATTCCTGTTAGTTTATATGTCTTTATCTTCATCTGATCAATAAGTGATTGTATCAACTGTGTGGCAGACACAGTGCTATAGGTTGGCAGTGTATAGGGTCCTGCCCCTTTCTTCAAGGAGTTCATTATTAGGGAATAAAACAAGAAAGTAGACAATTTCCAGTCAGTGTGATGAATGCTGTAACAGAAGTAAGGAACCCATCATGGGGCTGGAAACTGGTGGGAAATGTGGAGGATACTCGGAGAAACCTTCCCAGAGGAATTGATTTCCAGGGAGAGACCAGAAGGCTGGTTCTGTCTCCTGGATGAAGAGGGTGGGGTGCAGAATGGGAGAAGGGTCTTGGAAGTAAAGGGAACATCGTGTGCTAAGATCAGGGAGAAGATAACACACGTAGCCGAGAATTAGCGCTTGAGGATTGGTGGTAGCTCAGGCTGAAAAGGTTCTCTGCAGCCAGGCTCTGATGGTCTTGTAGGCCAGGTGTGACGGTGCAGGGCAGGCACTCCTGGAAAAGCTGTAAGCGGGAGAGTGCTGTGGTCAGATCTGCAGTTTTGAAGGATTATTTGGGCTGCCATCAGGAGAATGGATTAGGTAGGATCCAATCCGGAAGCAGCGAGAACAGGCTGTAGCAGTCTACAGGAGAGGTGACGGTCCCTGTGTTACCTTGGCCAGGCCTCCCTTTTTAGTATTTGGAGCTTTGGGGGTCCTGGGGCAATTTGAAAGAAGTCTGATCTGGTGGGCAGTGATTTCAGAGGCTTGTTGTCCACGCATAGCCAGGTGGTGTGTCCGGAGGTGTCCACTGATGAAGACCTGTGTCGATCACGAGAAGAGCCTTCCCTCGGTCCAGTGTTAATAGTCTTCTCGCAGCGTCGGCCCCTCTGGGCACGTCAGGAGAGGCAGAATAAATCAGCTTGCCCTCCCTTTACTTCTCCTGGCGGAGGTCTCTTTCCGTCTTCCTCTCAGGAGCGCTTACTGTGTTTTGATTGTCAGCAGCTGCCTATAAGGCGTCGATGTCTTGAATGGAAGAGCCCTTCCTCCCGTCAGAAGTGTGTAGAATCCGCCAGAATCTGAGATGGAGCGTGGAGGCCGCATGGGGGGTCTGCTCAGCTGGTGTGGAGCCGGGGAGGGCAGTTCTGAGGACTCCTGCGGGAAGGCTGTGTTACCAGCTTGTGCTAAGATGGTGGCAGTGGGGGCAGAATTGGAAAGATTGTCAAGGTTGTAAGACAGGCTTGGTCATTGATTGGATGTGAGGAGGAAAGGAGAGGAAAGAACCAAAGATGACAGCTGCTTTCTGCTTGGTAAACATGCAGACGAGGAGGTCCCTCGCTGAATCCAGGAGGAGAAAGGGGATGGTAGACTCTTAGAACTGGAGGAGACCCTTACTCCCTTCTGCTTCTCTGGGTCTGTTTCTCAGAGTGGGCTTTTTTGTTCCAAGCTCTGGGAGCTTTAATTGGCACATGTGAGAGGGGCTGGATGCTGCAGGTGGTGAGAAGCTGCTTCCTTGACAAGTGTTAGCTTATCTTATGAGGTCCTTTTAGTTTCGACTCTGCAGCTCAGATTCAACTTGAGCGCTGCAAAAGAGTCCAGAGGCTGCTCCCAGGTGACTGTGCGTGTGCGGACAGTGAGGGCGGAGTTGTTCTCGTGCAGTTAAGCCTTGGGCTGCAGCTGGTACGTAAGTGGTCCTTCCTGACCTGCCTTCCTGCCCTGCTGCCTGGCACGGAGTGAGGTTTCCGAGTGCCGCTTGTCTTTACTTGGAACCTGTTCTTTGTGACACTCCTTCAAAGCAGAGAGAGCCCAGGGGTCTGAAAGCCTGCCATCTTTCATAAGATTTTATCAAACTCACCAAGCTGATTTGGCACAAAGGTTTATTTGAGGCCTATAGAAACAGAGAAGTGTGTGTTTAATATATAATTCATGCCCAATATGGGAGGTTGGGACTGTGATTTGTATCAACATCTTATAAACCAGGTCTGAAAACTCTTTTTCCCTGCTTTGGGGCTGTGCTAAAAATGAAGACAGCTTAATGTTCTTTTAGCTTATTAAGTTTTGCCTTTCTACCTGATACCATCTTTCTTGAATACTTGAAGTCTTTTCAGATTAAATGCAAACACTGATTTATATACTCTGTGCTACTTACATATCCCAATAGCTAACTAGTCTTTTGTGACCAAATGGATTTTCTCCAGCCCTTTCCCCTTTTTCTCAGTACTCTCTTTTTTTTCCCTCTCGGAGACCAGGATCTGTTATTTTGTTTGTTTGTTTTTTAAATTCCAGGGCCTAATTCAACGGCAGCTTTCAGGACTAATGCCAGAAGTAGTTTTTCAAGTTTGGGTTCCTCTGAAATGTAATTTAATCGTAGGTTAGTTCTTCATAATTAACACCTTTGGCAACTGTATAGACTCCAGAGGGAATCCAGGTCCTGTGGCACCCAGCCCCAAACCTGCCAGTGTGCTGCGTACTGTTTCTGTTGGAAATGCTCCTTGGGCTCCAAGGCCCCGTGGGTCAGTGAGCTCCAGAGACCACTCATGACGGGATAGTTGATGGCTTGCGTGTTTGATAATGTGTATGGATGCGTAAACTTGGGAAAAAGAGAATTATTATTTGTTTAGGAAGCTATTTGAATTAGAAGAATAAAAGTCAGCTGATTAAGGATCAATGGTTTGGTTTTTTTTTTTTTTCCGAACATGTAAATTTAAGCCACTATAATGATTATATGCAATGTCACTGAACCCATCTTTCAGTATTGGCAGTTAGGTGTTTTATTTTAAAACATTTTCTTAGGGGGAAAAAACACTTGTTTTTACTTACTTACTTATTTATTTATTTATTTATTTTTGGCTGTGTTGGGTCTTCGTTTCTGTGCGAGGGCTTTCTCTAGTTGTGGCGAGCGGGGGCCACTCTTCATCGCGGTGCACGGGTCTCTCACTGTCGCGGCCTCTCTTGTTGTGGAGCACAGGCTCCAGACGCGCAGGCTCAGTAGTTGTGGCTCACGGGCCCAGTTGCTCCGCGGCATGTGGGATCTTCCCAGACCAGGGCTCGAACCTATGTCCCCTGCATTGGCAGGCAGATTCTCAACCACTGTGCCACCAGGGAAGCCCAAAATACTTGTTTTTATTGAGATGTTTTTATTCTTTATAATGAATCAAAAAACTGTATTAAATATTTTAACATTTACTATTTAATTTAAAATTATATTTTAAATTTGGAAAGTACTTTTGGAGCCAGAGTACCTGCAAATAGGGCAGAGTTAAAAGCATAAAGGGTTATATTTAACTTGCACCAGTGCTTCTGTTTCTTTTAAGAAAATAGCACTTGAACTTCTCCAGCATAATGCATGAAACCTCCGGAACTCTGTCTTTGCAAAGAGAGATGACTGCGTATTAAGAAGCATAAAATCTCAAGAGCGCTTGCTTCACTAGTTGTAACACACACGCACATATCCTCCCAAAGGCACGTAAAGCCAAAGGAAGTGCAAAACAAATTAGTGAAGTTTAGTCAAATTTTGTGAAATGTAATAAAAGATTCACTCTAGTGAATGTCTTTAAGTCTCTTCACTTCAGTGAGTTATCACTCACCAACCCAAAAGGTCTTCAAAAGAGCCATGGCCTCCAGATACCATCGCTGGGTTCACTTGCTCCTGTTCAGAGGGGTTTAGTCTGATATAGATCAAACACCTGTGCTTCAGCCCTCCAGGAGACAAGAGGTCAGCGAGTACCGCCTGGTTTGGCGGTGGTCAGAGAGGTGCTTTTGAAATACGTTTGTAGTGTTTGGAAGTCAGTTTTAGAGAAGTGCAATGAAAAATTTTGTAGTAGATATATGGATATTTGCATTTGGGCACATTTTGTTTTTGTTGCTCAGTAAAGAGTTAAAAATGCATATCATAACCTTTTCACTGGTGTTTTTTTCTCTAAGGGCTTTTGTGACTGAAACAAAGAAATTTAGATATGAACAATTTTGACTGTTCTGTCTGTGGTGAATTGAACTTGTCAGCCTACTTCTAAACTCAGCCACTATATTAGCCACTATATTAGATTGTCCATTATCGAGGTATTTCTGTGGCCTCCCTCAGAGATGGCCTCTTTTTTTCAAGGCCAGTATTTCAAATATTACTGTTTGGGTATGTTTTGGCATCATTTTCCAGATGGCTTAAGAACATAGTTATATAGTGCTTTCTAACAATTATTCCTTACCTTCACCATAGATAACATATTTTTACCAGCTGTCCAAATTGTAAATATGTTATTTTAGCTTAACGTTAGATTTGACAGTGTCTTACAGATATTTTATGTCTCCTTTTTATATAGCTATTATCTTCTCCATTTTAGTTTTAAAGTTTAGGGTTAGAAACTTGGTCTTCTTTTTTTTTTTTTCCGGTACGCGGGCCTCTCCTGTTGAAGAGCACAGGCTCCGGACGCGCAGGCTCAGCGGCCACGGCTCACAGGCCCAGCCGCTCTGTGGCATGTGGGATCCTCCCGGACTGGGTCACGAACCCACGTCCCCCTCATCGGCAGGCGGACTCTCAAACACTGCGCCACCAGGGAAGCCCTTCTTTTTTTTTTTTAATGTTTATTTATTTATTTATTTTGGTGGCCCAGGGTCTTAGTTGAGGCACACGAGATCTTTAGTTGTGGCATGTTGCCTTCTTAGTTGCAGCGTGCGAACTCTTGGTTGTGGCACGCATGCGGGATCTAATTCCTCGACCAGGGATTCAACCCCGACCCCCTGCATTGGGAGTGTGGAGCCTTACACACTGGGCCACCAGGGAAGTCCCTTGGTCTTCTTTTTGTCTGATGATCACATCACACACCTGGGGGCAAAATGGTGAATGACAAGTTTGTCCCACAATCTCTAGAAACAACGCAAACAGCAGAGAGAATTTTGGCCAACAGAGAAGGTTCTGCTTTTCCTGGAGAGTTGGATGTGTTTTCTCCTTTAAAGTACATCTCGTATGCAGATCACTTAACGTTGGACACAGTTGACCAGGCTGTGCCCAGCTTCTAGAACACAACATTCTCTTGGTTCTCCTCCCGTCGCCCAGTTGGCCCTTCCAGTTGGTCTTCTTTGGTGGCTTCTGCTGGCATGGCCCAGTGCTTGGGCCTCAGCTCTCTCCCCTTGACCCAAATGTTAGTGAGCCCTGGGGCTTAGTGCTTGTCTCTTTGTGTATTCTCCCCCAGGGAGCTCATCTGTCCCTAGGCTCTGTAAGGCGCCTGCGTGCTGCTGACTTGCAAACTTCTGTCTCCAGCCTTTCCTTCCTCTCGGAGCTGTAGAGGTACATATCCACTGGGCTACTGGGCTTCTCCACCTGGACGTCTACTTGGTGCCCTGTATTAAGGTGCCTGCAGCAGAAGTCTTGATCCCAGCTCTCCACCCACCCCACCCCTGCCTGTCTCCCGTTCCCGCAGAGGCACCGTTGTCTCCTCAGTTTCTAGGCCCAGAGCGCAGGCACCACCATGTTTCCTCCCCCTCCCTTCACGCCTCCTCGTCAATCCATCTGAATGTCACATCAACTCTTTTTCCAATATTGGTTCAAATCCAGCCATTTTTCAGTACTTCCGTTCCTACCACTCATCTGGATTACCTTAGTGGCCTCTTAACTGATCTTTCTTCTTTCTCTTTTGTCTCTCTTGCATTCTATTTTCCATACAACAGCCAGGTTGATTTAAAATATAAAAATAAAAACAAAAATCATTCTTCCTAAACCTATCATTCTTCCTAAACCTTCCAAAGGCTTATCATTTTGCATAGCATAGCATCTTAACTCCTATCGTAACTTAAAATGTCCCACAAACAGGAAAAGGCTAAAACACCAGAGTCTCCATTTTCTCTCACCCATTAGAGACTAGATCTCTGTAAACCATTTATCCATTTACAGGGATCACCAGATGGTTAGAGCATAAGACCAAATCCCCAGTCATTGCTGCCAGCAAGGGGGAATAACGTATAGGCCATAAATTAACCAAAACCCAAGCACAGAATTAGTAGAGAGGAAAATTAAAGTTAGAGAAACAGAGTTACCGAAGTCCTGCTGCCCCTTTGGATTCATATGGAGCCAAGAAGAAAAGCTGCGCTTGGCTGTGCTTTTCTGGTGATGGAGTTTCCCTGACACTGTCAGGTGAATCCACTGTGCATCTTGGTGGGACCTCTAAAACTGTTAAAGGATGATTTTCAGAGAAATGTGAAGTCATGACCTTCACATAGATACCAAATGAATACGTGCTGAAAATTTCATTTAACTTATTAAATAAGGGAATCAGGTACATGTCATCAAAGGTGAAGTCTAAAATAGCACAGATTTACGTGGAATAAAGTGATATTGGATTGGGAATGTGCAAATAAATAGATAGGCCTTTCCGAAGTTGTGGAGGGTTATCTGTCCAGGACAGAATGCATTTACGTGACTGTAGACAGTTATCTTGCATTGCTGTCAGTTACTTGCAATTTACAGAGTTGTAAAATATATCCCATGGAATCAGAATCAGATAATCTCTAGACCAAGAGTTTGGCAAACTAAACACGTAAGCACCAGCTGCCTGTTTTTGTAAATAAAGTTTTACTGGAACACAGTGCACGCATTCATTTATCACGTGTTGTCTATGGCAGCTTTCTGACTAAAAAGGCATAGTTGTGTAGTTACGACAGAAAGACCCTGTGGTCTGCAAGCCCTAAAATCTCTACCTGGTCGTTTAAGGAAAAGTTTGTGGCCCCCACTCTAGAGTATGCGTAGCTTTCCATTGAACACAAAATCTTCCTATATTTATTTACTTATTTGTAAATTTATATAAATAATAAATACATGAATACATTTATAAATGATAAATGTATATCTTTCCTCATGATAATGTAAAACATGGACACAGGGATATTGTTGTGCTCTTTTCCCTGTTATATTCCCAGCACCTAAAGCAGTGTCTACTATACTGTAGACATTGAATTAATATGTGCTGAAGATTAATAAAACAAATACATATGAGAGTAATATGATGACCATAATTTGAAGAATCTTGGATAATGTTTGCATGTTTTGACAATGACTGGTTTGCAATGATTTTTGGCTGTTATACCAAATTCAAATTTACCATCTGCCCTTTTCTCCTACCATTAGTGAAATTAAAAAGTGGAGAACATGACTCATAAGTGTTAGACATAATTTTTATACAGTAGGGTAAGGATCAGTTCCTTCGCTCTGACAGTATGTTCTAATCAGCAGAATCAGAGAATCTTGGGACGATGCAATCACTGTGTTTGGGAATGCTGTCAGATTTCTAAAAGAAATGCCTTGTCCAAAAGATTTAATGGTGCTGTTAAGATGAACTCTTTCTTAGAAAAATACAAAAGGAGAATGTGAAAGTAAGGGCATTCAGCTTTTGTTGTACCTTTTTTGAAATCTGTGGAAAAGTTGGCTTTAGGATGGACTTACGTGTTTTAAAGATTGGAAACAATGCCATTGTTTTTCTTCCTGTGCTTTAGCTGGAGGTGGTGGAAGTCCTGTGCATGCTGCTCCCTAAGATTTGGCTTTGAATCCGGACCATTGATCCATTTCGATTTGAAGCCAAGGCTGAAGGCACTTATGTTTACTAATTTGATACCAGAGATTCCCCAGATGTGAGATCTCTTCAGACCACTAGTGTATGTTGAAGTGGCCCTGAATATATTAGTGTCCATGTAGAGTCCTAAAAGTGATGGATCACGTTTTCCTCTAAGATGCTTATTTAAGCAGAGAGCTGTTAGATGTAGCGACAGAAGTAATTTTGTTAGAAATTCCTTTTTTGTTGTTGTTTTGGTTTTTTAAGTTTTTTTAGATTTAGAAATTTCTATTTTCTAGTGCCAGTTGCAACATATTCTCTTGGTTTAGGGAGGTAGTACCAGATGCAAAGAAAACTGTCCTCGGGGGAGTTTGCCAACATACAAGGGATGTACAAAACAGAACATAGGGCTTCCCTGGTGGCGCAGTGGTTGAGAGTCTGCCTGCCGATGCAGGGGACACAGGTTCGTGCCCCGGTCTGGGAAGATCCCACATGCCACGGAGCGGCTGGGCCCGTGAGCCATGGCTGCTGAGCCTGTGCGTCCAGAGCCTGTGCTCCGCAACGGGAGAGGCCACAACAGTGAGAGGCCTGCGTACCGAAAAAACAAAACAAAACAAAACAGAACATAAACTGGACAAATGGTTGCTGAAATGGCTTTCCACAATAAAGGGTTTTCCAATGTGCTGCGAAGGAACAGGGGAAGCTTTTGAAGTACAGAACACTAGAACAGGAAGGGAACTTTGAGGTCATCTAGTCTAGCCCCTTAATATATAGGCGGAGTCAAGTCATTTGTTCAAGATCAAATGACAAGTTGGTCACAGAGCTGGATCTAGAAGGCATTTCTTTCTTTTTTTTTTAAACATCTTTATTGGAGTATAATTGCTTTACAATGGTGTGTTAGTTTCTGCTTTATAACAAAGTGAATCATAGAAGGCATTTCTTCATTCCATATTACTTATGGAAGGAATTTCAAAATCAGTCTGACCTGAGTTTGAATACCAGCTTTGCTACTTGTAAATATGGTGACTTTGAATAAGTTACTTACCTTGTCTCAGCCTTGGTTACTTGAGCTACAAAGGAAGAATGATGTTGTAAGGCAGCTGTGTACGGTAGATACTTAGTCACTTATCATGGTGCTTGGTGCCTGGTAGATGTTCAGCTGATTGTTACTGTTATACTCTTTTTGCAATGAGTAAAATTTGATGGATCCAGTGTCAAAGAGTATTTATATTTAGCATTATATGGACATGGGCTTTTATGTAGCTTTTAGGAGGAATGTGATACTGAGCACAATAAAGATACACTGAAAAGGTCGTGACAGAATCATAGGTGTGAGTGAGGAAAATGACTTCGGAAATATGATTTGAGATTGTTCGGTGTGTTACAGATCATATAAAATAGAGGTTGAGAAAGAACTATTGAATGCCATTGGTTTTGCGGTTAGCTATTGAAACAGAAAGCAGTGATGAAATCTGGTTGCTCAAATTAAAAATCTGATTTTTAAAAGTGAAGTCCATTTCCCCACATTATATAAACAGAGCACACTCTTTATAGAAAACATCAAATAAAGACAAGTAGAAACGTCACTCTTCCACCATCCAAAGGCAAACACGCTTGGCTCTATTTTTTCCATTGTTTTCATCTGAAACGTTGATATGGTTTAATATCTTGCCTTTTTCCCACTTAATTAATGTTTCCCCAAATTATCATAAGCTCTTGGAGATCATTAAAAAGTGGGTTTTGTGTGTGAATATAAAAATAGTATATAGTTTTTAAAAAATGTTTAAATAGATGAAAAAACCAACTGTAGTCTCGCCAAGTCAGAGGCACTCTTGCTGATGCTTCTGTTACAGTTTCCTTGCGTTTGGGAACATCTTGGTGGCTGTTGGTTACATTCTCACCTAAATCCTGTAATTACGCTCACTTAGCTTACGTAGATTTAAATAGAAGTCCTTCAAGGTGTGGGTGCTGGGGGGCGATGTGGCTCCGTCCATCTCACGCTGCAGGCCTGTGTCTAGGACTGAATTTAAGGTGGAAGATCGTTTCTCAACTAACAGAAATCAGCCCTAATTCTCTAAAGCATCCACTGAGTGTAGTCGGTCACCTTCTCATCTATGCATTTAGGAAGGTGCTAGTTACGTATCATTCTTGGGAGACTTGAGAAAACAGTCGTTTCCTGTGTTATGTGGTTGAGATGAGGAACGCCATTCAAAAAAAAGGCCGCTTGAATGTTTTCTTCAAAAGATTTTTGTTCCCACTACCTCTCATAGCATTGCCACACTGAGTGTGGTTCGGGTAATTTAAGGTAAGGGGTTTTTGGTATGACAAGGCTCCTGGCTGTAAGGTCACTGTATCTGGTCCAACACCTGAGGCGTAGGTGCTCTTTTAGACATACTGAAGGACATCCCAAAGGGATTTTTCAAGTTTGATTACACTTTATTTAGTCTTAGCTGCTTGACTTTAGAACCTGGTCTCTATGTAAGAGGTTAAACCAATGAAATTCAGAAATTTTAATTGCAGTGAACAGAGTAGGAGAAAGGGAAAGATTTAAAAAACAGGGCTTCCCTGGTGGTGCAGTGGTTGAGAGTCTGCCTGCCGATGCAGGGGACACGGGTTCGTGCCCCAGTCCGGGAAGATCCCACATGCCGCGGAGTGGCTGGGCCCGTGAGCCATGGCCGCTGAGCCTGCGCGTCCGGAGCCTGTGCTCCGCAACGGGAGAGGCCACGACAGTGAGAGGCCCGCGTACCGCAAAAAAATAAATAAATAAATAAAAAATATAGTTAGCAAGTTCAGAATGAGTGAGATAGGGCTTAGCAGCAGCATTTGTGAAAAAGGGATCCAGGGGTTTTGTTCACCTCTAAATCAAAGGAATAAATTAAGCAGAATGTTGGCAGTGATTCCACATGTGAATGGAGGTGGGGAAGGACGAGGGGGTACAATTGAAAGGGCCATCTTGGGGCTGTTAACGTGAATGTTCATTGAGAAATATTTCACAGATTGAGGATTAGAGGAAGATCAGAAAAGAGCTCAGGAATTGTGTTATCAGGCAGCATCTAGAGAAGGCATGTTTTTAGGGTTTAGGAAAAGAATAAGTTCATAAAAGAAAGTCACCCTTCGTGAGGTAAAAAAAAAACAACTGATGGGGCATTAGACTAAGGAAGAAAATTTTCATTATTGAGCACTTAAAGTCAGAACAGCAAGTTAGTGGAAAAGTTAGATTCCAAACTCCATGTATTTTCATTACCTTCTTTTAATTAACAAAAAAGGAGAGGGATGAAAAGCAGATGCATTTCTTTTTAGTGAGCTTCCTTTCTAACCCAATTCACAGCAGATCTACTGTAACTGAATTTTATCTTATGCATGAAATCGCTTTATAAGGTGTTGTGTTCTGTTTGTAATTTTACAGTTATATATTCATAATTGTGAAATGGGAAGTAGGGCATAAATGTCAGGTGGCTAATAAAGTGTTCTGATCTAATACAAACAAGTTGTTTGTGTCTTTACAAAGGGGAAATGTGGACTTCCTATTTTAATCTAAACGCTTTCAGGCAGTAACATAGTATCTGTGGCATTTTTCTCAACAAAGGAAATCCTCCATTTCCCATCACATTTTATTGGGTCACAAGAATAGCAGACATACAGAAAGCGTTAATGTGTGACACTCAGGAAGTAATTTTCTGAGCATCCTGTCACATTTTCAAAAGTTAATTTCAGTTCCAGCGAGGTAAAAATGAATGTAATTTCCATATGGAAATATTTGACGCACATATGACATTTATCTTATTATGTTAATATGTTAGATGATATTTATTTTTTACACAAATGTTTACACATCTGGCATGCCCGTTTTCTTGAAAGTAAATAACAACTTCCTATTCAGATGCTAGGTTTTCAGTTCTGAATCAAATATTGACCAAAGATCTTATCTCCCAGCCCTGGTGATTACATGCTTACCAGGTTGATCTCTTTACCATTCTTGTTTTGGACAAGATAGAGTTGGAAGTAAATCTAGTATTCTTTTGTCCTGTTGGTGTGGTCACCTAGTTGGCGGCGGTAGGATGTAGTGCTCACAACCAGGGATTGATTTTAGTTTCTGAGTTTACCTGACTGCTTGAACCCTCTGGTACTTTCTTTGATTAATATGCCCATTACCTATTATGGGTTTTTTTTGTTGTTTTGGTTTTTTTTCCTTAAAAATAGAAGGCAAGTTATACAAATAGGCAAGAAATTTGGGCTACATTCCTTTAAAAGGCCCAGCTAATACAGAAAATAAGAAGAAAGTTCTAAGACTTAGACTTTTCTTTACTTTGATTTAGTGTTCTCTCAAATCCCAGGCAAGTTTGTCTTCTAATGCACATGTGCTCAGATGTAAGCACCCTGAGGGCAGGACTTTTGTGTGTTTTACTTTTTGCTGTGTCCGTGGTGCCCAGAACAGTTCGTGGGCTCTTGCTGAATACGTGCCAATTTGAAGGAATGACTATTACTGACATTTCATTTAAAAAATTTTATTCTGGGCCTTCCCTGGTGGTGCAGTGGTTGAAAGTCCGCCTGCCGATGCAGGGGACACAGGTTCGTGCCCCGGTCCGGGAGGATCCCACATGCCGCGGAGCGGCTGGGCCCGTGAGCCATGGCCACTGGGCCTGCGTGTCCAGAGCCTGTGCTCCGCAACGGGAGAGGCCACAACAGTGAGAGGCCCGCGTACTGCAAAAAAAAAAAAAAAAAAAATTATTCTGGAAATATTTCAAATATATGTAAAGAGCCCCCATCTATCCATCTCCTTGCTTCAGTATCATGTGCTTTCCCCCCATGCTTTTTTGGGGGGCGGTGGTGGGATTGACTCGTATTATTAGCAGTTTAAATTGCTGTAGAAAGAAGTTGTTGAAAATTGTTAACTGGAAATGAATAATTGATCTGCACATTGGCACAGATCTTTAGTTAGGCTCTGTTTACCTTCTTGAGGAACAGAACGTTATTCTTGGTTGGAAAGAAATAATGTGTAAATGATAATAGTGAGACATATTGAAAGGAAGTTTAGGTCTGTTTATGTTTCTTTCATATTTGCACATGGTTGTATCATTCATGCATTCAGTCATTTATTTGTATGACTTTATTTTTTTTAGAGCAGTTTTCAAAATGTTCACAGCAAAATCATGTGGAAAGTACAGAGTTTCCACATACCCCCTCTCTCTCACACACACACATACCCCCCCACACACAGTGTACACCACCTTCTCCACTGTCAGCATCCTGCACCCGAGGGTGCATTTGTTGTAGTTGATGAACTGACATTGACACATCATTATCACCCAAAGTCATTAGGGCTCACCCTTGGTGTTGTCCATTCTGTGGGTTTTGACAAATGTATAATGACGTGTATCCACCATTGTATATCATACAGAATGGTTTCACTGCCCGAAAAATCCTGTGTGCTCCACCCATTCATCCCTCCCTCTTCCCCCAAGCCCCTGCCAACCACTCCTCTTTTTACTATCTGTGTGGTTTTGCCTTTTCCAGATGTCACATAGTTGGAATCATACAGTATTTAGCCTTTTTCGATTGGCTTCTTTCACTTAGTAATATGCCTTTAAGATCCCTCCACGTCTTTTTGTGGCTTGATAGCTCATTTCTTTTTATTGCTGAATGCTCTTCCATTGCATGGATGTACCACAGTCTGTTTATTCATTCACCTGCTGAACTCGTTGCTTCAAGTTTTGGCAGTTATAAATAAAGCTGCTCTAAGCATTCATGTGTATGTTTTTGTGTGGACATAAGGTTTCAACTCTGCTGGGTAAATAGCAAGGAGTGTGATTGCTGCATTGTCTGATAAAAGTATGTTTAGTTTTGTAAGAAACGCCAGACTATTCCAAAGTGTCTGTACCATTTTGCATTCCCACCAGCAATGAAAGAGAATTGCTGTTGCTGCATATCCTTGTCAGCTTTTGGTGCTATCAGTGTTTTGGATTTTAGCTATTCTAATGATGTGTAATGGTATCTCATTGTTTTAATTTGTAAGTACATTTATTTTTATATTGGTCACTGAAGGAAATCCAGCCCTTTGTTTTTTGTCCTTGTGGGCTTGACTAGATAGTCTATGTTGACTAGTTTCTACTTTGAGTTTTGGGGGGAGTAAGGGTCATTGGACTAATCCTTAGTAGGCACCTTTCATGCACCTGCACTAAGGCCTGGGATATCAAAGACATTTTATTTGTTGCCTTGGAGCTTATAGTTTTGTAAAGGAACAAACATTACAGTCGTAGGAGCACGCTAGGAAGCCATCTTTCCATTGGTGGGATAGTCAGGGGGAGTACAGACATTTGAATTGAATCTTGAAGGACACGTAGGAGTTAACCAACAAAGAGGTAGAAAGAAAGGTGGTGGAATCAGGGAGATCTTTCTACACACAGGGAGTTGAAACTAGATGCTAGAGCCTCAGATCTGTTCTGTGTGCTCCTTAGGTTTTCCAGGGGCAGGGAGGGGCAAGAAATAAATAAAACTGGAGAGATGTAAGGGCCTTAAATCTAAACCTTTGTACTATGTTAGCATTTTTGCTTTTGATTTAAAGTGGAGCGGCATGCCTTTGAAGGGTTTTATTCAGGGGAGTGCGATCAGATATGGGTGTAGGATTATTCTGCCTATAGGGATTGGGTGGCTTTGGAAGCAGGGGCTAGGACAGATCATAATTGACCAGGAAAGGTCCTGAGAGCACCCTCTGAGGTAGTGGCAGTGGCTGGTGAAGGAGGAGACAGATAGAAGAGGCGGTCAGGAGGTAATGCCTCCTTAGGGCTTGGTGATCGTTGGGAGTGGGGACTAAGAGGCAGATGGGGCTGAATGAGTGATGATGCCGTTGACAAAGGTAAAAGCTACAGGTGGTGGAGCAGGTGCTCAGTTGAGTTTTGGAAGTGTTGAGATGACTTGAAGTTTTCTCTCCCAGGTATATGATTTAAAACTCCGAAGCTTCAGATAATGGCAAGCTACTTCCTGGGAGGGCGTTTTGATCTTTTGGTTTATCTCTATGGAAAGGATCAAAAGTTGTGAGTGAGTTAAGTTCTTGAATTTTCTGGAGAGAAAAAGGATCTTTTGTCTTTCTTAAAGGTCTCTTCTCAGTCAATATCACAAATACCAATCCAGATGTTCACTAAGGGTCTCAATCCTGAATTACAGGCTCTGAAACAATTGATGTTTCAGTTTGATGTTGTAGGGGGCTTGTTAATCATTTGGTAACTCTGTCTGTTTCTGTGCCTCTGTCCCTTTGGAGATGTTGTTTATTACTTTAGGAAAAATGCTCTATTTTTTTTTTAATCAAACATTGTAAAAATATATAACCAAGGAAGAAAAAGTCCTTCATAACCGCCCCTCCCACTACCATTCTTAACAGGTCGGTGCATACTCTTTGCAGAGTCAAGTCAGTTCTGTCTCCCTCCATGCCCCCCCAAACCCCCCAAACACTAGCATGTGCATTTTAGCAGAATTGGGGTCTCATGATGCATACAATTTCGAAAGGGGTTTTTGTCACTTAACAATATGTTGTTCTGATCAGGTCAGATAAATATAAAGCAAACCCATTCTTTTTAATAGTTGCACAATATTTCATTTTATAGATATGTCATAATTTATTTGTCTAGTTTCCTGTTAATGGATATTCACCACTCATTTCTTTCAGTTCTCTAGACCAGTGCTGTTTAGTAGAACTTCTCTGATGGAAATATTCTAAGATCTGCTCTGTCCAACATGGCAGCCACTAGCCATGTGTGATTATTAAACACTTGAAATGTGCTTGGTGTGCCTAAAGAACCGAATTTTAGATTTTACTCCATCTTAGTTAATCTAAGTAGCCACATGTGGCCAGTGGCTGCTGTATTGGACAGCGCAGCTCTCAACTATGTCAGAGTCAAGTTAGGTCATCAAGGTGCTTGCTTGGATCACGTTACTTGGGCCTTCATCAATTACAGTTTAATGGTGTTTCTTTGATGTTTAACAGTCATATAAAGTTTCTCTTGTAAACCTCTTTTAAAGAAGTATTGTTCAGTGTTAGAGTTCCTTAGGGGGAGATCTATGAAATGCTTCTCGAGTTTAGTTCCAAAAGAGAGTTTCTCTTTCCAGACATATCAGTATGCTTCCTTTATCAAGTAAATGATCTCTGTCTACCTCATTATGCATCTCTTTTGCCATGGTTGCCATGGAGTCCAAAGTTCAATTTTTGGTTCTGCTACAGCAGGTAATCTTTTCCCTTTCATCACTCCTCCCACCAAACTATATAGCTTTCCTTTCAGTCTGAGTTTAAATATTTCATTATGTGTATGGTTTTCCTTGGAAAGCACTTCTCTTTTTGAAAATGATTAGATTTACGTGAAGTTTTTGGAATTTATCCTAAGACTTCACTAAAAAAAGATAAATACAATATACACACTACTTCCCTCCCACAACCCTGCACACACACACATCATGTATCTTAATAGGGCCATTAATATTGCCATGTGTATGAATCCTGTTTACCATCACAGTGGGAAATATATGTATTTAAAATCTGAAATAGACATTCCACCTGGGTTGTAGAAAATTACTTACATGCTTTATGGTTGGTTACATTTTATTCAATTATGAGTCAAAATTGGGTTCTTTTACCCTCTTGTTTTGCCAGTATAATGCTCTACTTTGGCTTTCTTTGGGAATATATGGAAATCTCCTTTTGCTTGAATTTAAAATATATTCTTCAGGATTTCCTAGTTCCATGTGTGGCACCCTGTAGATAAACATTAACTGCTAAATGGTGGCAAAATATTTTTTGACCCTTCTAGAGTAGCAGTGTTGAAGTGTATAACCTTCATTTAAAAACATTTTACTCTTCCTTTGTTTCTGCCAAGTTTCCACCCCTAGATATTTTTAAATATTAGGATGCCCTTAGTTTTTACATAGACTTAAGAATTGGAAAGCGTAAGAATATGCCGAAAAATTATTAATAAATTTCTTTGCCTGTGAGGAAGTAGGATAGAACCAGGAAACTGCTGATGTGGTAACCAGGATAACACACTAAAACCATCTGTGTAACTCGTGGCAGGAATAAAATGACAAAACAAGATCTTGGAGAGTGCACATTACCAGGTGTGTGATCAAAAAGATAAATACATTCTCAAATGATAAAATTGGCCTGGTGCCTTTAGCACCCATGGGACTGTTGTGTGTACACTTATGTGCAGACATAGCTGTCAAGGTTGAGCATTTTTAGTGTAGTTAGGAAACTGGGACAGGAAAAGGCTGGAAGTAGAGGACTTAAGCACTGCTTGGAGTCATTGGAATGTAAACTCTGGATGTGCACTTGGGGAAACTGCATGGGATTTCAAGTGTAACATGATGGTAAACATCCAGTGGTGATTTGCAGCAGAGGTGCAGAGCCAGGCTCTTCAGGAAAGAATAAAGGGGAGACCTTAAAAGAACCGTGTTTGTCCTGTTTAACTAACAGGACTTTGAAAAAGACACGGACCATAATAAGATATTGTTTTCTTTTTTCTTGAGAACTGAAGGAAGATGGAAGCTGAGGACTTTTTCATGCTATTTAATGCACTGTTTGTAATTTTCAGGAAAAGCTTTTCATTCTAACTCAAATTAGAATTACTTAGGTTAAGTATAATACAGCTTTGAATACTTACAAGAGAACTTTAAGAGATTTGGTTTATGAAGGAATTTCCTGGTTTTGAACAAGATTTTTGCTCTCTTAAATTGCAGTGGTTTGAGAGTAATTCTCTTTCCCCTTTTCCTCAATTTAGCAGGACTGTTTGGTGTAAGCTTGCATGTTCTGAATGTTGCCAGGCTCACAGTCAGTAGATCTCCAGTGGATGTATGCGTTCAGTTTTCAGTACGTTGTTAACTTCAGTCTCCCAGAAGCTTTCTTGACATTACAATACCTCAAATTCAAAAGTTTAAAACAGGAGAGGAGTGGTATGAATATCTGTTTTCAGGTACATTTGTCTTTTCACAGTTTGACAGTGATGTGTCTAGGTGTGGATCTCTTTGAATTTGTCCTACTTGGAGTTGAGCTTCTTGGATGTGCAGTTTAATAGTTTTTACCAAATTTGAGAAGTTTTTGGCCATTATTTCTTCAGATACTCTTTCTGCCCCTTTGTTTCTTTTCTTCTGGGACTCCCATTTTGTGTATGTTGGTCTCTTTGACGTCCCACAGGTGTCTGAGGCTCTGTTCAGTTTTCTTTCTATTTCTCAAACTGGATAATCTCAACTTACCTGTCTTCAAATTGGCTGATTCTTCCTTCTGCTGATTTATATCTGTTGAACCCCTCTAGTGAATTTTTTATTTCAATCATTGTACTATTCAACTCCAAGACTTTTATTTCGTTCTTTTCTATAATTTCCCTCTCCTTGTTGATATTCTCTATTTCATGAGACATGTGTTCTCATACATTTCATTAGTTCTTAGGCACGGGTTTGTTTGTTTAGTTCTTTGTGCATATCTGTAATAGCTGATTTAAAGTCTTTGTCTGGTAAGTCTAAAGTATGAACTTCCTCAAAAGATAGGTTCTGTTGACTGCTTTTTATCCCCTGTATATGGGCCGTGCTTTCTCTGCACGTCTTGTAATTTTTTGTTGAAAACTAGATGTTTTAGATAATATAATTTGGGAGTTATGGAACTCAGATGACCCCCACCCTGAATTCACTGTTGTTGCCATTTTGTTTGTTTAGAGACTCTGCTGGATTAAGTCTGTAAAATCTGATAGCTTTGTTCTGTGTGGCCACCAAAGTCTTTGCTTAGTTGACTTAATTCAGCTGATGACAGAGCTTTCCTGGAACCAGTAAGTCTCCCATCCTTTTTAAAGGGATCCTTGTAAACATAAGTCAGATCATGTCACGCCTCTGCTCAGAACCCTCCAGTGACTTCCGTCTCACTCAAGGAAAAGGTGAAGTCCTGCAGGGGCCTGCAAGACCCTACCTGATCTAGCCCTTTCCTGTCTCCCTCTGTTCACACCATACTGGGTTGGTCTCTTTGCTGATCCCCAAACCTGCCAAGCAGTTCTGATCTCAGGACCTTTGCATGTGCCAGATATTCTCATGGTTTATTCTCTCCTCTCCTCTAGGTCTGTATTCAGTTGTCACTTCAACATGGGCTTCCCTCTCCACCCCTGCTCCCCCTCCCCTGTGTTATCCATCACCCTTCACTGCTTTATTTTCCCCATAGCTCTTATCACTGTCTGTCATACTCTATACTCTTTCCTTTGTTTATTGTTTCCCTTTCCAGAATGAAATCTCTTTAAAGGTAGAGATTCTTGATTGTTTTGTTCACTGCTGTATCTACAGTGAAGAGAAAAATGCTTGACAATAACTATTTATTGAGTAAATGAATGGTGATCTTTGGCAATCTATTCTTATTTAAGAATGAGACACTAGGGACTTCCCTGGTGGCACAGTGGTTAAGAATCTGCCTGCCAGTGCAGGGGACTCGGGTTTGATCCCTGGTCCGGGAAGATCCCTCATGCTGCAGAGCAGCTAAGCCTGTGCGCCACAACTACTGAGCCTGCGCTCTAGAGCCTGTGAGCCACAGCTACTGAAGCCCACGCGCCCTAGAGCCCGTGCGCCTCAACTACTGAAGCCTGCGTGCTCTAGGGTGCCCGCATGCCGCAACTCCTGAGCCCGCGTGCCACAGCTACTGAAGCCCGTGCACCTAGAGCCCGTGCTCCACAACAAGAGAAGCCACTGCAATGAGAAGCCCGCGCACTGCAATGAAGAGTAGCCCCCGCTCGCCGCAACTAGAGAAAGCCCATGTGCAGCAATAAAGACCCCACGCAGCCAAAAAAAAAAAAAAAAAGAATGAAATACTAAATGCTGACTGGAAGCTCTTTGTATGCCGTGGTCTTGTCTTCTGGTAATTTTCATGCTAACTCTTCAGCTAATGACCAAAGGCATACCTTGGAGAAATCACAGGTTTGGCTCCAGACCACTACAATAAAGCAAATGTCGCAATAAAGGTAGTCACATATTTTTTGGTTTCCCAGTGCATATAAGAGTTATGTTTATAGTATACTGTAGTCTATTAAGTGTGCAATCGCATTATGTCTATAAAACTATGTACATATCTTAATTTAAAAATACCTTATTGCTAAAAAATGCTAACCGTCATCCATCTGACAACACAGGGTTGCCACACACCTTCAGTTTGTAAGGAACACAATATCTGCAAAGTGCAATAACATGAGGTCTGTGCCTATATTGGAGGATTCCCAGATATCAACATCTGGAAGTCTGTCTTTGGGGATCTTTCGTTTTCTATAGAGAATCCCCCGGTTCCTCACCAGGAGTGTTAGGGGTTTAGGCTGGCAGGAATGGAAGCACGGCAACCTGTGTTTGGCTTCTGGCATTCTGGGAGCTGCGGAAGGAGCTGAGGGTCACACACTGATGTGGAGGCTGCCAGTTAGTTTGCTGATTTCAGCCCCCACAGCTCAAGTCACCTGTGCCAGGTATCCACCCACGCGGAGCAGCTTTCCTTCACTTTCTCCAAAACATCATCCTCTGGTTTCCTAAAGGGTGGTGGGACTTTAGATATTCATCAACTCCATCATCTCCCCTCTGTGTGGGCCCATCTTCCCAGATGCATGGAGCCTGGAAGTGCTGGGTCTCAAGGACTCTAAGAATCTAGTCTCCTCTTTGATACTTACCTCTGTAAGCACCCAACTTTTTTTTTTTTGGCTGCGTTGGGTCTTCATTGCTGTGCCTGGGCTTTCTCTAGTTGCAGCGAACGGGGGCTACTCTTCATTGTGGTGCGTGGGCTTCTCATTGCGGTGGCTTCTTTTGTTGTGGAGCATGAGCTTCAGTAGTTGTGGCACATGGGCTCAGTAGCTGTGGCTCGCAGGCTCTAGCGTGCAGGCTCAGTAGTTGTGGCACATGGGCTCAGTAGTTGTGGCTCATGGGCTTAGTCGCTCTGCGGCATGTGGGATCTTCCCGGACCAGGAAGCCGTGTCCTGGTCCATGTCGAACCCGTGTCCCCTGCATTAGCAGGCGGATTCTTAACCACTGCACCACCACGGAAGCCTGTACCCAACATTTATACTGTGTTAAATCCTTTAACCGCTATATTTTCTTCTTTTGTTCTTTTTGTCCTTGAAGGTAATACCTTTTATACTGGTTTACTATCATTTTAAGTAGGCTTGGGAGGGAAAGGAGATAAAAATATATAGTTAGTGCGCCATTGAATTGTTTGCTTGGGGCGTCCTGTCTCCCCTAACCCTTGACTATAGATGCTCCGTCGCATGCTTGTTTGTACTCATAGGGCATTGCATAGATTAACTACTGGTTTGTCGGCTGATACGGACAGAATGGCATAGGTGATCTTTTTCTTTATCACCTGGCCTTCTTTTATTATCATTTTATTTCAGTGCCTAAACTGCTTTTCAAAAAGTGAATTGAAAAAAATTGAAATCATGGCAGATAATAATTTTTCTCCTTTTTAAAATAAATATTTTAAAATGTTGAAACTAAATTGCTCTTTTGCTGATCTGATTTTTAGGAATGAGAGAACAAAGTACTACAAGTAGAGTACCTTTAAATGACTCACAGTTACTCACGCAAATACATGTAAACTTGGATACGCAATTAGGCAGCTCATTATGTTGCAAATGCAGTTGCATGCTTAAATTCGTGGCCACTCCCTCGGCTCACCCAGCTGTCTCTCCTCTTTTAGGCTTATTTATGACCGGTTATTAATAAGCCCCAGCTGTCAGAATTTAAAAATACATGCTGGTACTAGTGGTGCTGTTCAACTAATAATAGAGGGAAAGTTTGAAAAGGAAGTTTGCCTTTGAGTTTGTGTATTGCAGAGTTGGTCATCTTAGTTGGCAAAATCCCGTTCTCCTTCTGGAGATACAGGCTATACATTGAGAAAAATTATGATTAATCGTAATAGTGGTTAACGATAGTTACATTATAGTATACCCGCATCATCTCTGATCTGCAATTCTGAAATCCAAAAAGCCCTGAATTTTTTTTTTTATAACTGATCAGTGGCAAAACCTGAATCGCTTCGTTAGGACTCAAATCTGACATGTAATGAGGCGGCTCTTTCTAGTCTATTTATCCAGATCACCGGTGTGAAGATGTGTAGATTTTGCCGCAGAGAACTATTAACGTGTTTGATTATGGACCACTGACCCAGACCCCACTGAAGATTTTACATAAAAGCACTATACATACTGTGTTACCTTTTGAAAATGCAGAAGACTCTAAGGCTTCAAATGCTTTTTGGCCCCAGTAGTTTCTTCTTCTTCTTCCTCTTCTTTTAATATTTATTTATTTATTTGGCTGCGTTGGGTCTTAGTTGCGGCACCGCAGGATCTTCATTGCGGCGTGCGAGATCTTTCGTTGCAGCACACGGGCTTCTCTCTAGTTGTGGAGCACCGGGTTCCAGTGCGTGTGGGCTCAGTAGTTGTGGTGCTTAGGCTTAGTTGCCCCATGGCATGTGGGATCTTAGTTCCCCGATCAGGGATCAAACCCGCATCCCCTGCACTGGAAGGTGGATTCTTAACCACTGGACAACCAGGGAAGTCCTTGGCCCCAGTTATTTCTGATAAAGAGTTATGGCCTTATAGTGAGAGCAACAGATTTCAGATTAGATGTGGGTTAAAATTCTAATGGGGAAACTTTTAACTGATACATGTTAGAACACTTGGATATATTACATACAGTTAAAGTTTCCCATTTTTGTTCGAAGTTATTGTGAAAAAAGAAAAAAGTTATTTATTGTGTGTTGATACAGTACTACCAAATGGAGTAATTAAGAATTTTCTTAGTTACTAAGGTTTTTAAAATTGTTTTTAAATCATTAGTTTAAAAGTGAAGGGACTTCCCTGGTGGCACGGTGGTTGAGAATCCACCTGCCAGTGCAGGGGACATGGGTTCGATCCCTGGTCCGGGAAGATCCCATGTGCTGCGGGGCAACTAAGCCCGTGTGATGCAACTACTGAGCCTGCACTGTAGTGCCCACGAGCCACAACTACTGAGCCCATGTGGCACAACTACTGAAGCCCGTGCACCTAGAGCCCGTGCTCCACAACAAGAGAGAAGCCACCGCAATGAGAAGCCCGCGCACCGCAACGAAGAGCAGCCCCCGCTCGTCGCAAATAGAGAAAGCCCACGCACAGCAACGAAGACCCAATGCAGCCAAAAAATAAATTTATTTTTAAAAGTCAGGGTAACAATTTCATATTTAATTGCTGTGCTATATTATCAGTGATTTTCATATAAATAGGAAATACTAAGTAGCATTATAAGTAAATGGGAAAAATTATGGCATCTATATTGAATTAGTACAGTTTGGTTCTTTGTCTCTAATGATATTAATAATACTTTGTTGTTATTTTAATCACCCTTGATCTGTTAAAACCATCCATCCAGTAATCCTCAGTCCTTATTTCTGCCTTAACCCAGCTTTAGGATGTGGCACAGTGGTTTTTCAAAAGAATGGGGGAAGGGGTACCCTCTTCTGTCAACTCCCTAAGAATCTTAATATTCATCGTCTGTCCTCCCCACTCTTAGTCATTTTTGTCCATTACCAGAATATATGAGAATTTTGAGGTTTTAAATTAAGCATACGTAATTAACATCTTAAAGGTAGATTGTAATCATAGAGGCAGATGAGCCTGGGCACATGGCATGTATTTTCATGTACCTTAAAATTGGTTCTTTTGCCCAAACGGGTTAGAGCAAGTAGATACTCGGCTGCATTTCAGTCAAGGCCTTCCCAAAGCACACTGATGAAGATTCTTTCCTATTCTGGAGGACCAAGTATTTCTGTTTAAATTGATTGATATGATTGTCATTAAAGTTGCTGAGGGACCCACAGTATCCCTTTATAGCAGTTTGATGAGTCCGTGTCCAATTCTCTACTTTTACTGACCTGTGACTTTAGGAAATTCTTATAAAAAGTGGAAAGTCATTAACAGATAACTGAAGTTTAAAATAGAACAGTCTTTACCAAGTTTCTGAAACAAAACTCTTCTGGTGCATAAAACTGTAGATAACCAAGCAATAATCAGTTTTGACTGCAGTATAGAATATAGCAATGTAATGACACTACAGAAAGCCTGGAAACTTTTGACGTAGTAGTGATAGTACACCAATTGTTAAAAAAGATGTTTTCTTCAAGTTGTAAAGCCTGAAATGTAAGAATAAATTAATATATTTTTACATATTCGTTGAAGGATTAACATTTTATGAATAAAGACCGAGAAATTTTTACACATGAATTAATATTGTGGTCATTATAGGTACATCAGAGCTGTGCACGTGGTTAAACCCTCCTTATTAGTTAAGCCAACCTCTGTTTTTGCAACTTAGTGGTAGACCTTTGAGGAAAGCTCTGATGCGGATAAAACCTTCAGTGAATACCAGTTAAATCAGTAATTTGAACTTTGTTATGGTTACTCTGATTTTTTTCTCTGAGTAGGAAGTAGGAAAACGTGATTAATAATCAACCCATTAGACTTAGTTTTGTTTTTGATGGAAATATTTCCTCCTGTAAAATTTAATGGCCGTGAATTTGATTGCAGAGATTATTTTCCATAACCAGAGCTGTCCCTGGAGAGGCAATTTGAAACAGTTTCATTAGAATCCAGGTAACTATCAAAAAGAGTGTTGTGGAACATTATAAAAAAGGGCCATGTGAAAGTCAGTTCAGATCTGGTCTGATATTTTAGTATTCCTACCCCTCATCCCCCAAGAAAAGTCAGTAAACACAGTGTAATCTCTCCATTGTCTTTGAAGCCCACGTTTGTGACTGATTTAAGGTTTAAAGGTGAAACTACCTTATTATGAGGTCCTTTGGTACCAGTACCCCCTTGCATAGGAGGCAAAATAAGTCCGACTTTCACTAAAAAGTGTTCTTATATCCAGTAATTTTATGGTGAGGTATTTGAATGTTTCTATCTGAGTGAGGACAACTAGACAATTTAAAAAATACTTTTGCCAAAGTAAACCCTTTAAGTCTTCATGCCTTGTGCAGTGGAATTCATGAATGCATCCATACGTGTTTTATGTGTGACTAGATTTATTTATGAAACACTTATTGAACACCTACTACTTGGCAGGCAATGTTCTAGGTACTGGAAATTAAGCACTTAAAACAGATGAAGTTTAAACCCTCCCGTGAGAACAATTTCTTGAGGATTTTACATTCTAGAAACGTGCTACGCGTTAGTGTACTTTCCTCCTCTCTGAAAGAGGAGACGATTGCTGTCCTTAGGTCATACACCAGTGCGTGGCCGAGCTTTGCTTTTGCGTATTTGTGACTGACGGGAAGCAGATACCCTGTAGTTGCAGGTGCCTAAACTCTCACTCTCAGAAGGTGCCCCTGTGGTTTTCCTAGCTTGCTCACGTGTTCATTCTAACCGGAAGTCCTTTCAAATATACTTACTGAGTGTCCCAACCCGGCCTGTTTCATCTAGCCCTCGCCCGTCTTCCACGTGGATTCCGCACAATCTCAGTTCATTGCTTTGAACGGCTGAGTGTGTGCTCATGTGCACGTGTGTGTGCATGCACAAACCATCTGCTGCAGTTAGGTTTCTGACTCCGTGGGGAGTAAGAGGATAGTGGGGACCTTGGTTTAGCACCGTGCTTTATGTATAGTAGCAATTAATATCGATATTTGTCGACTTCAAGCTACTGTCCTAAAATTGCTTAAAATCACAGCAGTTTCTTTAAAGTGGTCTACATTGAATTTTTTTAAAAATACCTTTCATTTCTTGAAGGTTTGTCTTTATGGTTAGTCTAACCACTTAGCATATCAAGACCTTTACCTCTGTTTTAAAAATTGTACAGATTATGCAAGTAAGAAAATTCTCCATGGGACTTTTTTTTTTTTTTTTTTTTTTTTTGCTGTACGCGGGCCTCTCACTATTGTGGCCTCTCCCGTTGCGGAGAACAGGCTCCGGACGCGCAGGCTCAGCGGCCATGGCTCATAGGCCCAGCCGCTCCGCGGCATGTGGGATCCTCCCAAACCGGGGCACGAACCTGTGTCCCCTGCATCGGCAGGCGGACTCTCAACCACTGCGCCACCAGGGAAGCCCTCCATGGGACTTTTTAATGCTCATTAAGAGTTGTTTTTCATGTTCATGAGCCCCACAGCCTTTGGCAGGAGTGGTGGGATCACCCTCTCTAATCAGGCAAAATAATAGAATTAATTAGTACGGCTGTATCTTACATTTACTTTTTTTTTTTTTTTTTAAATGGTTGAAGAGGGTGTTGGGGGCTGTCTTCCTTTGTTATAACTCTCTTCCTCCTACCTTCCCTTCTCCAAAAAGTTTAAGCTAGATTTAATAATTTCCATTATGAGTTTTGTTTTTTTTCCTCTGTATGATTGATTACTGTCAAAATACACAGGCAAGAAGTCATTGGAAGTTCTGTTTTGTAAGAGCCCAGAGTTCTCTCTTCTGAAAGCCTCCACCGTGAGAGAGGGTTTCAGTAGCTTGGCTCTCCCGCTGAGTGTTATTTCTTTTGGGATAAGCATTGACCTCAATGCGTGAGGCATCTGCTGGGAAAGATTTGTACCAAGGGCAAAAGCGTAAGAAGCAATCACGGTATTTTATGGAAGTGATTGGGTTACAAATTGAAGTATTCATATTTTATTACTTGGTTATAAATTCTGTTCAATCCTTTGTTCCTCAGCCTTTTATTGGGACTGATTGTGGATCCTGGCAGCCCATTTTAGGTTAAATCTAAAGAATTCTGTATACAGAATTTTAATTTTTAATCAATTAAATGAAGTGGACCATACAAGATAGAATGTAATTATCAAGTGATTAGTTGAAAACCCTTAAAAAGGGTAATTCTCATTTTGGACTTTCGTCCTGAGTGGCAAACAAAAGGTCTGATATGCCAAGTGTGCTTTTGTAGATTCTAGTACTGTTTTGAATGAAAGAGATAATAGAATTATAGACGGATGTTACTATTACTACCTGAATTATTATTTATATTTTCATAGTTCTCATGTAAGAATATTCATTAATATTGTTGTGTCCCAGACTGAGATTTTTCCCTTATAGGACTAAGTTCTCCCTACTCTGTTTTTTCTCTTCCATTATAGACTTGATTATGCATATTGCAGTTGTTTCTCAGTATTTCTGATAGAATCAAGGATTTTTAAATTATATAAAATATAACACGAAATCTGGTTGTAAAATAACTCTTAGTTCACATGATTAGAATGTACATTTGCTAACCTTCTAATCAACGCCGGCAGGTTTTGGGTCCTGCTCCCAGGTGGTGTTCCTTCTTAGACAACTTGACAGAAGAACTGGAAGAGAATCCAGAAAGCACAGTTTATGATGATTACAAATTTGTCACCAAGAAAGACCTTGAAAATTTAGGTAAAAAAAATTATGATGAAATGTTTATAAGATTATTTCTACTTGTTTTTGTTTTGAGTTTTGAACATTAGAAGCGATGGAGTCACATTTATCTGATTTTCCAAATCTCTTTCTGACAAATCAGACATTAAACTTAGTATATATAATCTCTGCTTAGAAAAAGATTCAGATAAATTCAACCTACTGAGGCTTTTTTGTATCTTAAATGAGGAATAATTTTTTTAACCTACCACCTATGTATAGGAAAAGTATCAGTCAAGGGAGCAGTGACTTTCAAGTACTATTTGAATATAATAAGATTTTGAGAAATCTCAGAGACTGCACGGAAATGATTTTTGTCCCCCTGTAGGTTTGCTTATTAAAAGACCTAATCCAAAACTTAGAATCCATAGATTGAATCCTCAAATATGTAGAACCTTAACAGTTACTTAGGTTTAAAGAATACAAACCAAGAAATGCTTCTTAATAATGGCCAACATTTAAAATAGGGCTTACACGTGCCAGGCTGAATGTTTTATATACAACTCATTTAATCCTCACAGCTATGGAGTGGATACTATTATGATTTCATTTTATAGGTAAAGAAACTGAGGCACAGAAAGATTTTTTTTTTTCCCCAGAAAGATTAAAGCAACTTGCCAAAGGCTTCAGTGGTTGGTAAATGTGAGGGTTAGAGTTTTAAACTTAGAGTCCATGCTCTTAACCTCAGCCATACTGACCCCTCTGAAGAACATATTTATCTTAGTTGACTAGTACTGGTTTGTAGGATAACAAGACTAGGTTTTGCTAATCTTGTTCTATTGTTGGGAAAAGGCTACACAGCAAATTACTGAGAATGGGAAAACTTAGAGGATCCGTTCTCCACAAGCCTAGGCAGCTTAGTTGTCTTTAGAACAAATAGAGGTACTATAGCAGTTAAATGCTAAAAGAAAATAGAACCACATACCAAGTAGATTAGAAGAGAGATTCTTAAATTCTATTTTTAAACTATATCTTTTAGCACACTTAATCCAGGCAGAATTATTTTCTACCAACTACCACCAAAATAATTCTTTAAATTTTAATGTGTTTAAAAAGAAAAGAGTTGTATTTAGCCTTTTAAAAATATGACTTTTGGATGAAATAGGGTGAACTAAGTCTTCCTACTGAAGTGCCTCCTTACATACCCCCAGCGTGATTTTTGCAGTCTGCTTGCGTCACACTCACCCGCCTTCTTAAATTGGAGACTAGAAAGTCATTGCTATTTTGTGGATTTTTAAAAACTACTGTGTTTAGTATATTTTGGGTGTTTTTTCAGTCTCTTCACTGTGTTTATTTTGGGTGAGGAAGGCAGTGATAAAGGTTTAGATACGTTTTGTTAAAATGCATTCATACTGCCTATTTTTAAAACTATGGAAATAGATATAATATTCAACAAAATAAGTTATACTAGAAATCATCTTCATGTAAATTAGTAATATCTTCTAATATTAAATAAGCCATTGGTTATAATTTTTCAACAGATTTTACGATCATATATAAAACCTTTTTAAATAATTTATGTTAAAGTAAAAATAAGGCCATGTAACTAACTTCCCTTATTTCTTAAGATTATAGCATTGAATACTTGCAAGTTCTGACATTTTCCAATTATGGCCTTTAGCAGGTCCTATACCGTGTTTCATGGGCCACTGTGTATGCAGTGCTGGATGGGTAGCATTGTGGCTGATATCATGGGCATTAGAGATGGGCTGATATGGGCTCACATCCCATGACTAATAGCTCTATGACTTGGCCAATTTACTTAACCTCATTGTGCCTTGGTTTCCTCATCTATAAAATGGCAATAGTAATGATACCTACCCATAGGGTTGCTTGGAGAATGAATCAGATAATGCTTGAAAAGTACTCAGCACAGTTTTGAAACATAATACATAAATGTTACCTATCATTTTAAGAGTTTTGTGGCAAATAAGTTTGAGAAATGTTAGGTTAAGCCAAGATAAATCAGTTTCTCTATTTATGGACTTCTTTGAGCCTTTAATGCCATCATACACTATAAATCTCCAGGAGTGGGAGGAGAATATGAAACAGTTCCCAAACTTAACTTGATCATAGAACCTCTTCTTCCTCAAAGATCTCTTGGGACTAGTGTTCTGTGGAGCTAATGATGAGAAAAGCTGCTGCTCCTGCCAGATTCTCTGTGTAGAATTATTTGAATATGAAAAGCTTTCTCCTGGAATGGGAGTAATGCTGGGCCATAAATATAAATTTTATATACCTAACAGAGGAAACAAATAATTAGGAGCACACATGTGCAGGTACCTAAATGCAGATTGTTACGCATTGGACATTTCATTAAGGTTCAGCCCTCCCTCCCCCCGACCCCCCTACCACCTTTTAAGTTTCTCCTGTGCAAATCCAAACCCTGTGGTTTTATTAACCTAATGAATTCCAGGAAAGTATTTTTCTGACCAAGTCTTATTACTTTATGAGATTATCCTAAATTTAATTTTGCCTTTTGATGTTATTCTGTAATGTATACTGTTTTGTACGTCTGTGTGATTTTCCTAGTAAGTGATATTTAGGTCTGGAGCGATGTTTATTTCTTAAATTTGGAAATCAGGGTAATGTTTTCCTTGGAAACGTAGTCACTTAGTATTATACCAACTAAAGCTGCCTTTTATGTGAGTATGTCATAGGTGGTCTTATTCTGAACATAAATATTCTCATAACCTTTCTCTATGTAAATATTTGCAATTAATAAACAATTTCTGTGACATAGGCAGAGTATCCTTATGTGACCACCAGCACCACTAATTGTAAATGAAATCTAAATCTAGGAAACCCTGTGAAAGATACTGTTTAAAGCTTCCAAACACTGATTGGCATTGAACTTTTAATTCATCCATGATGAAGTATGTCTGTATATAATATGTATGTTGGTATAAATTTGCCAAAAGCTGTTCTTTTGGGGGGAAAACATGCCCTATCTACATTACTGTTGTGACAGTGTCCTTTGTTTTTGGAAATTATGGGCCATAACAGTGGTCTCCCCCCAACCCCAGCACTGTTCCTACTTGGCAGTTTGAAAGTTGACAACCTAGCGTTGAGCTCAGCATTTTTTGTTTGTTTGGGCTTTTTTTTTTGGCCGCACTGCACGGCATGCGGGATCTTAGTTCCCCGATCAGGGATCGAACCTGTGCCCCTGCCGTGGAAGCGTGGAGTCTTAACCACTGGACCGCCCAGGAAGTGCCCTCAGTGTTATTTTTAAAGTTAAACTATAGCTCATGGAACCCAAAATTCTGAGAACCACTTGTATAGGGAACCCTTCGTTACTTCCCTGTCATAGTTCATAAAGACCTTGCCATCATTTTTATGCTTAGTATTGCATTAAAAAGAAGTAAGGATGATATTGCTGAAGCAGAGTAAAATTTTCTTTGCAATTATTGAAGAAGATCAGTAATTCTGATCCTTAAATTTTTACTCAGAAGTGAACTTACAATCAAATTGTTGTCATGAAAGATCGTTGAGTTTTAATCAAGATTTCATAAAGATCTGCCCTCTTTTGATTAACTTTGCCCAGGGCTTACCCATCTCATTGGATCGCCTTTTCTCCGGGCATATATGCATGGATTTTTCATGGATATAAGACTCTACCACAGGGTAAGTACAAAACTACAGTTATTTTAGGTGATAAATAAAAGCATTCTGTAGCCATTTCTTCTCTACTTACTTTCGTTTTTATAAAACATACTTAAGATTTGTAAGCGATCTGTCTGTTCTTTGGCATGATAGTCATGCTGTATATGAGACGTGCTGCTAAAACAATTCTCTTATTTTTAATTTTTTTCCACTTTGAAAAGGTGAAATTGATGGTAAATCCATTTGCTTTTGAAGAATATAGGAAAGATAAGATCCGACAGAAGATAGAAGAAACAAGAGCACAGAGAGTCCAATTAAAGGTAAATATTGTAGTCAGCATTGAATCTACTAGAGAAAGGTACTTCATTTGTATTTTATTTATTATTCAAAGAAACCTGCCATCCATTTCTTAGTTTTTCCATCCTGAGTTTACATCTTTTACTAATATTTCTGGTATATTTTATTTGTTGTGAGGGTAGATACTCTTTACAGTTTTATCATTATAGACTCTATGGTAATGGTATTGTGGGAAAATAATGCCAGGTGAGCTGAGAGTGTCAGTCCTACCAGGAAAACATGATGCTATTTTCAAATAGGGATATAGATTTTGGAGTGTTGTTGCTTTGCTAATCCCCATTTCTTTCTGACATTTGGGAGTGTCTTAGGCTAGCTGCTTGGATCATGGGAAATGGTCATTAGACTGTGCCAGGGCCCAGACAGGAATCAGGCCACACTAATTCTATTAACGGAGGGAATTTAATGTAAAGAATTGTTACCCAGGTATTAGAGAACTGAAAAGGCAAAAATACTGAGGTATTGATAAGAGAGGCCGTGGCTTCAGGGAGCAGCTAACACTCCAGGGCTGGGCGACAGGAGAGAGGCAGGCCTGAGAGCTGGGACTCAGACCTCCGTGGAGGGCTGACAGCTGGCGCTGGGGTTCCCGAGGTAGGATGAGGCTGTTCCGGGAGCGTGGGAGAACCACAAAATGGACTCCCTGCTCTGCTGGAGCCACCTGTTGTTGCCAGGACAACGAAGCGTTGATGGGTGACGTCGCGCCAACGGCAAGCAGAGGGGAAGCGCAAACCCCATCTCCTTCTGCCTTCCGACTGAGGTCAGCCACCAAGTGATACAATCATTTCTAACTGGACATTGTTTAAAACACATGCACACACTCTCAGTGCAAAAGACTAGTGACAGGTTTTTCCTTTTTCCAGATTATTTGTTAAGTTTTTAAAAGCAGTGAGTGTGTGTATATTGGCCACAGGTCAGGCTAGGATGTGGAGTCCTCTTGTCCCTGCTTTTCGCTTTAACCTTTAAAGCTAAATTGTAGGTGTTTCAGTACAGTTTTTTTTTTCACCTCTACTAGAAATTGCCAAAAGTTAACAAAGAGCTGGCACTTAAATTAATTGAGGAAGAGGAGGAAAAGCAAAGATCTACATGGAAAAAGAAGGTTAAGGTAAGATTTTATAAGGCAGAGAAAATACTGATAAATTGTTTCTCCACTTTCTTGACAGTAACTTGTATCTTTTTTCTTTTTACTTTAAAAATGCATTTAGTTTTCTATTTTCCTTGCTTTTAAGATAGTATGTGCCCAATATGGGAAGTTTGTAGAAAAGAATATAAAGAAGAAAGTCACCCATATAATTCTATCCAAAGGCATCATTAATATTTTAGTGAATTTCCTTCCTGTCTTATTTATCTTAAAATTATAAACTATAATAGCAGGATACTACTGTATATATAAAATATTTATCCTGGTTCTATAAAATAACACACATAGCTTCCCATTTTTATTAAAAAGTCTTCCGTAAATATTTTTGAGAGCTGCGTATTTTATCTTGTGCATGTGTTTTAAGTAATCCTTTTATTGTTCAGTATTGAGTTTGTTTATTGTTTTTCTCTGTACTAACTGGGTTTGTTTATAACTTCACAAGTAACCAGTTTTCATTTAGACTTGGCGTCATTGGGACTGTGCACGCCTATGAATACTGCTCTCTACATTCCGTTCCTAATGTAAAATAGAGAAAGGTCGGCTGTAAACTAAATAAGGGTCAATGCTTCATTTAGCTGATGTTGTCAAGACAGGAGGAGATTTTTCTGATTTTCCCGGATATGCGAAGGCTTCCTTGTTCCTCCCCAGTGCTGTTTTCTTACCTGCTTAGATCAGACAGGCAGATGACCAAGATGGGCTGTTCTCTGGAATGAGGTGTAAAGATCCGATCTCTCCTGCAAGCCTGCAGGACCTGCCTGAATAGATAGATGGCCGAACCTCGTATCTGGGCCAGCTGTGTTGAGCTCTCAGGAGGGGATTGTTTGCTTGTTTATTCTTTCTCGGTTCTCTCTCCAGTTTTTAGCCAGGTAAGTGAACAGGAGATAAGTGAGCTCTTCATGTGTTAATTTTTGTACCATTCTCTTCAGTGACGTCAAGGGACTGCAACTAAAGGGTCTTGAGTCTGGCCCCCTTGCTAACTAGTTGTGTCATCATGGGTGATCCTCAGCTTCACTGGGTCATAGCTTGTTCTTCTCTAAGATGCAGGAATAGGACCAGCGAGGGGCGTTCCCAGTGCCATGAACGGGTTCACTCTCACTGTTCCCTCCGTCATCCTTGGCCTCCTCATTCTTTCTGCATCCTCTTATCCTGGTCTGTTCGCTTCTTTTAATATGCTGTTTTTTTCCCTTCTTTTTCCAGTTCTTTTAAATTTATTTTTTATTGGGGTATAGTTGTTTTACAGCGTTGTGTTAGTTTCTGCTGTACATGGAAGTGGAATTCCCTGTGCTATACAGCAGGTTCTCATTAGTTATCTGTTTTATACATATTAGTATACATGAATCAGTCCCAATCTCCCAGTTCATCCCACCCCCCCACACACACAAGTAAGTACATAGATGGCTTTTACATTTCTACTTTGATTACATGAATAGTATACCGATGTTGAAACAATGACTTAAACTTGTTATATGAATTTGTACATCTATATGCTATGACTGTGCACCTTCCTGCTTTACATCAGTGTATTAAGTATATATGTATATCTTAAAATGTTTAAAATGTAAGTGCTTCCTGCACCTTGACTTCCTCCTCAGAGTATTCACATTGATTTATTTTCTTTCTTCCTTTCTTTCTTCCTTTCTTTCTCCTTTCTTTCTTCCTTCCTTCCTTTCTTTCTTTCTCTTTCTTTCTTTAATAAATTTATTTATATTTATTTATATATGTGTTGGGTCTTCGTTGCTGCACACGGGCTTTCTCTAGTCGTGGTGAGCGGGGGCTACTCTTCATTGCAGCGTGTGGGCTTCTCATTGCAGTGGCTTCTCTTGTTGCGGAGCATGGGCTCTAGGCACGTGGGCTTCAGTAGTTGCGGCACACAAACTCAGTAGTTGTGGCTCACGGGCTCTAGAGCACAGGCTCAATAGTTGTGGTGCATGGGCTTAGTTGCCCTGTGGCATGTGGGATCTTCCCGGACCAGGGATCGAACCCGTGTCCCCTGTATTGACAGGTGGATTCTTTTTTTTTTTTTTTTTTTGACAGGCGGATTCTTAACCATTGCGCCACCAGGGAAGTCCCCACATTGATTGTCTTGTTAGCCCAGCCTGAGGATGGTTAGGCAGGTACCTTTCAGCTTTATATGTCCTTCTGCAAGCTTAATGGAAGTGGTCTTTGGATTTACATGCCCTGAAGTTTCAGTAGGGAGGGAGTGAAGCTAATTTAGGCTGCAGATGTATTCTTTTCTATGTTTTATGCTTATGAGTCTTTATTACATTTAATGTTATAGAGAGTAGGGCACTTAAAATTTAATTTTGATACTTTGTGCAGCACGGCATACACATAAAAAGTTAAGGATCAGGATCCTTTTTAAAGGCCTTATGATTGTGGAGATGTGGGGGAAGCGCCCTTTTCTCACCATCCCCCCATCTGCCTCACAGACTTTCGTTGAGGTTAGGGACGGCCGGAAGAGATGGAGAACACAGGCGGCCCTTGCTGTGCACGTTAGTGCGGGATGGTAACAACGACCCTGGGAGCTGAAAACATGCAAAGTGATCTGTAGAGTCAATGGGAAAATCATGGTTGTCTGTGCCTTTAAGACAGTTTCAGTCAAAACATTTATAGGGTTATCCTGTAAAGAATCATCAGACCATGTGCTATTTCTACTGCAAGTGCAAAGAGGAAGAACCTTGGAAATTCTTATCTTCTTCCATCAAGCAGTTTCCCTTCAGCTGTTGGAAGCTGGAAGCACGGTGTCTGTAGCTGTGTGAACTGTAGAACCCTGCCAGAGAGCGGCGTTTGTACAGTGTGCTTATCTGCTCTTAGTGGCTTGCTCACCCAAGTCAGGCTCCATTACCAGAGCTCAGTTTCTTTCCAGAAATACTTAAATATAGTCATCTAAAAATCTGAGTCTGTTATTAGACAGTTTGTATGATTTGTTTAACAGTTTTATCTAATTAAAATGACCTGGGGAATTCCCTGGCGGTCCAGTGGTTAGGACTTTGCACTTTCACTGCCAGGGCCTGGGTTCGACCCCTGGTCGGGGAACTAAGATCCCACAGGCCGCGTGGTGTGGTTCCCCCCCCCCGCCCCCAAAAAAAGACCTTAAAAACCATTCGTGAATTAAGGAAAGACTTCTTCATTATAATTGTAAAGAAGACTTGAAGGAATTGTTAAATCCATCAGCAGTTCATTAGTCTCGTCTTTGAATTCAGCTCTTTAAACCCGCAGGAGCTTTAATAGCTCTGATAACTTCTGATTTGAAAGTCAGCATGGTGCAGTTATGTTCTGCTTTGGCTCCGGCTGAAATTTCATGGAGGCCGACGGTGAAATATGTTCCCAGATATCACTATCACTGATAACATAATTAAAGTCTAAGATGTTTACCTTTCAGTTGATGTTGGATCTGCGGTGGCAAGTGACCCACCTCATAATGTCGCGAAACATCTGGACCTTATCCAAACTTAGAAATTTGGTAGTATTAATTGGTGGTATTTGGTATTAATTAATTTGATGGTATTAATTCTAATTAAGAATTAATTCATTTATTCTTTCAGCTTTATTCTTTCAATCCAGGAACTTAGGTTCTACAGTACTGGGAAATTTTCTTAAAAAAATTTTAAGTAGTCTTTCCCAGCTGTGATTCATGGTCATTTGTTCAAATTAAAGAGTGAAAGATTTGAAAAGCTGACGGGAGGCTCTGAGGTGGAGACAGGGCTCATCAGTCCTGTGTGCTGACCTGGCCAAACTGTTTATTTGGGGAAGCGCCAAGCGGCAGCATCTTTCAGCCTTTCTCTCCGCCGCTCCGAGTCTCCTGATTGGAGGCTGGTGGCCTGGCTGCCAACGTTCTGAGGACTGAGAGCTACCATCAGGAGGGCTTGGGGTGTCGGGGTGGGTGGCACCTCAGCCCCTCGCCTACACCCCCTTGGTGCCAGGTGCTCCCCTTGCCTCCCCGTGCTGTGGCCCCAGCTGGCCACGTCCTGCCCTCCAGAGAAGCCTCCCTCCAGCTGGAGACCGCGAGTGCTAGACCTTCCTTTAAGCTTCTGCAACCTCATCGCTCCTGTTTCCTTTCCTATCCTTCTCATCCTTAAGGATTTGTGTCTTTTTAAAGCCCCTTTTCTATTGTGTTAGTGGGGTTTTAGCAGAGATAGAAGATGCTCATGTTCAAACCACCATCTTTACTCAGAAGTCTGCATCACCTTAGTTTCATAGATATCATAGCATTGAAAGAATTAATCTGTTTTAAATGTTAAGTATTTCTCATATATGTCCCTGTGTTGGGACAAAGTATTGATAATAAGCATGCTACTCAGATCTGCACACAATATACTTCTTTGAGGCAGGGCTGTGGCATGAGCAATACTTTAAGATGTTTCCTAAATTCCAGTGGCAAGTGTTCGGCATGTGGACATGTGTATTTATGGGGCAGATCGCTAGCCAGACGCTCGTGAACTACTATAGAACGTCACTAACTACATCTCATCCTAGACAGCTGTGAAAACAAACAGACTAGGAAACTCTGATGGAAATATTTTTACAGCTGGGTTAGAAGAGTTTGTATTTTATATTTGTTCTTCTAAGGCGTACTTGTCTTTAGGCAATGCAACTTATTTGTTTTAAATTAAGGGAAAAAAGAATACTAGCCAACATATCCTTTTTTAACACATTTCTCAGTTATTTGTTAAATGTGATTATGTAATAATACAGTAAGATGAAAAAGAAAAGTTTTCCCTTGGGATTTACGTATATATATACATGAAACCTGAAAATGTGTAACAGGCCAATAGCTATTCATGTGGTCTTTGGCAGTATTACGTATCCTGTGTTTACAGGTAACTCTAAAATTTATCCAGATTATCCCCCTCTTCTCTCCTGAGTCCTGGTGCCTTGATATTAGGCACCTAATGGTGTCTGTCAGAATCCAGATGATGTTCTCCTTGAGCCATAGACTGAGTTAACCAGTCTTAAATGGAACGTAATTTCTTTTTTTGATTCAAACAATTGAACTTTATTTTTTATTTATTTTTTTAACATCTTTATTGGAGTATAATTGCTTTGCAATGTTGTGTTAGTTTCTGCTTTATAACAAAGTGAATCAGTTATACATATACACATGGAACATAATTTCTTTAACTTTTCTCATGCACTGGATATTTTTTTAAGACAGTTTTTACTTTAGAACAGTTTTACGTTCACAGCGAAATCAAGAGGAGGGTACAGAGATTTCCCATATACCCCTGCCCGGACACGTGCGTAATCCCCCCTCCCCCCATTAATATCTCCCACCAGAGGGAACATTTGTTACAATCGATGGACCTACATTGATACATTGTCATCCCCGGAAGCCCACAGTTGACATTAGGGTTTCCTCTTGGGGTTGTTCACTCCACGGTTTTGGACAAATGTATAATGACACGTATCCACTATTAGAACATCAGAATATTTTCACATCCCCTCAGATCCTCTGTGCTCCACCGTTCACCCCTTCCTCCTGAGCCCTGGCAACTACTGATCTTTTTACCGTCTCCATTGTTTTACCTTTTCTACAGGGTCATATAGTTGGGATCGTAGCCTTTTCCTATTGGCTTCTTTCTGCTTAGTAATATGCATTTAGGGTCCCTCCATGTCTTTTTGTGGCTGAAAACCTTACTTCTTTTTAGCGCTAAATAATACTCAGTTGCTTGAATGTACCACGGTGTACTTACTATTTAGCTACTGGGGGATGTCTTGGTTTCTTGGTACATAATTTCTTGTCCTTTATTCCACCCTATGCCTCTTTTTCTGATCATCTCCAGTGATGAATCCTGACTTACTGTATCACCAGCTTTCTAGTGACTTAAGCTAGACCCTTGAGAAAAATTTTTACCCCTCTTTTTCAGTCTTCCTCCTCCCATCTCATCTGTAGCTGTATCTATCAGTTCGAACTTAGAAGTGTATCTCACTATCATCCTTTCCTAAAACACCCTTAGATTCCAGTTGCCCTAATTCAGGCCCTGTCTCTTTTCCCAGTTTCCTCAAGAGGCCTCTTCGTCTTCCTCATGACTCAGGTTTCTCCCTCAACAGCCCATCATGTAGCACACCGCTGCGGAATCGCAAAGCAGGCTTCTTTTTGTCATCTGAGATTCTTTTTTTTTTTAATTAATTAATTTATTATTTTGGGCTGCATTTGGTCTTCGTTGCTGTGTGCGGGCTTCCTCTAGTTGCGGCGAGCAGGGGCTACTCTTCGTTGCAGTGCGTGGGCTTCTCATTGCGGTAGCTTCTCTTGTTATGGAGCACGGGCTCTAGGTGCATGGGCTTCAGTAGTTGTGGCGCGCGGGCTCAGTAGTTGTGGCTCGTGGGCTCTAGAGCACAGGCTCAGTAGTTGTGGCGCACGGGCTTAGTTGCTCCACGGCATGTGGGACCTTCCCAGACCAGGGCTCGAACCCGTGTCCCCTGCACTGGCAGGCGGATTCTTAACCACTGTGCCACCAGGGAAGCCCTGTCATCTGAGATTCTTGACGCACTTTTCTGTCTGTATCTTTCCTCCTTATCCTCTTCTTCCCTAATAGTTTCCCCTTACCTGCAGAATAATGTCACGGTATTTAAAATCCTTTACCATCTGGCCTGATCAAAAATTGCTTTTTCAAATTTTGCCATTATCCTTGCATTATCAGACTGTTCACCACTCCTCAGTTGTCTGGAAATGTTCTTCCCAAATTTCTATCTGTTGAAAACTACCCATCTTTTAAGCTTCCTCCCCGATGCATATCCCCTGTGAACCCTTCTGAGGTGTACCTTATTGGAATTACTTTTTACCTCTCTGCTCCTAGAGCACTTTCAACTCTGTCTAGCATCCTTTTTAAGGTTTTTGCTCATTAGGTTGTGAATGCCTTGGGATCAGGAACTAGAACTTACCTATCTTTGTTTCTTCCTTGAACCTAAATCTGTCTTGGAAATGATACTTAGTCAGGGAAGACTTCGATATATCTCAAATATATATTCAGTATATCATAGAATTTTAGTAAGGGTTTGTCAGGTTTTAGGTACATACAGGTAATAAATAGCCCAAGTTCCTTAATGTCTCGTGGTTTACCGATTTTTTGTGTAGCTCAGTTATACAACATTCTGAGCTCAACTACTTACAGCCTTATTTACTCCCAATAGTGGAGAAGCAGCCAGTAAAATAAAGTCTGTTAAGTAGAGCCGTAGTTTACCACAAACAGGTTCATTTTTTCCAGCCTGTGCTCAGGCTGTTTACTTTACAAACCATGTTAAGCAGGTTAATTTATCTTGTTTCCAAGCCTAGTGCAGATAAGGAACAATAGGAGAGCCCTGAGTGTATAAGATTATCATCTGTTCAAGTGAACAGATAAATTTACAGTACATTCTAGAAAATGTTTCTGTTCAGAGTGGTATAAATAAAAGGGAATACAGTGTCAAGTCCTGAGCTATCCCAAATGGGTCTCAGTAGTAAAGTTTTATTATGTCAGTATCGTAGAGTCTCACATTATATCCTTTGAGAACAATTAAATGGCCTAGGAGAAAAAGATCGATGAGGCTGTCCTATGAGGGAAGGAAATATCCCTTAGGTTTCCGAATAGCTCAGAGTCAGTAAACTTACACCACCAGCTCCCCACCTTGTTAATTCTTGACTTGTGATTGACGCAACTTCCTCTACCAGTTTTAGAATATGAAGTTGAAAGTCTCACTAATTTTCATTCAGTATAGTAGCTATGCTTAAAAAGCCATGTTTCAAAAACATGTATTTTCTTGAAAAATGTTTTTGCATCAAAAAATGTTAATTGAAGGAAATTCTTTCTAACGTGTTAAGCATAAAGTTAGGCCAGAAGGCTCAGTCTCAGCTCACTGTGTGCATCGGCCAACTAATACATATTTTCTGTGAAATGGGTGAATCGAATTTGATTGTGGGTAAGAGATAAGCAGTTAGAAAGTTTTGGAAACTGATTCTTTTAACAATTTCATAATTTAATAAGTTGTGCTTTATGTAGCTTATTAATTTATTATTGAGTAAAATGTGTTTAAGCCATCTTTCTGGTCAGATTTTATTCCAGTATTAACTTTAAATTTTGACATTCTTTTTCTTACAGAGCCTTCCTAATATTCTCACCGATGATCGATTTAAAGTTATGTTTGAGAACCCTGACTTCCAAGTAGACGAAGAGAGTGAAGAATTTAGGCTTTTGAATCCACTTGTTTCCAAAATTAGTGAAAAAAGGAAGAAGAAACTAAGACTCTTAGAGCAACAGGAACTTCATGAAAAAGTAACGTACTCTTTATCATTTAGAATTTGCTCCTGTTTGTTTAAAATAAAGTTTTCTGTGTAGGTTGAAAGAGTCTTTGAACAAACTTGAGCTGTAATTTGTTTGACCTTCAGCTTAGGAATATATCTTATTTAATTAAAGATGTTTTTTCCGATGCATGCAAGGTCACGTACTCTGATGGGCTAATGCTGTTTAAAAGAAAATAGTGGGTCAGTGTTTTGGGTTGGGGGAGAGGAGCTGCTTCTTACTATTTTTATTTTCAGGAAGAGGAGGAAGAACCGGAAGGAAAACCAAGTGATGCAGAAAGTTCTGAGAGTTCGGATGATGACAAAGACTGGGTTGCAGAGGTCAGGAAACAGCGCCGACTTCTCCAACAGGAGGAAAAAGTGAAGCGGCAGGAACGGCTCAGGGAGGACCGGCAGACAGTCCTCAAGCCCCAGTTTTATGAGATCAAAGCAGGCGAAGAATTCAGAAGCTTCAGAGATTCTGCCACAAAGCAGAAGCTGATGAAGTGAGTAGAACAGCCTTCAGTGAAGGTTCATCGAGTTGTCCCAGCCTTGCTTTTCTCCTTGCCCTAAAGGTGGCGTTTGGATCTTTGGAGTTAATGTGAGGGAAGCACCACAAGGCCTGAGGGGAAATACACTGGTCTTTACTGTGACTATTTTTAACAATTTTTTGAGGTATAGTTTACATACAATAAGGTGCAGCGTGTGGCCCCATGAGTATTGGTAAATATATACGTCGGAGCACTTTCATACTGCAGAAGCCACACTCTTAAATTACGGTGGTAATTAAGAGGTAACAACTTCTTTAACAGAAAGTTATTTTTAAAAGTTAGAATTTCAGTTATGTTTACCCTCATCGTAGTTTACCTGATTATTAAAAAGGTCACTTGGAAAATTTGCCAGGAATTTTAAGCCTTTTGTAGGAAAACTGAGAGATCAGAAAGAGTGGTATTCTAGGATAGTCGAATACATAGAGACAGAAGTAGAATGGTGGTTGCCAGTGGTTGAGGGGTGGGGAGACATTGCTTAATGAGATACAGAGTTTCAATTTAGAATGATAAGAAAGTTCTAGAAATGGACAGTGGTAATGTTTGCACAATAGTGTGAATATCCACTGAACTATTCACTGAAAAATGGTTAACATGGTGATTTTTATGTTATATATATTTTACCACAATAAAAAAATCAACCTTAAAAGAAATGGTATTATTTAAACAGTTTCAGTTTTCAAGTGTCTAAGTAAGGAACTAGCTGGGTATGTAAGCCCAAAACGTGTATGAGCTCTAAGTCACCCAAGTCTCTGCTTTGAGAATTTCTAGGCTGAGTATTGATATACAGGACTTGGATCGATAGCCCATCAGAGTAGATGACCTTGTAAGAAGAGCCTAAAGGCCTGGGGAGCCAAGGAAAGCGGGGGAGGAGCAGGGCCCGAGCGAGACAGGTGAGGCATTAGGTCAGGGGCGGTACCAGCGCTACACCCTGTACTTCTCTAGCCCCCACCTTCCCGTTTTGAAAAATGTGGTTTTTCAGACGGAAGGAGGGGGAAAAGGTGGGGAAGATATTGACAGACAGGCTGACTTGTTTCTGGAATGGAGATGTGCCTGTTCGTCTTTATTTCAGTAGTTTCTCGCAAATATCTGGGAAACCAAATGATGAGCAAACCCTTCAACTTAGATCCAGGAGCACCTAGAAATTCTGGTTCTGACTAACAAAAGAGACGTTGGTAGACAAAGAGTCTAGTAATAGGCTTACTATCTTTTGAAGAAATTTTCTTTACCTACCAACCTCACTTTTTTTTTTCATAACAACTTTCTTGAAATGTAGGTTGTATAACATACAGGTCACGTACTTAAAGTGTGTAAGTCGTTGGTTTTTAGCCTGTTCACAGGGTTCTGCAACCACCACCGCAGTCAGTTTTAAAACATTTTCATTGCCCCCAAACAAAATTCCTTACCCCGTTGGTATTCACCCCCATTTACCCCATCCCATCCCCGGGCATCCACTAATCTATTCTCTACCTCTGTAGATTTGCCTATTCTGACATTTCTTTTTTCCCTTAATGTTTGTTTATTTATTATTTGGCTGCGTCTGGTCTTAGTTGGGGCACGCGGGCTTCTCTCCAGTCAAGGTGCATGGGCTCCAGAGCATGGGGGCTCAGTAGTTGTGGTGCACAGGCTTAGTTGCCCCGTGGCATGTGGGATCTTAGTTCCCCGACGGGGGATCGAACCCACGTCCCCTGCGTTGGAAGGCAGATTCTTAACCACTGGACCACCAGGGAAGTCCCTGACATTTCATACAAATGGAATCATATAGTATGTGGTGTTTTGTCCAACAGCTTTTACTTGGCATGTTTTACATGTTCATCCGCGTTGTAGTATGTGTCAGTACTTCATTAGTTTTTATTGCCAAATAATATTCCAGGATATGGATATACCACATTTTATTTATCCATTTATCAGTTGAAGGATATTTATGTTGTTTCCAGTTTTTGCCTATCACAGATAATGGTACTATGAACATTTGTGTATGTGTTTGCGTGGACATATGTTTTCATTTCTCCCGGCTGCGTACCTAGGAGTGGGATTGTTGGTCCCATGGTATCGTTGTGTCTAACCTTCTGAGAAACTGCCGCACTGTTTTCCAAAGAGGCTTCTTCATTTTACCTTCCATCAGCAGTATGTGCACCTCGCTTTTTATGCAGCTGTCATTCTTAGATTTTTATCTGGAGTCCTACTCAGAAGCAGAGGGAAGACTGCTTGTTTTCAGCATTCTGATTCCGTGGAGTGAATTTCCTTTTAGATTATCTGCTGTTTTTGTCTTGCATTATTTACCCCTAGCTCCTGGATCAGTACCTAGACCCGAGTAGGCACTTGATAAACCCTTGTGAGAGTGTGAATCTTCTATGCCTTGCCTACATGTCAGGCAACTCTGGAAGTTACCCTTTCAAGATCTGCTGAAAAAGAACTCATTTACCTGAAACCCAGGAAAATCTGGGAGCAGTTGTTTTCAGGGTAACCATGGTAACAGGAAGCCACAATTTGGGGGTGGGAGTCATGACTAAACTCACTGACATTCTTGCTTTGCCTGTGGGTTGTAGTAGGATATTAATGTAAAAAACAAAAGGGATGAAAATTTAGTATTTAATGATAAATAATAGCTAAGTTAATGCAGTGCAGTTAAACGTTCTTACTAAGTTAAACGTCAATAAGTTAAACAGTTTTTTTGAGAAGAGGAGCTATATGAGTGATGATACTTACACAAGCTTAAAAGCCAAATCAAGTTGCTTAAAGTAATGACCCTTTGGTGTGAACAGCCTGCAGTTGGCTGGCGTTTTGGCACATACTGCTTACTGAACTCTGGTCTTGACCGGATTATTCTGGCAAATTCTGAACTTGTAATATTTTAATGTTATTTAATGAAGCATTGAACCATTTATCCTTCAGACAGCTATAGTGATTCCTTATGTTTATTCTGTGAGTTACCACAAGGCGACCAACAAAACACAACATCAGAAGCAAGTGTATTATGTTTAAAAGTTCACTTGGACTTGCCCAACCGTAAAACCATTTCTATAAAGGGAAAAGTGAAGAGTGAATCCTGACCGGGTGCTTGAGTGAGTCCTTTGCTTGACGTAGTAACAAGGCTTTAGGTAAATGCACATGTCTGTCAGCACCTTTTCATATGCCTTCCAGTATGCTGCGCTTTGTTTGTGTGTCTGCTCATCCACCTGGCAGCCTCCCCACCCACCCATTCATCAGTCAGTCATTCATCGGGTGCCTCATGTGAGCAAAGTGCTATTCTAGGCCCGGGGGATGGAAAGGAAAAGCACAGCTCACATGCCCGTTGCATTCCCATTCTCGCTGACACTGTGAGCTGTTCAGAGGCCTGGGGAACGTGTACAAGGAAGAAAGAGGGTCAGTTTTTAGAGATTTGAGGGCATCTTTATTAGAGGTCCTATTAAAACTGGTCTCTTGAAAGAAAAAGATGAGCACGGAAAGCAGGGTGGGAAAGCTGGCATTCTAGGCTGAGGGAGCGGCGTGGAGGGAGGACTGCTGTGTGGAAGTGAGGGAAGCGCTCTCGTTGTGCAGCGAGAGCGCAGAGTGAGTGGCAGGGGCACAGCTGATGAGCCGGAGAGGCGTGTTAGGCCCTGACCCAGGTCCTGGCGGGCCAGGGAAGGGTTTGGGCTAAGATGAACGTGATCAGATCTGCTCAGCCCCTCCTCCCAACGATGGAAATACTTACACAGTAAAAGCAGTACATGTTTGTTGTAGAAAATAAAAACATAAGCGAAAAAGTCCCTATTCCCCAGAGACTGTTATGAAATACCGCAGTTTTAGAGAGAATGCAGGGAGAGACTGGGCCTGTGAGGTCAGCTCACACACTGCACAGCAGTCCTGGTGGGAAGTGACGAAAGCCTGAAGTGTGGGGTGGAGAGGAGCCTGAGTATTCATAAGTACGTCTAAGAATAAGACACACACACTACAGCACTGTTTGGTCACTAATTTAATGTCACAAGAGTCAGGGGTGACGTTGAAATGTCTAGCAATGTTGCCACCGAGATAAGGAATACAGAATGAAAAAACAAATTTAAGGCTAAAGTATTGAGCCAGGTGTTCAGCACATTAAGTCTGCAAGACCCAAATGTCTTCTTGGTAATGTCCAGCTGACAAATGGAAATGTAGGAGGTGGGCCAGAGACATTGGTTTAAGAGATACCAGCTTCATTGTGGGACTGAAACTGTGGCATAAAAAAGACTTCCCACCATTATGTAGAGGGAGATGAGGGCTAAGAGTGGAGCCCTTGGGAACAAGTATTTTTCTTGTGTCTATGATGAAAACCGTACACCTCTCTGACAGCATACAAGTGCATGCAAAGTAACACATGTGATTTTAGCGGTGTTGGGAATATATCGCTAGGCTGGGGCTGAGAATTCTGATTTCGAGGGCTGGTAAAGGAGAATGTGGGCAGTAAACATTACTAAGGAGCTGCCCAAGAGGCGGGAGGAAAACGAAAGAGCCAAACATGGAGAGACTTTCACCGAGAGGGGCGTGGCTCGAATGTCAGGCGGAGCACGGGAGGCCCCGGAATGGAGATTGGAAAAAGGCCGTAGGAAGAGTGTCTTATTGCGATGAATTTCTCAGGATTGATGAATGAATGGGAGATAAAAGAATATTGTGAGCAATTAGCATAGATGGTTCTCTCAAGACATTGGCAGTGAAAGGAAGGTATTCAGAGCCAGTAACTTGATAGGAAAGGGTTTCTAGGCTTGAGAGATGTGACTGATCAGGACGCAGAGAGGAAGGGGAGAGTGAAGAAGTGAGAGACTGGACTGAATTGGCAGAGCTAATTAGGTGAGCAGTCCGGAGTGAATGGGGCCAGGAGCACCAGTACATCTTCAGAGACAAGGGAGAGAAGTCAGGATGCGTGGAGGTGATTGCGTTTCTAGGTAGAAAGATTGGGAGTTCACGCCAGCTGGCCGCCGGCAGGAATCTGGGCACATCAGCCTCTTCAGTTACCTGGGGCAGCCTCGGTCTGCAGCAGGTGATGTAAATATTGGAGGTGTCTGTTGGTAAACCCCAGAGAAAGAGTCCTTGGGATAACTTTCTAAATTTCAGTAGTTGAGGGTAGCTCCTCTTCTTGGGTAATAAATACTACATGCTAGGTGGCCCTTTCAGCCCAATTCATGAAAGCATTCTTTGAAGCACCTACCCTCTGGTAGGTCCTGGAAATTCAAAGATTTTTAAGACATTGTTTGCCTTTGACGACCTCATCTTCTTCACCAGCTACTTCAGTAGCTCTTGGTGAGCTGCTTATCATGTCTGCAAACTTATCCACTTTAAATAACTATGGCCAGTTTTTACTCTTCAGCTAATTTTCTTCACTGACTGTGGATAAGCACTAAAAGAACGCAGTCTCGTTTTTAATATAAACATTTTTAAAATCTAATTTTGAAAGCAGTTTAATTCCAAACTTTCACTTTAAAAAAAAGAGAATCTTTTATTACTCCAGTAATATGTGCTCCAGTAATACACGAGCATATTATCATTGTAATACTTAGGAACACAGGATGGAAGGTGAAAGTCTCTTCTTACCCACACTCCCTTCCTGAGGTCCTGCGCTGGGCGCCTTCTTAGGTTTCAGTCACTCCTGTATATGCACACACTCACGTGTACAGTTCTAGCTTTTCTGCCTTTGACATGAAAGGATTGCACTAACCTTGTTGCTGTTTCATGTGCTCTTTTCACTGAACAATAAGTTTTGAAATTTTTTCCTGGTAAATACATGGAGGTCTGCCTTATGGCTGCATAAATATTTCATGAAGGGCTTCCCTGGTGGCACAGTGGTTGGGAGTCCGCCTGCTGATGCAGGGGACACGGGTTCGTGCCCCGGTCCGGGAGGATCCCACATACCACGGAGCGGCTAGGCCCGTGAGCCGTGGCCGCTGAGCCTGCGCGTCCAGAGCCTGTGCTCCGCAGCGGGAGAGGCCACAACAGTGAGAGGCCCGCGTACCGCCAAAAAAAAAAAAAAAAAACAACTTCATAAGATGGATGGGCCATGCTATCTAATTTTCGATGTTTAGATTGTTTCTTGTTTTTCTCTTCCTTTCTCACAGTTATAAATGTATACACATGCGCAAGAATTTCCTTAGACTGCCTTACCTAGTGATGGAATTTGCTGGACCGAAAGAGGTGTGTGGTCAGTTTGGCCAGATCGGCCTCCAGAAGGGCTCTGGGCCTTGTGCCCTCTTGCCAGGGTGCCTGTTTCCCCACACTTGCAACAACACTGGCCGTCAGGGATCTTCTCAAGTTTGAACTGAGCTGCACACTGAGATAACCGATCTCGTGGTTGCTTGAACTTGTATCTGCTGAGATAGAGACTTTGAAGCCACGAGTGCAAACTGAAAGCACTGAAATAGTTTCCAGTAACCTTGACAGCGTATGTAAATATTTGTCAAAGTTACATATTTAAAACGAAGTACTTAAATTTTAGGTACTTGTGTTTCTCCATTCTCTTCTTACTCCCTTTGATGTAGACGGTGTGGGGTGATTCCTTTCTGTTAAGCTCATTTCGCTCTTCTCAACGCTGTACTAAAGCAGGTGCCTTTAGGTACGTCTTCCAATCCCCTACCTCCCTTTCCTCACAGAGTGATTTAAAAACGCTGTGAAGGAGCATTATTTTTAATTAGTTTTAATTAAGGAAATAGATACGTGTGTGTGTGTGTTTTAAAGCCTCAAAGAAGTAAATCATTCAGCTGTCTTGGGGCATCTAATAAATATCCAATTTGATTTTTTTCCCCTCGTAGTGTATGCCCGTTTTTCCTCGTGCTTTTAATGCAGCCGCACTGATCGTGTAGGTTCTTCCCCCCATACCCTCTCCATCCCATACTGAGTCATTCCTGTCACTTTCCACCTTCTGCAGCCCATGTCTGTCTTCTCAGCAGTCCCCGCAGATGTGGGGGAGTTTTGATCGTCTTGTGACCGGCAGGGGGGTACTTTCTCCCTAAACCTCTTAACTTCACCGTCAGTTACAAAGCAGCCAGAGGCCCGCGACCCGAAGCCTAGACAGGAGGAGGAGCAGGACGGAGGACCGGCCAGCGCTGGGCGAACGGGAGCAGGACGGGCGGGGGTGCAGGGGTTCTGCCTTTTCCTCTAAGGTTACAGTAGACAGTTTTCAGGGGCCTGACTGCGTCTTCAGTCCCCTCTGAGCGAATTCACACTTCGGGAATTCAGGCTTCGGGACGGGTGGTTCACAGCCGCTTTCCACACGCCGCCTTTAAAGGGAGGGCAGCGGGGCCTGCTTTACTGCGGGAGCCTCTGCCCTCGGCCCCTGCGTCTGATCCTGTGCCACGGCTCCTCCTAAAGCTTAGGGCTCTCCAAGCAGCCGAGGCAGAACAAGTTTCTGCAGGTGCCCGGCCAGGTACACGGAGAGGAGACCAGAGCTCCTCTGCCCTACCTGCAGGAAATAGGTCACCCTGAAAAGAGGAGTCATTTCCCACAGTTGACTTAAAAAGTCTTTTTCTTCCCAAATTAGTGTTCTCTGTGTACCACCTTGTCTCAGTGGCTCCATACTTACTCAGAATTCCTGTTACCTTTAAAATCTCAGCACTTGTAGCTCTGAAAGGAAAGAACAAAAGTGCAATGAAGGGTTGGAGGAATTTGCAGAGCTGACGTGAGTCACAGGCGCGCCGGAGTCAGTTTACACGTCACCCTTGAGTTCTGCTCAAGTGAAAAAAAGGCGAAACCAAACCTTAACTTCTCATTCAGTTTGTCATGTGGAAGCTTGTCATTTAGAATACTTAGTGGACACATTTCCTGAGCAAACCTTTATAAATCAGGCTTGGTCTGACACACTCCTGGAAACCAGGAATTCTTCAGGTGGAGTCCTGGTTTTAGGCTTGAATCCTTCTGTGGCCTGGGGCAAGTCAGAGAACATCATGCCTCCCTTTGTGCCATCTATAGAGGATAAACGCTTCTGTCTCAGGAATGTTGAAAGAATTAGTCTGTTAAGAACCTTGAAGATGAAAAGTACTTTAAAAGTGCTTCTTAATAACATTATTGCTTAGAAAACAGTGCCACTTTTATGCTAACCACGTTTATGTCTCAAATCATGTAAAAAAGGTATGTTTAGTACTAACTAGTAGTCATAAACTAGAGGTAGGGCTTTCAAAGGTGTAAACATCAAACATTGGCTTCAGAATTTCAAAGGAGCATCATTTTGTCTAATGGATCATTTAGGAGCTGTGTTCTACTCAGTAATTAGTTACGAAGATCATATTTCAGGAAAAAGAAGACCCTTTCACACAGTGCGCACACCCCCTTTTAAATTCAACCAAGTTTTTTCATATTAACTTTTAAAAAGAGTGCACAGTTTTAAGTTGGTGCAAGGAGGATTGGAAAGGGAAGTATATTTACGTTTTTTTGAGGAAGGAACCGAATAGAAGAGAAAACCATATTCTTGTTTTTTGTTCCCTCTCTTCTCCCCTCCTAGTTTCATCCCAGGGATATGAGGGTGTTGCTTTTAGCCTTTTCTAGAAGGGCTAGAGCTAACTTTAAAACTTACTCAAAATGTCTATCTTTAGGCTTAATTCTGTTTTTTCGCTCTAAACCAGCTTAACAATGATCTGATTTTATAATAATCCATTATTATAAGAACATTCAATGAAGTGTTGTATAACTGGTACAAAATTCAAATTTAACGTCTTGATTGTTGTAGCTGGCAGTCAGTTGCCGGGCACAGCAAACCATAACAGTGACAAAGATTATAAAAAGAGACCTTAGAAACATGATCAAGAAATAAAATGAAATTGAAATTTGGGCAAATTGTGTCGGAAAGGGTAATTCAGGTAAGAAATTGAAAGGAAAACACCTGGAGAAGTAGCAGTGACTAGGGCTGGATCAGATAGAATTTACCCTCAGTGTAACTGCTCTCGTTCTCTCTGTGTAATCAGACGAGTATTCACGTTTCACATTGGTCATACGGTAGGTGATGAGTGTGGTCCACGAGCTAAGACCGAGTGAAGGACAAATCAGAATTCTCATAGCACTTCTCTGTGGCTCGACCTGGAGAGCTGCCTTTGTGTTGAGGCCTTTGTAGAAGGTGAATGAGTTGCCGAGATGCTCACATACCTAACTCATGCGTGGATTACATATAAAATGCTTTAGCAGCGTAAGTGCCGCTGACTATTACGGTAAATTACAGGCTTCAGAAATATTGCTCCTTTGCCTTTTGGCTTCAGAAATGTGATTTAGTAAGATAAGTAGCAACCATTGAAATATGTGGAACCCCCACTTAAAATATTAAATTAGTGGGTGTTTGGGGCAGCCATTGTTTCTACTAGGGATCTGCTGAGTCTGAATAATGACGGTTTGAGTGCCGGCGATTCTCTCCATTGATTGTATTAAACGAATGCCATTTTCTGTCTTTACTAAATTTGTGAAAGATCATTCTTCGTGTGATCAATTCTAATTAAAACTTGTTTCAAATGGTAAATCGAAACAAAATGCTAATTAATATGTTATTCTCTTAAATTTCCTGCAGTAAAACCCTTGAAGACCGGTTGAAACTCGAAGCGAAAAATGGGACATTGAGTGTATCGGACACCACGGTTGGCAGCAAACAGTTGACATTTACATTAAAGAAGGTAAGTTGCTTTTTCATGTTCTTTTTTAATTTACAGAAGCAAAACAGGCCTCCAGTAGTGTTGTGTGTGTGACCTCAGAGCTGCCTTCCCAGGCTTTTCCCCTGTTGAGCTGTGCTCTCTTCAGGCATCTTGCCTGCAGCCAGGACGTGTCCTGGGCCGCAAGCACACGGCTTGGCCTCGGCAGAGCTGCCGTGTTTCTGGTGTCCTGAGGGAGACAGGGCCTCAGTGACCCCAGGCTTGGTACTGTTGGTGAGGAGCTGCCGTCTGGTTTCTGGGTGGCTGGACCACCTGAATAGGGCCTTCTGAAGCACAAGTCGTGGCCTCCTGTGGTATAATGGAATAGTTCAGGCTCACATGGACTGAAAGGAGATCAAGAACTGGTGAGGTCTGATGTGTTCATGGCAGTAAGATCAGCTTGTCCAGGGTAGGTAGTTTCTGTCGGTAGTAGGTTATTCTAAACTGACTTACAACAGTCATTTCTTCAGCCGGCTTTGGTGATGCCTGGCACCGATTGAAGGAGGAATAAGCTGCTTTAAATATTTGCTGGGAACTCATGGGTGACGCTCTTGCCAAGTCTTGGCTCCCTGTGCACCGATGCCGAACACAAATACAGAGATTTGGAAGCTAAGAAGTGAAGAGGCTTTTTATTTTCTTTGCCAGGCAAAGGGAAGACACAATAGGCCAGCGCCTCAAGAACTGTGCCCCTGCTGCCCGGGGAGGTACAGGGATTCTTATAGGGGAGTTCGCAGTCCGAAGTGAGTGATGAGGGTCAAAATGGTGAAGGTCTTACATTCTTCTTCTTCTTGCATTATTTCAAGACAGTCCCCACTGGAGTCAGGCAACCAGGTAATTGGGTCCAGCAGCCCGGTAATTGGGTCCGTTAGTCTCTGGGTTATCGGTCTGTGACCTCCTTTCTGAAGTGCAAACGGCTACAAGGGGTGATTTGCTACAAGAGATTACAGGGGGAGCAAATCCCAGGTGTAGAATGTAAATTACACAGGATTAGGGGTGACAGGTTAGCTTTGTGAAGGACAGATCTAACTACAGACACTACAGATTAGTAACGGTTAAAATAAAACTAGGATTGATTAACTCGTTCAGGCCAGGTTATGTTTCTTCTCTAGCCTGTTCACTGATCCCTTTATTTTTCTTTGTTCTCAGGAGAGGGAAAACTTCATTTCTATTTTTGCTACATGGTTTTATTTGTCAAATTTTTTTTCTCATTTAGTCAGTCTTCCTTAATATACATTGTCTCCAAGAGGGAAAGAGTGACAAAGACTCCGCCTCTGATTCTTTTTTAAAATTGAGTTCTAATTCACATATCATAAAATTCATCCTTTTAAAGTGTACATACAGTTCAGAGGTTTTAGTATATCACCAAGTTGGGTGTTCATTACCACTGTCTAAATCTGGAACGTCCTCATCGCCCCAGAAGGAAACCCCTTGTGCAATCACCCTGTACTCACATCTCCCCTGCCTAGTGGTTTGCCTGTTCTAGACACTGTATATCAATAGAATCATACAACATGTTTTCCTTTGCGACCAGCTTCTTTCGCCTTAGCATGTTTTAAAGATTAATCCATGTTGTAGCATGTGAAGAACTTTATTCCTTTTTAGGACTGGTATTTCATTGTGTGGATATACCACATTTTGCTTATCCTTTAATCTGTTGATGGACATTTGGGTTGGGTTTTTTTGTTGTTGTTATTACGAATAATGCTGTTGTGAAAATTCAGGCCTATGTTTCTGCATGGACTCATGTTTTTATTGCTCCTGGGTATATACCTAGGAATGGAGCTGCTGAGCCATATGATAACTGTTTAACCTTTTGAGGAACGGCTAGACTGTTTCCCAAAGTGCGCGGCACCATTCTACACTCCCACCCGCAGTGTATGACGGTTCCACTTTATCCCCTTCCTTGCCAACACTTGTTATTGTTCGTCTTTTTTATTGTTGCCATCCTAGTGGGTGTGAAGTGGTATCTCATTATGGTTTTGATTTACATTTTCCTGGTGACTAATGAGGGTAGAGCATCTTTTCATGGGCTTATTGGCCATTTGTATATTTTCTTTGGAGAACTGTCTGTTCACATCCTCTCCCATTCATCTCTGATCCTTTGACAGTTCTCTTGGTGTCATCAGGAGGCTTGGCAAATGATAAGGACACTTTTTTTCTTAGTTACCATCCATTATCCATTGTATTAGATACAATAAAAAGAAAAAGCAAAAAAAAAGAAGAAAAGTTGTTTTTTCCTTGTGGTGAGAACTCTTAGGATTTACTGTCTTAACAGCTTTCATGTAATATAATACAGCAGTGTTAGCTAACTGGAAGTTTGTATCTTTTGACCACCTTTCTCCAAGTCCCCCCTCCTCCCACCCCGCCTCAGAACATCTTTATTATAAGCGTAAGAAGCGTTTCAGTTAAATCTGCCTCCATTTAGAGCAAATTTGCACTCTTACACTTCTCATTTAAATAAGCCAAAACTGGCTCTGTGTTCAGATGAACTAACTGTGCCTGTACCTAGTTTCTTAGAAATTCTCTGTGTACCGTCAAACATTTCCCGATTCCCCCTGAAGTCCAAGAGGCCGAGGGGGCGTCAGGCGCACGGCAGCTGTGGGAGGACCTCAGGCTCGCGGCTGCCCTGGCCCTGCGCTCCCTCTGTGGCACGGAGTGAGCTTCAAGGCGGATGCATGCACACTCCTTTCCCACTTTTTCCCCTTAATTGGAAGGTACTGAGTTGAATATCAGGTTGTAATTCGTGGTAAAGTGAAAATAATATGGTTCTGATTTTCTTGGGTGTTTTCCCCCCGAAAACAAAAGCAACACTGAGTAAAAAGTACTTAACACAGCCTCGTGGTTGGGTCCAGCAGAGGCTTGGGAACTATTCGGGGGATGCATCAGTTGGTGTTTGGCTCATGCCTGTTTTATCACTTGGCTAACAGAAGTTTAACTATTAAGTCTTAGTTTTACTTAAGAATATTTAGGGAATTGTTTGTATATTTGTTTATACAGATCGTTTCATACTAGGGGTACGATATAGTCAGGTAAGATCTCGAGTTTCCCCAGTATTTTCATATGTGAATCAAACTGAGGGAGAAAACCTGTGCTTTAATGTTACTTAAAATTGTGAGGTGGCAGAACTGGGACTAGGCCCCAGATCCTGTTTCAGATGCCCTGCAGTTCAGTCCCTCAGGGGCGCTGGGCCGCCGCTAGTGCGAGGGCGTGGGTTTGTGTTCATCCTCCCCTGCCTCTGTGACAGGGCTGCCGTGGCTGTAGGGGAGGGAGTCGGGACAGGAGCAAGGAGGGGAGTGAGCTAGTTGGCTCTTCGGTCATAGCAAATGGGTCACGTGGTGGCGACGTCTTCCAAATACAGCCTCTTTTCAGAAGGGGGCTGATGAGAGGTTTTTCTGGACAGGGGTTTGTCTGCAGGACGATCGCTCTTGCATACGAGCTCCTGCGTAGGCTCCTGCCTTGTGGGAACCAGTGGGCAGGGCCTCATGGAAAGGGGCTTTGCCACCGGACACATAAGGGAAATCTACCACTGATGTCTGTATTAGAGACGCATAACAGCACCTGACTTAGAAGCCCCACCCAGAACACCTTGTTTATCTTTATTTTATTTTCCCAAAGTTATTTGGACAAGAAGCACTTTTTTTAGGGATACTTTTTTTAAAAAATAAATAAATTTATTTATTTTTGGCTGCGTTGGGTCTTTGTTGCTGCGCACGGGCTTTCTCTAGTTGCAGCGAGCGGGGGCTACTCTTTGTTGCAGTGTGCGGGCTTCTCGTTGCAGTGTGCGGGCTTCTCATCGCGGTGGCTTCTCTTGTTGTGCGGAGCCGGGCTCTAGGTGCACGGGCTTCAGTAGTTGCGGCACGCAGGCTCACTAGTTGTGACTCGCGGGCTCTAGAGCTCAGGCTCAGTAGTCGTGGCGCACGGGCTTAGTTGCTCCGCGGCACGTGGGATCTTCCTGGATCAAGGCTCGAACCTGTGTCCCCTGCACTGTCAGGTGGATTCTTAGCCACTGTGCCATCAGGGAAGCCCCAGGGATACTTTTCAACATGCAAAACCAAATTCACTGATTCACAGGCGTCTTGATGACACCGTTATTTGGTCTGCTAGGGAGTATGCAGTTTCCCTCGGGGTTTCTGACTTTTCCGTTAACAAATGTGTATCAGATGCCTGCTCTGTGCCACGTTCTGGGGATGCACAGAACAAGGCCGACTTGGTCTTTGCCACCGCAGTCCTCAGGCGCTAGAGGGGGTACACATACAGTCACATCGCTGTAGTGTGGGACGTGCTCCCAGGGAGGCCCGGGGCTGTGAGTGTCGGGCCTGGCCTGGACCATGGAGTGCGGGGCGGATGAGTGAGGGACAGGCTGGATCTTAAGAGTCAAGTCAGAGCCTGGGTGGGGCAGGCAGGGTTCCAGGCGCGCTCGGGGATCTGAAGGCGCCTATGCGTGCGAAACAGCCATCTTGGGGAGGGGAACTGTGGCTTTGGGTGTAACTAGCAAGACGTGTAGAGTTGTCCTATGGGGCCTGGTGAGTAGGTCATGTTCAATTTTAACCTCAATCCTAAGAGCCGTGGAAAGTTATTGAGAAGCTCTAGTTAGCAGAAGACTACATACTGTTTTTATTTTTAAAAAGTCCTCTGGCTGCAGGCTCCTCCCCTGCAGTGAGGGGCCCGTGGGGTGCGGACAGCACCCCGGCCTGGGACGGGGCCAAGGTAGAGCTAAGGGGAGGAGTACACAGGGCAGGCTTTATTGTGAAAAGGCTTTGCAAAAATGGTAATAGTCAGAAAAAGAAGTTAAATAATTATTCGGAATCTCTAAGAGTCTCCTAGAATAGGGGCGATTCATCTCTTTTTGGTCTTATAAATTGCTTTCCTTTCTCACGATTCCCTCACTTTCCAACTCTTTAAAATATTGAATGATAGCAGCTGGAAGTGAACACAGGGACTTTCTCTTCAAGACTAAAATACAAATAGTATTTTCAGGTGCATGGAAAATACAGGTCACAGGCAGGCAGGCTGCGTACGTAGGTGTCTATAAGGCAGTGGTTTTCAACCTTTAAAAATTTGTCCCTGCCACTGCTTTCACAGTTACCTTCTGTCAGTTCCACCGGCTAAGATTTTTTTTTTTTGAGTTTCATGGTTAGGAGTTTGTATTATCCAAACCACCAAAAATGTTTTTAAAACTCTATAGCTCTTACCTTCATTGCGGATTCTGCGTTGAAACTCCTCTCTTTTAAGAATTTCTGCTAAACGTAGTGAAACTGTTTGGAGGAGGTCTGGCTCTCGCCTGAGTGTTGAGAACGGTTCCTTTCAAGCAGTCCGCCTAGCACCCACGCGCCTGTTCCAGCCATGAACTTGTGACTGATGTGTCTGCCGAGCCTTTATCAGCATTTAATGGTAGATCTCTGCCTTTCAAGGGGAGTTTGACTTTCTGGAAATAGCCAAAAACTCTTTGGAACCAGCTCTGGAGACTGAACGCTTAATCATGGGTGGGTTATTATACGCTTTCAGGACACAGAAGTACTTTTGTGTCTTTAAGACAGTCTGAGTAAACTAATGAATGTCTCTGGCTTGTAAACGAAAGACAGTTCTACATGAGAAGTCGTGGACATCTTGAAAGCAATAGCGTCCTCTTAAAATTGGCTCTCCTGGGAGGGGCCGTGTTGTGGGGGGAGTTGGAAAGCCAGCCTCAGACTGTGTGGTTTAGACCCGTGTGTCAAGGCCGTTCTCTTACCCAGGGGGTTAGGATTTCAGGTTTCACAGTGACCGTAAAGGTTGGCCCTCGTCCTGCTGTCCCTGCCGGAGCAGGGCAGTGATTGGTGGTTGTGCTGTTGGCGTTCTGATGGTCACAAAAAAGGGGTGTTGGCCTTCCCTTTCTCTTTCTCTCTCCTCATTTAATCTTCTCTTTTAGTCGGAACAGCAGAAGAAGCAGCAGGAGGCTGCGAAACTGCACCGACAAGAGAGGAAGACCCTCCGCCGTTCAGCCGGTCACCTGAAGTCCAGGCCCAGGAGAGGACGGCCGTTCCACTGAGTCTGGAACCGATCCCACGTGTGGTTGGGAGGAGCTTTTCTCCCCTACTTGACCATCGTTAGAGGGTGTTGTCTGCGCCGGGGACGCACGCTCCCGGAGCCCCGCGGAAACCCTCGCTGCGTCTGCAGGGGTCGACATCTGGCAGCCGGTCCCAGGCCTCTGGTCAGACTGCGGGGCTGCGCCCGCTGGCCATGCGGTGCCCCCAGGGCTCCCCGAGAACATTGTCCCTTTCCCCGGTTTTAATCAAGTAAACGAGGTGGCGGTTTTTGAATATTGTGAAACGTGCACCGTGACGTGAGAGGTTCTCTTGTGCTGAAAACCAGGACTGACGGTCTTCCAGAAACTTTCTCGCACTGCCTGCCACCATCCATGAATCAACCACCCCGAGATGCCATTCCTGTCTTGCCCGACTTGTGCGCGTCGGTCGTGTTTATGTTTATGAGGATATGCTGGTAGCTGTGTTGCTTGTTTATGTGTTAGTTTGGGATTTTTTAAAATATATTTTTATACCAAGAGAATATAAAGTAATGGTAATAACAGTCTAAAACAAGAAGTGGAAGCTACTGGATATTCTTTTAACTTGGCACAAGATTAAATACAGATTTTTTTTTATTATTCTGTTTCTTAAGTGTAATTAGAGACATACTGGCTGGAGAAAATGTTTATAAAAATAAATGCTTTCATTTGAACAGCTTCTTGGAGAGAGACCCATTCCTTGAGTTAATTTGAAAAATAACTTTGGTTTCCTTAGTTTTTTGTGTATGAATGTGATTTTGGAGATGCGTTTCTTTATGTACAACTGGGATAGTGACTCCTTGGATTGTGAATGATAGAATCTAACTTGAAATGCCGTGAGCCAAGAGGCAAAGGCGTCAATTAACACAGCCAGGCTGTCGAGCCTTAGCTGCCTCGGGACACCTGGATCCAGGCCTTCCAGACTCAGGCCCGTCTGCCCTCCTTTCTTTTCTCCCTCCTGTTTCAACATTACTCCTGTTTGCTCAGGTCTCCCCTCTTCTCTTCCTACACCCCCTCCCCGTTATATCTCCGCTTCTGTGCAGACTGGCCTGCTCCCCCAGGCGGGGAACGGCATGGGTCACACTGTTACCTCTGTGGTCTGAGAGAGAGTAGGCACGCGCATGTGTGTGTGTCTGTGTGTGTCTGTGTCTGTGTCTGTGTGTCTGTGTGTGTGTGTACGTACAGACACAGTCACCAGAAAGAGACTCTGGTTACATGGGCAGCCGACCCAACTTGTGTTGTGATACCAGAGGGTCCCGCACCTGTTTGGTACTTTGCTTTCTCAGCTCGTCCCCTGAGCTATTCACGGGGCTTCAGCTCTCTGTGGCTCGCTTTTCTGTCTCCCACGCTGCTGTCTTCAGAAGCTGGGAGTTTGAGAAGAACTTAAAGAAGGACACTGCCAGCTGGAGTTTTTCCCCAGGGGTTGAGGGTTGTGCTCCAGACCTGTTTCCTGGGATCAGGCTCTTCCGTACATACACCTGGCCTTCCCGGGCCCCCCTTTTCCTTCTTCGGGGCCCTCCGTGTGACGTGGGGAGCCAGTACACCATGTGCCAGATTCCAGAAGCAGTGCCGCAGCTGGCAGAGGGGCCTCGTTCGCCCTGTGAAGCTAGGGCTCGTCTGAGTCCAGAGCATCGCCAGGGCCAGGAGGATGGTGTGGACCCATTCTGGACGCTTGGGACGCTGGCAGCGGGGCCGGCCTGACCCAGGGTGGGGTCCCAGGCCTGTTGCTACCAGTTCCGTACACACTGACCGTAACTTCTCTGAGTCTCGTTTCCTCCTGTAAGCAGGCCTGATGCTTCATTTCGGTGAGGAGCGAATGCGGCCCGTACGTGCACGAGCACCTCGCCGGGTTCAGGAGTGCTGGAGGAAGTGCTCGCTCAGCAGCCACGCCCCTCCCCTCTGCACACGCGCCCCTCTGAACTCAACACATTCTTTTTTTTTTTTTTTACTTTTTTTAAAAATTAATTCATTTATTTATTTATTTTTGGCTGTGTCGGGTCTTAGTCGTGGCGTGCGGGCTTCTCTCTAGTTGTGGCGTGCGGGCTCCAGAGCGCGTGGGCTCCGTGGTTGTGGCACGCGGGCTTAGTTGCTCCGTGGCATGTGGGATCTTAGTTCCCTGGCCAGGGATTGAACCCGCGTCCCCTGCATTAGAAGGTGGATTCTTAACCACTGGACCCCAGGGAAGTCCCTCAACGTATTCTTTAATATCAAGATTTTCCTAGAGCAAGGTGCCCCTCAGCTTTTGTTCTGGGGGAGTCCTGAAAGGGCAGATGGAGGGCCTGAGCTGAAGCTGTGAGGGACATTCGAGAAAAACTTGCTGGATAGATAGAAAGCTGCAGAGCGCATCCTCCAGGCACCGCTGTTCCCCTAGCGACCCCTGAAACAGGCCCACCTCTTCAGGGTGGCGATTCCTGAAGCACCTGCTACAATCCCCCCATTTCTTTGAAGTCTTCTGTTTTAAAAATGTTAAACACGAGTTTCGTGCTCCATAATTTCCCTGTGTTTCTGATAGCTTCCTCAGCAACCCGATGATGTGGCCGTGCTTCTCCAGGGCAGGGGGTTCCTGAGCCAGTAGGAGAGGCCCAGCCTAAAGCTGGGGGCGTGGGTCTTACCTCAGGACCACCCTGCGGTTACTGCATCATGACTTCTCTAAGCCTGCCTGTACCAGATCCCCTTCGTTCTCTGACACCCCCGACCTGATGCCTAATTTTTTTTTTTTTTTTTTGGTCCAACTATTAAAAGAAAGTTGCTTCCAGCAGCTGGGGCAGTGGTTACTTTTGGAGAGAGGGGAAAGTGGTTGAAGGGGGACATGATGGGGCATCTATAGCACCTGGTTGATTCCAGTCCTTAACCTGGGAGCTGAGCTACTCTCATGACTTGTACACTTTTCTGTGTCATGTTATACTTCAATTAAAGTCATAAGAAACAGAATTATTTCATCAAAGTCACATGTACCCATGATAACAAATTCCCAACTAATCCGTAACTACTAACAGTAGAAGGTATATCCTCTTAAATGTCTGTGAACAGCTGTGTACTCTTACCATACTTACCACGATACCAACGAACCGTGCTATTTGAGATGTTCCTCATACCATAGCGTGCTGTTCAAGTACCGTTCATGGACGTCTTCTTATGCCTGCAACTGAAATGATTAAAGTTCCTAATACAGTTGTACGGGTTTCCACCTCATGAAAGACCTGCCTCACTTATCCTCCAGCTGCCATGAGAAGAATGGGCAGAAGCGCTGAGGCCCTTGGGTGACTTGGGCGGGCCCGGACGGGGCGGAGGCGGTGGTGGTGGTGGGACCTGATTTGTTTTGAAGGTGCGGTGGCAGGATTAGGGCTGGGCTGGCGGCGCCGCATGAGGGGGAGAGGAGGCCGCGGCCCCAGTGCTGGGCCCCAGCCGAGCTGGTGTGGGACTGAGGGGGTGAGGACGGATTCCACTCGGGCTAGATCCGATCAGGTCCCTTCTCCTCTCGGAACCCTGCAGGGGCTGCCCTCAGAGCAAACACCCAGATCCTCAGAGCCTCCACGGCGTGATGCGGTCCGGCCCCTCTGCACCCCCTTCAGTTACTCCTCGTCACCATGTGATGCTGTTTCTGGAACACGCAGTGTTCTCTTAAGCCAGGGCCTCCACAGCTGCCCTTTCCTCTGCCTGGAGTGCTCTCTCGTCGGCCCACGGCATGTCTGTCTCACCTTTCGGGTCACGACCACCCTGTGTAGAATTGTCCCACCCCTGCTCCCGGCACCGATATCCACCACAATGTGCTTTAAGAGAAGAAAAACAAGCCAACAAACTTATTACTGTGGAAAATTTCAAACACAAACCAAAGTGGAGAACAGTTTAATGAGCTTCCGTGCACGCATTCATCTTCCAGCTTCAGTAATTAACCACAGAAGCTCATCCTGTTTCCTCTTTACTCCTGTCCATTGGCCCTTTGTTTTGAAGTGTTTTGATCCCCAGACATCATATCATTTTACAAGAAATATTCGTAGCGCTTTACTTGTTTATTGTTTATCCCATCCTCCACCCCACGCCAGAATGTGACTTCCGTAAGGGTAGGGAGATGGTTTTTTCTTTTCTTTTCTGGTCTGTTTTGTTTACTGCTGTGTATCCAGCACCTAGTACAATGCCTGGTTACATAGCAGCTACTTAATAAGTATTTATCAAATGAATAGCTGAGTCAAGTTAGATGAGGACGGAAGATCAGATTTGGGGTTGAATAGCAGAGGGATGATTCTCACTTCACAAGAGCTTGTACAGAGCTGAAAGGCCTAATTGAATAGTTCAGGAAAGGAGAGGAAAAAAGGCGTCAGAAGAAGTGACTACAGACAGCAGTTGGCAGGAGTTTGGGAATACAGGGGAACAGAAAATGTGAGATCAAGAGAGAGTTTTCTTTAAAACGGGAGAAATCCAGCATGACTGCACACTACTGGAAGTAAGCCAGGAAGAGGAAACGGTGACGTCAGAGAGGGGACAGCTATTGGAGTGACATCCATCAGTAGGTTCAGCAGTTGCCGTTGCCGTGTAATTGCCCCAAAACACAGTGGCTTAACGTAACAGTTATCCAACAGCCTCAGTGGACCAGGAATTCAGGAGCAGCTTTGCTGGGTGGTTCTGACTCCTGGTCTCTCGTGAAGATACAATCAAGACGTCCGCCAAGGCCACAGTCATCTAAAGCCTTGACTGGGCCCAGAGGATCCCTCTTCCAAGCTCACACACATGGCTGTGGGCAGAAGGCCTCAGTTCCATGCCCCACGGGCCTCTCCATAGGGCTGCTCGAGTGTCCTCCCTCCCCCAGAGCAAGGGATCCCAGACAGCAAGAGAGACCAAGACAGAAGCCACTGTGCTTTTTATGACCTGGGGTCAGGGGTGGCACGTCATCACTTACCCTTTCTTTGATTTGTTACAGGTGAGTCACTAAGTACAGCCCGCTCACAGTGGGAGAGGAATTGGGTACCATCTTTTAAGTGGAGGGAGTATCCCGTAGGGTTGCCAGATAAAATACAGGGCACCCAATTCCATTTAAATTTCAGATAAACATAACTTATTAGTATAGCTATGTCCCCAATGTTGCATGGGGCGTACTTAGATTTAAAAAAATCATTCATCTCAAAATCAAATGTGATGGATGATCTGGTTTTTTTTTTGCTAGATTTGACAACCCTAGAAAGAATCTGTAGACAAATCTTAGCACCCACACACTAGCCTGAGAGGGAATGGGATAGAGTGCACAGAGACACCCACCTCACACAGACACACGGGCAGAGGCCACTGGGGTTCAGATAGGCGACAGGCAGGCAGGTGGACGTTCTCTTCTAATAGCTTCCGTTTTCTCATTGGGCCAAGGTGAGCTTCTTCCCCCGCTCACCGCGTCTTGAACTTCTGTGCTTACACACCAAGCTCACCCTTATTCAGAACCCTTTGTTCTGGCTGAATCTCTCAATCCCCAGGAACTGTCCATCCCGTTCCTTCTCTCCTTCCTGCCCCTCCACCCACCGTGAGCATCTCTGTAGAACACCAATTGCTTCCTCAGAGTAATAAAACACAGGACGTAAGAGCTGAGAAGTCTGGGTTCTGCTTTTGCTTTTCCTCGGATTTTATTGCCTCTCTGAGTTTCCAGAATCCTACCTCAGTGTTTTTCAAATGTTTTTGTTGTTTTTTTTTTACCGTGTCTCACAGTAAGAAATACATTTGACACTGTGACCCAGAACACGTGTATCAAAAGTGTTACAAACTGTACCTCCCAGTATATAAAGCAGGCTGGCATTTTTCTGTTCTGTCCTATAACATTTCCTTTACCCCACCATCCTCCCCCAGATAAGTTCACACCTATTAAATTGATTACATGACCCAGTAATGACGGCTCCAGCCCCGAGTTGGAAATTGCCACCTACCCTAACAGATGGGTTTGTCTTCATGCTCCAGGAGCATGTTGGCAAAACCCCCTAAAGTTTGTCCCCCAAACCTGTAATTGTTGCTATAACTTCTAATAGTGATAAATTGTGTAGTGAGACATTTTGCTGGAGCTTCCATGAGAATTTTTTTTTGACTGAATGCACAAGATGAGTATTTCAGTGACTTTTCTTTTTTTCAAAGCTCTATCTTCAGCATAAATTAAATGCAAAATCGATTTTATAGAAGAGCAGTTTGGGTGGTTTTATAAGAAAATTTAAAAGATTTTATGGTTCTTGGGTAAACTCTTGATGCATTAAAAATCTGATTGTTTTTTGATTGATTTTGGTTTTGAAATGACTCTTAAACCTCATATTACCTATGTAGCCATGAAGTTGAAACAAAATCCTGGAGTTTATGCTGTCATTGTTTTTAAGCAAATGTAGATGATGGTAGTTACATAACCATTCTACTCTTTGTAAAAGACCTGCCTCCGTATTTCTTATCTGATAGAAAACTCATCTCTCATCTGCACTGAGAATACTAAAAGTAATGTATTTTAATCCAAGAAAAGTCCAAAGTAAATTAACGTGTTGGGTCTTGAAGTGACTGAATTCTTCTCAAAACTGAAAGAGGACAGCAAAGTATTAGAAAAGGTATATGTATAAATAAATACTATAATAGATACTTGATTGTTTCCTCGACATCCCTGTCCAAGTTGGCATAATTTTTTTCTTCTTTTTGGGAAAATATGGAGTTGCCTTTATATTTGGAGTGTCCTTATATTAAGGCCTATATAAGTGGCTTAATCTAGGATACCACACACCTTTTTGAACACGTAGGGGAAATTCCAGTCCTAATAATTTTTATTCCTGAAATTCATGTTTTATCCACATGTAAATTTTCCAAAATTATGCAATAAAAAGTCTGTGACATTTGAATGAATTCTCTTGGGAATTAGGGTGCCGCCTTCTACTCAAGACATGGAACCTTTATCATGAGCACATCCTGGGTGAATGGAAATGTATTAGAAGACGTTCTGTCCTTGCCCTTAAAGATATGATGGGCCTGGAGCCACGTTTCAGGAAGGACACAGCTTGGGGTGTTTGTGGGGCGTCCTGCTGCCCAGCTGTCCTGCAGGGGCTGGAAATCACCCACACACTCCCAGTTTTCCTGTCTACGCGCACGCACACATACACACACGCACACATCTTAATTGAGGAGGAAGTTGTTATTCTCTGACGGTGCTGGGTTCCAGACTCTGAGACTATTTTGTAAACCCAGATGGAACTTCAAAGTTATAGGGCCACAAGCTTTCCTGTTGGGTGGGAGGGAGGCCAACTGTATTTTTCTAGTAGCCTTGGGTTCTTTCAGACTCAGGACAGCATCATGAATCCTGGACTCCCGGGATTTGATGGGACCGACCTTCCAGTTCAGCTGGCCACACACCTGCCTGATGGGATTTCCCCTGTCCTGTCCCTTTGAACTCATCATCCAGTTTCTGCTGACATACCCAGCTGACAAATGGCCTTCCTCCCATTCCAGCTGGGTCTGCCTCCTAGGTCTCTGCAGGGCAAGTTGAGTGTCTCCGGGTGTTCCCTACCTGCCCTCCTGCCCTCCCCCCATGCCTGCGCTGAAGCCCTGTAGAGGGGGAGGCTCACTTCCTGTGTCTGCCGGATCTGAGACCCGCTTCTCCCGCCCCGCTTGGCTCCTTGCGCTTCGGGTGCTGTCTGGTCCTTGTCCGATCCTCGTGTGCCTGCACAGGTGCGGACGTGCCCCGGGATTTCCTCCTCCTCTCACAGGACCACCTCTTGCACCTTTCATCCGTGTGCCCTCTGGTGCCTCGGGTCACCTCGCCCAAAACACACGGCATCGACCCCTTGCCCCCACCAACCCTCAGCCCAAGTACTTGTTCCTCTTCCTCGTTGCTCATCCAGTCACCTGAGTCAAAGATCATGGTGCGTATCAGTATCGATGGATTACACCGTGCAAGTGACCAAGCAAAGGGCCGTGTTCTCACGGGGCTTCCATTTTCACGGGGGGACAGACACTGTCTCTCAAACGTCGTGAGGGTGAAGAGGGCCCTGAGGGCTGGGTCAGCGGGAGGTGGGACGGGACAGAGTCCACCTGTGAGCCAACTAGGCTGGGTCAGGATAGGCCTTGTTGAGAAGGTGAGATCTGAGAAAAGGCTTGAAGGAGGGGAGGAAGGGTGGCTGGGATGCAGGGGGAGGAACATTTTAGGCAGAGATACTGAAAAGCCCCCAGAAATCTTGAGAAACAGAGTTTCTGATTCAGCGGGTCTGAGATGGGGCCAGAAACTTCGGGTTTCTACCATAGCAGGGTCCCCTTTGAGAGCCACCGAGCAGAGGCCCCAGGGCAGGCTGTTGCCTGGAGGTTGAGGGAGGAGCCCGTTGGCCAGTGTAGTGTCAGACTCCTGGCGTGGAGGCAGGAGCAGCCCCTGCCGCCCCACCAGCCCTGGGAACATCTGGCCAGGTGTGCAGGATGATGCGGGCTCTGCAGGCTGTGACCCAGGCAGTGCGATGCTGGAGGAACAGCACCTCTGGCCCCCAGACCCCTGAAGGGCCGGCCTCCTCTCTCCCCTCCCCGCGCCCCTAAGTCCCCTGGCCGGGCAGCCTTTTCTGCACAAGGATGGCAGCAGAATCTGGGGTCCCCCAGCCACACTGTGGGAAACTCTGAGCCTTTCATGATGAAGGGCTTCAAAACCCAGACTGGAGCCTGATGAATAGAGAAAACAGACGGAAACAAGAGGAGACCTGGGTCTGGCCCAGACTTGCTCGTGGTTAAGTTGCCAGTCAGCGGCCAAGTCACTTAACCCGTCCGTGCCTTGGTGTCTGCGTCTATAAAATGGGTTTAATAGTATCTGTCCCCTAAAGACTTCAGAGGATGGAGCTTAATGAATGGGGTCCATTAAACTCCTCAGAAGAAAGGTGTAACTGAATATAAAGCACTATTGTAATTAGCTCTGGTTCTTTAAACCAGGTCACATCTTGTTTTAAGAGGGTTACCATGACAACAGATTTGTTTGAAAAACACACGTAAAAAGGCGTGGCTGTGGGCTTCCCTGGTGGTGCAGTGGTTGAGAGTCCGCCTGCCGATGCAGTTGCAGGGGACGCGGATTCGTGCCCTGGTCTGGGAAGATCCCACATGCCGCGGAGCGGCTGGGCCCGTGAGCCATGGCCGCTGAGCCTGCGCGTCCAGAGCCTGTGCTCCGCAACGGGAGAGGCCACAACAGTGAGAGGCCCGCGTACCGCAAAAAAAAAAAAAAAAGAAATGTCTGCTGGAAAATAATTACTTTCCCTCAGGTTTTGGCCTAGCAAGTATGGGTCATTGCCTTTCGTGTAGTTGAGTGCAGCGGCACGTGAAGGAGAACCAGCGTGTTCTTCACTGTGGAGAGCTGAGTGGCAGGCACTACGTGAAAAAATCAGAATTGGGGGCTAAGACCCACCAGCTCACCCGTAGCCTGGGGAGCCCCCAGGGGCCGCACCATCTAAGCGTTCTATCCACCTCTCCTCACTCTCTGGTCATCCTCATCTCTTATTACTTTCTAACCGCTCGCTCTTCCATCACAGGGCCATCCATCGTCTCTACCCTTAACCCTCCAATTAACTCTCCCAGCCCTGACAGGCCCCAGGAGATGGGCTGTGTCAGCCCCACGCAGCCCCGTCTCAACCGATGCTGATAAAGGGTGAGGGGCTGGGACAGAATACACTGCACGTCTCTACCCTGTTCTGGCTCCTGTCGTACCCTCTGGTGACGTGGGGCTGAGCGTGCCCGTACAAAAAAGGCCATCAGACTGGGCTGCACCTCTGTGAACTTTGTGGGTTGAGAGTTCCTCCCTGCTACTGGTAACCATAGCAACAACTTCTTCGACAGGGACCACACCCACCGTTGGCCTCCCACCTGCAGATCTCCGGGTACCAAAGGCTCAGAGGAAACAGCCAGGTTCGCCGGTTACCACATCTAGAAACTTGGAAACATTAGAAGCCCCTGGATTTCTTTCTCTGTCAAGTGGGCATAATTCTACCTCATGAGGCTGCAGGGCCATTTAATGAGATAAAGTGTGTAAAGAACCAGACAGTGCTTAGAAAATGGTAGGTTCCTTGTTCAACATCTGACCCCCCTTCCCTGCCCAGTCTTGTCAACACGTTCGGTCCAGTGTGGACCCAGCTTGGCACATAAGTGTGGCACTGCAGGAACACCCTTCCAGTGGGTTCTGCCCACAGGACAGTCATCTGACTGTGTGACAAGGTAGCACCACGGTGGAGACTCAGCCCCAAATGAGGTCCCAGGCCCCGTGTCAGCGAAGTGAGCTCCACACTTGGGTCACAGGCTCCGTTACCATGGAAACAGTTGATGCAGTCCTACTCTCCGCTCCCCACTGCCTGACCCCATTTACGCCACAAGTTTCATCAGTAGAAGCCAAATCTCCACCAGATGGTCACTCCCGCTTCCCGATGCAACCTGCCAGACAGCTTCTATCTTTGAAGGGCCATCTCAGAGGATGCTGGGGACGAAGACCGGAGGACTCACCTCCTGCTTCTTCCCCCTCCTTCGTCCCGCTGCCTGGTGGTCGCCATGGCCTCTCCTCCCTTGCTTGGGACATTGCCAACACCCCTAATGGAAAAATCCCTGCTGCTCCTTTCCCGGCAGTCTTCTGGATGAGAATAAACCCTGAGCTTCGGGTGAATTTTGAATATTCCCCTGCACCCATTCACCCCTGTCCTTTCTGCCTTTGATTTCAGAATCCGAATTTCTTGGGTACCAAATAGTTGACTTCTGCCCAAAGCAAATCTGCAGTTTAAGTAACAACATACAATATATAAATCTGACTTATAGCTCAGCAGTTTTAGAAAATATTTCCATCATTTTAGGCTGCAGAGTGTCTGGTGGAAAAACCTCACTGTTTGCCCATTTCTCCCCGAGGGCCCTTGCTGGGAAGACGGTCACCAGGTCAGGGCAAACGCGGGAAGGCAGCCAGGCGGGCACGGCTGTTACGGGTTGGAGGCCCCAGAGCTGGGGGCAGTCAGGCCCTGGAGACCTGACTTGGCTTGTCTGCCTGGATTCCCAGCTTCCCTTATTAGGATGTGGTCTCTAGACACGGCTTGAGGCTTCAGGGTTTATGTCAATTATACTTGAAAATACTTGTTCAGTCAGTTTGCTCTTCAAACCCTTTAGCAAGGTGTTTTCTGAGCCCCCAGTGTGTGCTTGGCATTGTCCCAGACAGTGGATGAGAGGCGGGGACATATAAGAGGCAGATAAGACCGGGTCCCTCCTTGCCTGGGAACAGAATTCAGCCAAGGAAAAGCGTGACAGGGCAAGGCAGTGCAGGGTGGGAGTAGTGGATGGGGAGTGCAGGGGAAACGTGGGAGCTGGGCGAGTGGAGTCTGAACCTCCAGGCACAGGGCTGGCCCAGGGAATGAGTGACAGCCTGCAGATATGCCAGGAGGTGAAAGGGCTCGGGGGGGGGGTCCTCGATTCCAGAGCCAAGGGTACCCCGGCATCTTCCTGCGCCCAAGGGTGACTTGGCCACCTTGAGCCCCTGTTTCCTCCATCACCACATCGCCTTGCTCATTCCAGCAATGGTTCTTTTCAGAAGTGGGACCTGGGTGTCCAAAATGCCTTAGGAGGAGCCTGGGGGTCATGGGCGTGCGTCGGGTTTCATTTATACCAAATGGCTTTGAAGCTCTCGTCTCTTCTGGCACCCTGGGTGGGTGGGTGAGGGCTGGAAGGAACCAGTACACCGTGCTCTGGGCACATCTTGTACCCCATGGTCACCCCAGGCGGCCACCCCATAGCTCAGGGCACCAGCCTCTTCGTGTGTTGAGGGGGTGACGTCCGGACACCTCCAGTGCTGAACGAACCCGCCCAGGCTGTGTTCTTAAACCGTCAGGCCCCAACTCGCAACTCGATTTTCCCTTATTCTTTCTAATTAGAAGAGAAATACATGCTGATTATTTAAAATGATTTAAACATTATAGAAATGTAACAAGGAAAGCGAATTTCCCCCAGAACCCCGTCTCTACAGGAACAACCACTGGTTTTTCTCGCTTGATCTTACTGGTGTCTGGATATTTGCTGGGAGAAAACAGCTACAGGCCGATGCTTCCTCATTTATGGGGCACTCGGTGGGCGAAGCACGTTCAGGGCACAGTGAGGGGTTGGGGGTGCTTTTTGTCCTCAAGGAGCTTCCAGTCTAAGGAGGGAGACAAAAATCCATGAGAAACTTAGGCCAAGAGGAACCTAAAGAGACATGATACTAAATGTAACACGGTGTCCTGGCTGGGGTCCTGGGACAGACAGAGGACGTTAGGTTAAAACCAAGGAGATCTGAGTGAAGTCTGGACTTAAGTTAAGGATAAATATCTGCATTGATCCATGAGCTGTAACAGATGTGCCACTCGAATCTGAGATGCTCGCAAGAGTGGGAACCGGTGTGGGTACCTGGGAACAGCCTGTACCATATTCTCAATTTTTCTGTAACCCTAAAGCTGTTGAAAAACATTAAGTGTATTTAAAAAAAATAAATAAAAGACAAACCGGAAACACAGATCAGGCAAAATGGTAAGCGGTGTGCAGAGGTAGGAGAAGCTCAAGGCTTTCGGCTCCGGGGGTGGTCGCGCAAGGGGCTCTCACCTGGGGACCACCTCCCAGCCACATGGGGGGCGAAGGAAGCAAGATGGATGTTCCAGGAGAGAGCAATCCGAGGCCCCATCCAGAAACCGGCCCTCGTGCTCCCTCTGAGAGCCCTGGAAAAGCCACAAGAGAAAGGGGACTATTAACCCATATCGGGGGGGGGCAGAGGCCGGCGTTACTGCACCAGCTCAGGCCTCCTCTGCCAGCCAGGCGGAGGGCTCTGTAGGTGCCAGTAAATAGATGCTCAGGAAGTCTTCTGACTCCCATTCCTGTTTACAGTGGTTTCATGGCTGGAGGTCAAATCCAGAAAGCTTCTCTGAGAGTCTTCCTGCCCCTCGGTTGGCTCCGCCACCGTGTTCCTGTTCAAACCCTCGAGGCGCGCTGGGACCGAGGGATTGACCAGCGGCCCCAGAGAAGCCCGGTTCCTTCTGGTTCCTTCCCCTGGATGTCTGTTTATGAAGGTCTCTGCAAACACAACTGTATGGAGAAGTCTTGAAATTCAGAGTCCCAGCTGAATGTCTAGGTTATATGAGAGTTCAGAAAAAATGAAAATTATTTCCTCCACGGCCACCAGGTTTGGAGACCCTCCCCGGATCTACACATCCTGCAGATGACTCGACTCGACTCGCCCCCTCCGTCCCCCATGCTTGCCGGGCCTGCACCGTGGAGCGAGCGGCACAGTGGGGGCCCCGGGCCAGGCTCCTGCTCTGTCATAGCACCAGCCCTTCCCCAGGCCCGGCTCAGGCCCCAGTGCCCAGCGAGCCTCACTCTGCTAACTGGGGCATCTGCTCACTGAAAATGCCATTCTTAATACAAGTAACAGTGGCCTGTGCCATTCATGGGGGAGAATCATTCTGCTATTTTAACCATTTGTAAGAGAACACTTCAGTGGTACTAGGCACATCCACATTGTTGTGCAGCCATCACCACCGTCCGTCTCCAGAATCTGTCATCATCCCAAAGAGAAACGCGATACCCACTGACCTGGCGACCTCTGCTCTACCTTCCATCTCTGTGAATTTACAATTCTGGGTACTGCATATAACTGAAATCATACAATACCTGTCCTTCCGCATCTGGCTTATTTCACTAACCATGTGTTTTCAAGATGCATCTTTGTGGCAGTAGCATGTATCCAAATTGTATTCTTTTCTATGGCTGCGTAATATTCCGTTGTGTGTATAGACCACATTTGGCTTATCCATTGATCTGTTGACGGACACTGGGTTGCTTCCACCTTTTGGCTGCTGTGGACCTTGGTGCCCAAGTATCTTTTCTGAGTCCCTGCTTTCAATTCCTTTGGGTATAGGCCTTGGAGTGTAATTACTGAGTCATACGGTAAGTCTATGTTTAACTTTTTGAGGAGTTGCCAAACTATTTCCCACAGTGGCTGCACCATTTTACATTCTTACCAGCAATGCACCAGGGTTCCAGTTTCTCCGTATCCTCGCCAATACTTGTTATTTTCTGTTTTTATTCCTTACTTTAAAAAATGTATTTATCTTTTACAATAGCCATCCTAGTGGATGTGAAGTGGTATCTCACTGTGGCTTTGATTTGCGTTCCCCAGCTGACGACAAATGTTGACCATCTCTTCGTGTGCCTGTTGGCCATTTGTGTATCTTCTTTGGAGAAATATCTATTTAAGTCCTTTGCCCAGTTTTTAAATTGGGTTGTTTGGGGTTTTTTGTTGTCGTTAAGTTGTAGGAGCTCTTTATATATACTGGATATCCACCCCTTATTCCATTTGATTTTTGTATCTGTCTGTGCACACATACCTGGGAGCAGAAATTCAAGGTGCACACATACCTGGGTGGCCTAGGAAGGGCTATTCTTAGGCATTTGATGCTCCAGGAAAGGATGTCTGGGTTAACCGGGTGTCTCAAGGTGCCAGACTGGGAATGGACGGAAAGGAGAGAAACTCAGAGACAAGAGGTGGGGAGGTCTCCATCCAGGCTGGCTTACAGCTCTGGCCTCCGGCTGCTGACCTCTGCAAAGCAGCATCTGGAGGACTCTTCAGACACAGATGAGTCTACAGGGCCTCACCTGGAGCGGACCCCAGTCAGCACAGTGACCAGCCCCCCCGTCCTGCTGAAGGTAACTGCACGTCCAGTAAAACCAGTACACCCTTGGGCTGTCTTGTCCATACCTCCTTCACTCCAGCCAAGGGAACCCTGCTCACAGCGCTTTTCTTGTTACCCCAGTTATTTCAGGAGAACTGATGGTAAAAAGGAGAGGCACCCCCAGTAAATATGAAGCCCGCCTCTCGCACCGTGGCCTCTGGCTGGTTCCAAGCAGGTCACGCGCCCTCTCTTCCACACCCACACGCACTGGCCGAGGCTACGGCAGCTTTACATACCGCAAGGCCAAGGCTACTAAGTCGGGCAGTGGTCCCCAGTCTTTGTGACACCAGGGACCGGTTTCGTGGAAGACAATTTTTCCACAGACCAGGGGACGGAGGGATGGTTCAGGCGGTAAGTGCGAGCGATGGGGAGCCGTGGGGAGCCGTGGGGAGCGGCAGATGAAGCTTTGCTCACTTGCCTGCCGCTCACCTCCTGCTGTGCGGCCAGGTTCCTAACAGGGACCCCTGGTCTAGAGGACCCAAAATTCTCAGGATGGAGAGAGTCCCCTCGGGTGGGAAGCATGTCTGGATCTGGGTTCGAAGGAGGAGGCGGCCGTGGTGGAGAAAGAGGCCTGGACTTGGAATCAAGTGTCAGCTCTGTGACCCGGGGCAGGTCACACAAGCTCCGGAGCCTGGTTCCTCCCTCCCAAAAGAGGATAACGCGGGGTGAATGATAATGTGTATAAAGGAACTGTAACCACGTGAGCACAGATCTATCTGACTGCTGCCACGGGGTTGTCTTTCTAGCTCTGGTTCAGGCTCGCAGATGATCCTCAGATTCCGAACACCTAGGTTTCCATGCATTAATACGCATGTAATAAATCTTTTTAAAAATATTTATTTACTTATTATTTATTTGGCTGTGTCGGGTCTTAGTTGTGGCCCACGGGATCTTTGTTGCCGCGTGCAGGATCTTTAGTTGTGGCATGTGGGCTCTTAGTTGCGGCATGCAGGATCTAGTTCCCTGACCAGGGATAGAATCTGGGACCCCAGCATTGGGAGCGCGGAGCCTTAGCCACTGGACCACCAGGGAAGTCCCTGCACATAATAAATCTTAATTCAGTGTAACCGCCCAGACCATTTGGGAGGTCGTGAGCATAAATAACAGGCTTGATAACAAGGCCTGCCACTGGCGGGGCACCTAGAATATTCCAGACACTGTGCCAGTGCTTTTGCACTTGTGGAAACCCCAGGGGCAGATTCCACCCAGTTTTGCAGAAGTGGAAGCCCAGAGGCTGCTTGTCCGGGTGTCAGTTAGGACCAGAGCTGGGACAGTGACCCAGGCTGCGGTGGGTTCCGCACCTGTCTGACCCCACGCGTTACGGCCGCTGTGCAGGTGTTTGCTAACTGTCCCCCTTACTCCTCTAGTCACGGGACACTCCCGGATTTAGCTGGGCGCACAGTCTAGCCCAAGGCTGCGTCCTCGAGCCCCCGGGAGCGGATGTGAGCAGGTCACATGTGTTACTTCCACGTCACCAGATCGAAGGGAAATGTCTTCTCCTGCACCTCCTCTTTTTCTCTTCCCGAGAGGTGGGGATGTGTCAGATAAGCTGCTGGCCAGCTCTGACCACACACATGGGGAGGTGGCGGAGCCACAGGAGGGAGGGAACCTGGGCCCCTCAGGGACTTCTTGCAGCTGGGCTGCCCCGTCGGCTCAGACGACTTCCTTACAGACCATGACATGAGAGAAATACGAGGCCCTTTCCTGAGGCCTCTATCATCTCCAGTCTTCTGGCCATTGTGGTTTTGCCCAAAGCCTCACTAATGGGTGTAAACGCTAAGGTGACATTCTTGCAGCATTGCCAGGAAGGACCAGCCAGGCCCACGTCACGCCAGCTCCAGGCTCCATCTCGACATGTGAGAGCAAGTGTCCGGGGTAGCAGAATCTCATGGCTGGGCAGTTAAATCCATTCTCTAGCCAGCTAAGGGGAAAGTTACCCATTCTAGCAAAACCTTCTAAAGAGTTGTGATTTCCTTTGCTGCCGTGTAAGTCCTGTCTTGGAATAGAAATGGACTGGATGTGGCTGGTCTCTCGTTCTGAAACTCAGGTACCCCTGGACAGGACTCCAAGGGGATACTGAGGACAGCGGCCCCCTCAGTGCCCAGAACCGCCCTCCTGTGTTCACTGAGGGCTGCACTGGGGGGTTATAATTCCCCACAGGAGCGAACTGAGTCCTCAAGGCCAAGACCGGATCTTACTCAGCCGTGAACCCCTGGTGGGTCCCCAGGCCCAGGGCCTGGCACTGACTTGAGAGCAGGTAGGAAGAATTAGGGGCTAGGGCACCTCTTGCAAAGACGCACCACATAAATAGCTTGAAAACAAAACATGACAAAACCAGACTCTGAAGAGTCCCTTCCATTCCCGAGAAACATTCCAGAAGACTCCCGTCTGTCTCCATTTCTGTCTTAGTTCACTCCGTAACAGATGGTCGCTTAGTGTTCTCTCCCAAACACACTGGTTTATTTTTCACAATATGGCTAGGCTGAGAGTTTTCCAAATCTTTAGGTTCTGGTTCCTTTTTTGCTTAACAGTTCTGCGTTCAAATCATTTCTCTCTTCTTGCATTTTAGCAGAAGCCGTCGGGAGGAACCAGGCAGCTCCTTCAACACTTCGCCTAGAGATCTCCTAAATATCCAATTCCCTCACTCACAAGTTCTACCCCCCACAAAACACTAGAACGTGAACACAGTTCCGTCAAGTTCTTTGCCACTTCATAGCAAGGATCACCTTTTCTCTAGATTCCAATAACATGTTCCTTGCTTCCATCTGCGGCCTCATCAGAATGGCTTTTACCATTCACGTTTCTTGTTTTCTGTGTGTGTGTTTCTTTGTTGTTTATTTTTATTTATTTATTTATTTATTGCGGTGCGGGCCTCTCACTGTTGTGGCCTCTCCCGTTGTGGAGCACAGGCTCCGGACGCACAGGCTCAGCGGCCATGGCTCACGGGCCCAGCAGCTCCGCAGCATGCGGATCATCCCGGACCGGGGCACGAAGCTGCGTCCCCTGCATCGGCAGGCGGACTCCCAACCACTGTGCCACCAGGGGAGCCCTGTTGTTTATTTTTATTGGAGTGTAGTTGATTTACGATGTTGTGTTAGTTTCAGGTGCACAGCGAAGTGTGTCAGTTGTACTTGTACATATAGCCGCTCTTTTTTAGATTCTTTTCCCGTATACGTCCTTACAGAGTGTTGAGTAGAGTTCCCTGTGCCACACGGTGGGTCCTTCTGACACCGTCCACATTTCTGCTCACGTTCTGCTCGTGGCCGCTTTGATGTTCCCTAAGAAGACTGGGCCTTCCTCCCAGCTCTCCCCGCTTCCTTCTGCGTCCTCACCACAATCACCCTTCGCTTCCGTACTCCCAGCCCGCCCCTCACAACGCCTGCAGCCTCTACCCATCACCCAGTTCCAAGGCCACTTCCACATCTTTTAGGTATTTGTTACAGCAACACCCCACTTCTTGGTGTCCCATCTAGGGGCTGGGACGCTCCGTCTTTTCTCTGCGGCTTGACTGAAGTGACTGAGCCCTGATCCGTGGAGCTGTCGCGTGGTTGCCAAGGTGACGTGAGGGAGGACAGCCACGGCCCCTCCCGCCCAGGACGGTCTGTCCTTACCTCCCGCTGCCCACCGGGCGCATCAGGGTCGCCCCTCGTGACCCCCAGACACCACCTGCAGACGCACGGCGCCTGCTCCCCCTCCTGTACCTCGTGCGTCTCCCTGCACCCATCAGCACCCATCCGCTCTGGGGGAGGGATTGTGTCTGCAACGCTTGACGGCTGTCTGTGGATGCAGTTTCATCATTCAGGGAAAACGATGAGTGTGGACATTAAATAATAGTGATGGAAAAAGAGAACAAAACCCACGCCAGTATTATTACACGAGGTATGATGCACTCGAAGGAGATGGTAGACTTACCCGTCTGAGTCATACCCAATCTGTCAGATTCCTCAAATTGTGCAGACAGACCAATTCCTCCTCTCATGGGTGTTTGCCACCCACAGTCAGGCTCCAAGGATTAGGCCCTCCCTGTCGCCACTTGGATTTGCGCTTTTCCAGGAGTGAACACCTGAGGCTCCGTAGGACCTGGGAATAGGTAGTGAGCAGCACGTCTGAGGGAAGATGCAAGCCAAATGTGACGGGTCAGGTCCCAGACTGGAATGGGGCGCTCAGCGCGGCTCGAGGGGATGATGGGGCCTCCGTGGCTGCCAGGAGCGAATGCCGGCTCTGTCCCTCGGCTCAGCTCTGCTGTGCCAGCCAGATGGGGCTGAGGCAGCCCTGAGCCACTAGGCAGAGGTGCCAGGACCCTGTTCCCCTGAAGCTTCTGCCTGGCACTGCTAATTGCCCCTTGTCTAGCTGCTGGTGACTCATGCTGCCCAATGCCACTTAGATGGACACTGTGATTTACTGTCACCTCAGCTACGGCGGAGCTCAGCTCCTCGGCACAGAAGAACTCCAGGTGAATTCTAACCACATCTGATCCCATCTGTCTGAATAATTTTCCTGCCATTATCTCTGGGGAGCTGCTCACCACAATGGAAAATCTGGGTTTCTGGAACCCTGGAGAGAGTGATGTGCTTCAGCTCCCCTCAGACCTTCTCTCAGTGGAGAAAGCTCCCAACACCGGCAGCCCACGGCCAGACCGGCCACGTCTTCTCGACTGAGCAGCTGACTGTGCAGGAAGGGCCTGGTGGCCCGGGGGGTGCAGGCCAAGGGCGCTTCCCTTGAAGGGAGACTCCAGCCTGCCAGCCTCCCATGGGTGGGCTCAGGCTCTCAGCCTCTCGCCTTAAGGACAGAGGAGTTCACGTCCCCGAGGGGACCCAGACCCCTGGATGTGGGGACTTCAGCACCTGCCCCTGCCCTGAGCAACCCGTACCTCACTTACCCGCCTCTCGTGTCCCTTGGTGTCCTCGTTGTCACCTGGCCTTGGAGTTTGGCATGTTTGTTCCCCCTCGTGCTCTACCTGGAGAACTGTCTAAAGCCCAGGACTGAAGGCGTGGCCCTGGGGGGCCTGTTCGGGGAGCTGCCACAGGGGTTGTGAAGACAGGGAGGAAGAGACCGGTGTGCGGGAGAGACCGAGGCTCAGAGGGTGGACGACCAGGCCAAGACGGTCCTGGGCCCCAGGCCCAGGGGAGGGTCACCCACCTGGCTCACCCCTGCCACCCTCACACCCCTGGGAGCCCAAATCCAGAAGGGCTCCATCGTGTACCTCTCCCCAAGCTGACCCTCCCTACCCCAGCCCTAGATGCAGGACAGACAGGGGGGTTCTGCCTTAGCCCGCACAGATGTTGGTCTTTACTCCGATTGCCTTAAAGCCTCCAGAGGAATTTGCTGTTTAAAGGCATCCTATGATTAATCTTTTCATAAAACAACGAATCATCCCATTTTTCTGTTGAGAATATCTCAGTTTTCACAGGTGGGGTTTACTCATAGTAGCGTTGCCAGTAGAAAGGAAAAAAAAAGTCCAGGATGCCTAGTTAAATCTGAATTTCAGATAAACAACCAATAATTTTTTAGTATAAGTATGTCCCATGTCCTGCATGGGACACACTGATATTCACCTATGACCAGGGGTCCTGTAGTTTATCTCTACTATGGATTGAGTTGTGTCCCCCGCAAATCTACATGTTGAAGTCCTAAACCCCTGTACCCATGAGTGTGACCTTATTTGGAAATAGGGTCGTTCAGATGATCAAGTTAAAATGAGGTCATTAGGGTGGACCCTAATCCAAGGTGACTGTGTTCTTATAAAGAGGGAAGTATGGACACATACGCAAACACGAGGAGGAGGCCGTGTGACGATGAAAGCAGAATCCTGGTGGTGCTTCCACCAGCCAAGGAATGCCAGACGTCGCCAGCAGACCCCAGCAGCTGGGGGAAGGCCTGGCACAGATGCTCCCTCACGGCCTCAGAAGGAACCAACCCTGATAACACCTTGATCTTGGACTCCCAGCCCTAGAACCATGAGCTGATGAATTTCCGTTGTTGAAGGCATTCAGTTTGTGGTGCTTTCTTATGGCAGCCCTGGTGAACCAATCAGCTGACACAGAGTCACTTGGTTTGAAGAAGTAGGGCTTGGGGGCCGAGAGGGTGGTGCTGGGCCCATCTCCCTCTCCCACCTGGGCCCGGGTCCTCAACAGGGATGGACTGCATGTTCCGGTTGTATTTTCCATGTTTCCCGTGGTCCTCAGGGATAGCGGACAGAAAGATCATGAGTGGCTGATTGAGGCTTGCCTGGTAATACATGTCAGAAGGTAGGGTCCCTGGGCTAGAGGGACCCCAAACCTCTCAAAGTGGGGCTCGAGCCAGGCTGCGTGTGTGTATGAGGGGAGCCTCGCGTGGCCTGGGGTGCAGCCCTCCGTGGCATCTTGTTTGCTGGTGGAGCGCGGTGGCAGCCCCGGGGACCACAGCAAACCCGACATTTGGGGAAGGATGCAGGCAATGCGTCTGTCACGGCCTGGAGAACGCAGTGGCTGAGAAATCAGCGATGCCACAATATTGCTTCCTGCGGGCTGGGCTTCCTTCCTGCGATCAGCAGATCCCTCCCTGGAAAAAGGCTGCAGACACGTGTATCCTGGACAGCTGGGGTTGAGAGTATTTCCTCTCAATTGTTTGGAGGAACTCTCAGGGGTAAATATGGAAAAAGCCAACAGCGTGGGCAGGCAACCCGCCTGACCCTTGAGGTGTGGCCGGCCCCTGGGAACGTGGCCATGGTACTGGGGGTGTCTCACTCCTCCGGGCCTCTTTGTCAGGATGACCTGTAGGGCTGTTGGGCCTGACAGGACAAGGGCAGCATCATTTCAGGGGTGCTTGGGGGCTCCCCACTGCCTGCAGCAATGTGGGGGCCTGGGAATCCCAGCAGGGGGTGCCCTGCCCATCTAGCCCCCCTCAGTGGAGCTGCCTTTGGGGTTTGCACACAGGTTTACGCAGGGGCTGGGGAAAGGGTGCTATTGCTAAAGGTGCTTGCAGACCAGCGGCCCCGGGTTCAAGCCCAGCCCTGAGCCTGTCTCTGGCGCCTCATCTGGGGCAGCCCCCTCCTTGCCTGCTCTCACTTCTGGGTAGGAGGTCCCTTCCTGCCCACCCACAGGGCACATACTCGTGCCCTGAGGTCTGTGTGCACATCAGGGGTTCCCCTCTCTGTGGCTTTCGCGTCCCCTGGCCTGGCAAGGAACCCACACCTCATTCGCGTTTTAATTTAATCTAATTATTCCTGGGTAGAAATCGTGAGCTGGTTTAAGTTCCAGCTACAGAGAGACCGTCTAAGTTGAAGAAATGAGAACTGCCTTGGAAGGAAATGATGCGTGTCACGGGTCTGTTCAAACAGAAGAGGGGCAGCCTGTGAGGGGTCTACAAAGTCAGCACGGGGTTTGAAGTGGGAACAAGTGTCCTCCAGGACTTTCAACCTGAGTGTCTCAGAATCTATATAACTAACCAGAGCAAACAGGTCCAGTGGTCTGCATACTCTAGGCATGGTGTCGAGAGGCCTGTCTGCCCAGCTTCTCCCCGAGGCCACAGCCCTCCAAAGCCCAGCACTTCCTTTATGTTTACTGCATAGTAGTAAGAACGTCCCCAATACCGTCTCTCCCCATCTTCCAATAGAAATCCCAAATGTTAGCACATGCCCTTCTGGAATAAAGACTGCACTTTCCAGCCTCCCTGGAGCTAGGTGTGACCATGTCACCAGGTTCTAGACAAGGGAAAATGGCAGTGATAAGTGCCACTCTGGGAGCCAATGTTTCTTATGGGGGGAGCATCCTTTCCAATCTCCAACCTTCTCCACAATGGCTGGAATTTCAGCACAATGGCCAGGTTCCAGCAGCCGTCTTGGGCCATGAGGACAAGGCACACACCCCAGGGCGAGGCACTGAGAGTTGGGAAGAGCCCAGATCCTGGTGATTTCGTGGAGCTCCTGTACCAGCACCAGCAAGGCTATGGGCTGAACTTCTGGAAGATGAAAGGATGAAGCTTTAGATCTTTGCCTCACAGTGCAAAATCAAATGACTAATATATCCAAATGACAGCAATATCCATGACTTTAAATCTCCCTGAAGGGAGAGACCAGGGTTTATGTGTCTTTATTCTTTTCACCATCTAGCACGTAATAAGTGTTTTAATTTGATTTCATCCAACCTTTTAAAATCGTGTTACTTAAGGAGTAACAAAATCTATACAGTGACTTCCTGCTGTGCCAATAATACTTCTCTTTTTTCACTCTAAAAACTACCTATTTTAAGTTCCAGACGGGCCCCTTTTGAGGGATGCCAAGCTCACTTTTGACCTAATTTATGTGGATGACAGGTCTGGATGACATCACTTCTTAGCACCAATCTCTCCAGATGGGAAGTTCCCTCCAGAGGCTACTGAATGAAGCCTTTGGCCCAGGCCATGTGCGGGTCAGCGTCCCAGAGAGGAAGGGCCTCCAGGAAGGAAGTACTGGGGTCAGCTGTTCAAGGCTGGGCAGCTCCTGGCGGGTGGAGCAGGCCTTCTGGTGCAGGGCCTGCGGCGCCCTGGGAACGGGAGCCATCCCGGCAGAAGTGAGCACACGCCGCAAACATAGGAGAATCGCTGGAGCTGGGGAGCCGGGCCAGCCCGACGCCAGCCTTGTTGAGGAAACGTCTGTGTAGGCTTGAAAGAGGACAAAGCGTCGGGGCCACGAGGCCAGCTTCCTTTGGGTGGAAAAGCAGAGGCTCTTTTTCTGACACTGACAGTTTCCTCCCAGCTTGGGGTGGGGAGAGGGGAGGAACTTTTATATTCTCCTCTGTACACGTTTGTATTATTTCTAGTTCTTCAAAGCCTATTTGCTCACTTCTGTCATTGAAAAAGAAACATTTTAAACAGATTCTTAAGAAAGAAACTGTTATATTCAATATCCTGAGATAAATCATAATGGAAAAGAATATAAAAAAGAATGTGTATGTGTGTATAACTGAGTCACTTTGCTGTACAGCAAAAGTTAGCACAATATTATATATCAACTATACTTCAATAGCAAGAAAGAAAGAAAGATAAAGAAACCTATTATATTTAGAATGGATAAACAACAAGGTCCTACTGTATAGCACAGGGAACTATATTCAATATCCTGGGATAAACCATAATGGAAAAGAATATGAAAAGGAATGTATAGATATGTATAACTGAGTCACTTTGCTCTACAGCAGAAATTAAGACAACATTGTAAATCAACTATACTTCAATATAAACAAACAAATAAATAAATATGAACTCGTTAACAATTAAAGATAAAATCCCAGGAATGTCTTTTGCAGCCTTCTCTGACAATGAGACTTGTTTCCAACCTTGGGGTCAACCAGACAAGGGGTCACTGGTGAGAAAAGCTTTGGGAATTCCACTTGCTGTGAGAACTTGGCTTTGGGGGGAGATGTCAGAATGGAAGCCAGTAGCCGCAGGCGCAGACTGGAGGGGCACTGGTGTCCCTGTCCTCTGGGCACCAGGGGGGTCCCGGGTCCCAACACCTCCCTGTCGTCCCTTGACCCAGAGCCCAGCCTCACACTCAGTTTTGTTTCCAGTTCTTTTCTTCCTGTGACATAAAGAGCCCGATGGCAGTGGTGGGCACATGGCTTGGGTTGGGGTGAAGCCAGGGGGTCATGACCGTCACGCGGCCGTCCACAGTGGAAGGACCCCACGGAATCTCTTTCTCTCCACCCTCAGTTTATTCCTGTAGCCACTAAGTGGGGTTCCCGTCAGAAAAGGCCAATGACGGCAGAGCTTTGGGGTGAGCGTCGTGTTCCCTACCCACCCAGGTTAAGGTGGGTGGGGAAGGCATGCCCCCACCATGGACGGTGTCCAGGTCCCTCAGCCACTGTGGACCTCGCACCTTTAAGAGCTGGATACTGTGGGCGATACGCTTCACACGTGGGATCCAACTGTTGCGCACACGGACCCCAGAAAGCCCACAGTGTCTGCCCATTCTGTAGATGAAGAAATCGAAGCTGACCAACCAAGGTCCCCCAGCCACCGAGGGGCCCAGCTGGAGTGTGAGCTGGGGCCTGTCGGTCTTCAAAGCTGAGCCACGCCTGCTCCAGCCGGGGCGGTCCTGACCGCCGACTGGGCTGGCAGACACGGAAAGTGGCTCCTGAATTGACCTACAGGTGCAGAGGGCACTTAGGACAATGTATCGCGGTCCATGCATTTTTGCACTTATCAGGCACCTGCTGTGCAAGTGGGCTGGTGTGGAGCTCATAGGGGTACCAGGGACACGCAAGGCCAAGTCTTCCTTCAAGAACTGCCTGTGAGTCTGGGAAGCAGGGTGCACACAGAGGGGACAGCCCAGCGTGCTGGGTGCAGTTGTAAGTGCTGAGGGACCCCAGGAGAAAGCCTCCTCTGAGGATAAAGGGGTCATTCAGAATGCTTCGTAAAGACAGTTAGGTTGGAGCTGAGCTCCAAGCATGAGCAGGGCTTGAGTTGGTGAGAACAAAGGAAGAACATTCCAGAAGGGAGAAATAGGATGAGCTATGGGTCAGAGACAGACATGTGGAAGGTGTATTGGGGAACAATAGATCAGCCTGGCTGGAGCAGCAGAGGTCGTGGCGGGGTCTAGAGGGAGATAAGTTTGGAAGCTACAGTTCTGACACATGGTACAACGCGGATGACCCTGGAAAGTATTATGCTAAGTGAAATAAGTAAATGATAATAAAGGACAAACAAACAAATGAGGGCCTTGTCATCTGTCCACTCTGACTAAATCACGCTTCTCTTCTAAATCCACCAGTTACAGGGAGTTCCCTGGAAGTCTAGTGGTTAGGACTTTGCTTATTCACTGCACGGGTTCAATCCCTGGTCAGGGAACTAAGCTCCCACAAGCCGTGCAGCCAAAATAAATGAATGAATGAATAAATAAATAAATAAATCCACCCATGACACAAAGATCTTCTTTCTGTCATTAAAATCTGGCCAATAACTTTCCATCTTCCCTGTTGTCTATCTGTTGTTTTTGCAAACTAATCAGAGGCTTTTATTATATATATATATGTTTTAATTTTATTTATTTATTTTATTTATTTATTTTTGGCTGTGTTGGGTCTTCGTTTCTGTGCGAGGGCTTTCTCCAGTTGCGGCAAGCAGGGGCCACTCCTCATCGCGGTGCGCAGGCCTCTCACTGTCGCGGCCTCTCTTGTTGCGGAGCACAGGCTCCAGACGCGCAGTCTCAGTAGTTGTGGCTCACGGGCCTAGTTGCTCCGTGGCACGTGGGATCCTCCCAGACCAGGGCTCGAACCCGTGTCCCCTGCATTGACAGGCAGATTCTCAACCACTGCGCCACCAGGGAAACCCTTTTATTATATTTTTAATAAAGGTATTCAAAACCCACCAAGACTTTTTATTGGGATGAATTGGAAACAGAGAATTGTGTTCCCAAGTGTCTTTGCTGTTGTTCCCAAGTTTTGGGGGTGCGCAGATATGGAAGTTTTTTATTGACACCTTGATTACCAGTGGTCCCCCTCAAAAAATCACACGACAATGGGAACATTTTCAAATATATTTTTCAAACGCTCAGTTGCACAAACTATAGCAAGGACTGTCTTAGAATTATCAGAATGTCATTTTTTTTTCTGAAGGGACAGATCATGTGCGGGCGGGTGTCTATGTTGAAAGTATCTGCTAGGTGATGGTCACGTGATCAGAGAAAGGCTCCCTGCGTTTGGAGCACTTGTTTTTTGTTTGTTCTCAGCTCAGTGGGTCTTTTAAGTGTTCTGTCACAAGGTCACCTTCGGATCTCCGTGGAATGAGAGATTTTCTTCACTCCTATCTTACTGCAAAGTACTGAAAAGATCCTACTATGTTTAAAAGTGTTGTTTTTATAAAATTAACCACTTCTGGTCACATTGCTCGTTGGCGTCACACTCTTTGCCTTCCTCAGCGATGGAGGCAATGAGTTCCCGCTTTGTAACCTGATTCTGAATCCCTTTTTTTTTTTTTTTTTTAATTCCAAGGAAAATGAAGCGCCAGTTGCTCACAGAGGTTTTCAATAACACATTGTTTTGAAGAGTCACTTAGAGTTGAGAAAGTACCTTCTTTTGGTGGCTCATGAAAATAATAGTAGTTCTTTGTGCGCTTCAATCTTGAAACGTAATCTTTTCCAGATACAGTAACAATATCCCTAGTTTTATCCAACTGTATATAGCAAACTTCCCACTGAATAATCTGTTCTAATGAATGTTCAGATTTTCACTTGTGTTTTCTAGGCATTTTCCAACAGTATTTGTTGACAAAGGAATGTGTTTTGGTTTGTTACCCTCTTCTATATCACTGTTTCATCCATTTAAGTGTTTGCACACTGGTAATGCCTCTTAGGCTTTTCCTATTAAAATAAAACTCAAAAGAAGCTTCTAGACACTTTTCACTACAAGAGTGAAAAGAGTTCATTTGCAAGAGTTTGTGAAGAACTGGATTAACTAAAGTTTGTAGAGAAAAGTATTGAGGTGTGTCTTGGGCTCTGGGGGCTTAGTTTTTAAATGTGCTGCTGAGGGACTTCCCTGGTGGCGCAGTGGTTAAGAACCCACCTGCCAATGCAGGGGACACGGGTTTGAACCCTGGTCCGGGAAGATCCCACATGCTGCGGAACAACTAAGCCTGTGCACCACAACTACTGAGCCTGCGCTCTAGAGCCCGCGAGCCACAACTACTGAGCCCGTGCATCACAACTACTGAGCCTGTGCTCTAGAGCCCGCGAGCCACAACTACTGAGCCTGTGCGTCACAACTACTGAGCCTGTGCTCCAGAGCCCGCGAGCCACAACTACTGAGCCCATGCGCCTAGAGCCCGTGCTCCGCAACAAGAGAAGCCACCACAATGAGAAGCCCGCGCACCGCAACGAAGACCCAACGCGGCCATCAATAAATAATAAATAAATAAATGTGCTGCTGACTGAAGCGGCGTGGCACAATGCAATGCATGAACGCGAACTTGGAGGGAGGCTTCCTGTCAGTAAGAGCAATCAGTATAAATCCACATTTCGAATGGTCTTGGTAGCTTTTAAAGAACGGCTGACTTCTTGTCACAGACTTCTTGTCACTAGATATGCACGGTTTTTACTAAATGTTTGTGAGCTCGGTACCTATTGTGCAGTGTTTTCTGCCATCGCTGGTGGCACTAAACGTGTTGTTTTTCCACACCAATAACTAATTCTCCAGTACTCTGGGGGACCAAGAATTCAACCCAATTCTGACATGACCTACCTGGAGTTAATGTCAGACCCCACAAGTTAGAGGCTCAGTCCTATATGATGGCCCCCAGGGATTGAACCCACGTCCTTGGCAGTGAAAGCCCAGAGTCCTAACCACTGGGCCTCCAGGGGATTCCCAGATGGCCCCCATCTCAGATGCCAGCCACACTTGGGATCCCCAGGTGGCCCATGATTTGACCCCATTGCCTACAAATTCAGGCATTCCCACCACTCTGCCCCCAGCCCCATCCCCACGCCCACCCCTGCCCCCAATCCTGGTTTGCTAATTCACTAGAATGACTCAGAACTCGGGAAACGCTTTACGGACTGTCTCCGTTTATTATAAAAGGTACAAATGGACAGCAAGCATAGGACCAAGTCTGCAATGGCCTGAAGCATAGGCGCCTCATCCCCATGGAATTGGGGTGCATCGCCCTCTGGCACATGGATGTGTTCACCAAACCCAGTGGTTAGGGGTTTTTAATGGGGTCCCATTACATAGGCACGATTGATTAAATCATTGGCCATTGGCGACTGAACTCAATCTCCAGCCCGCCCCCCTCCCTGGAGGTCAGGGGTTGGCGCTGAAAGTTCCAACTCCCTAATCATGACTTGGTCTCTCTGGTGAGCAACCCCCATCTTGAAATTATCTAGCTGGCCCCCCAGGAGTCATCCCATCGGCATCCAAAAGACACTCATCACACAGGAAGCTGCAAGGGTTTTAGGAGCTCTATGCCAGGAACTGGGATAGAGACCAGATCTTTATTTTTTTATACCATATCTACTATCCACTTGGGCCTGCATATTAGGATTATTTCCACTCTTAGGGTTTTTGGGGTATTTTTTTGGTTTTTTGCTAAATATTTCAAAACCACTTCTCCATTTTAACACAGTTACTTTAGCTAATATCAGATGATGTAATCCATCTATCTATAGGAATCCCCTGCGTACAAGTGATCTGCAAATGTCACACACATCTAAAAAGGGACAAAATGTGGGACAAAATGTGGTTGGGAGCTCTCTGTATACTGTGTGCAGGACAACCTTCTGACATACAGGCTACGTGGGACCAGTGTCAAATGGAATAATAAATATTTGTAAATCTTGCTTTCTTCGGATGACAGAGTCAGTGACGATTCTCAAGTTTCACCCATTCATCCCACAAACGTGTGCTAGGAGCCTCCTGGGTTTCAAATGCCGTGAGGGGGCTGAAGCCATGAGGTTGAATGGCACGGTCCTTGCTTTTGAGAAGTGCACAGTGTAGCCCTCAATTCAGGAAGACAGACAGTTGCGCTGCCGGGTGTAAGTACCGTGGGGTGATGGTGAGTGCTGGGACCAGTACGGGGGCACCTACGTCAGTCATGAGGCGTAGGAAAAGAGTCGAAGACAAACTTCCAGGAGGAGGTGACGTTCTGGCTGAGTTTCGAAGATTAAAGTAGAGTTATGACCTATGTCGTGACAGTAAGATTCAGGAAACTCCAAGGAAGGCGGTGAAGCCAGAGGGAAGTTGCCTGAGGTTGAGTTGGGCAAAAAAGAGGTCAGCAAGAGCCCTGGGCCAAGGAGTTTAGATCTTACCCAGAAAGTAACGGGGGCCAGTGAAGAGCAGAAAAAGGGATCAAGGTAAGATTCGAGTTTTAGGAAGGTCTTTCTGGCAGCAAGTTGAAGGATGATGCAGAGAGAAGAAGAGACAGTGAGACCCAGTGAGAGGGATGTTGTAATTGGGGGGTGGTGTGGAGGGATGAGGCCTCAGGAAGGGGAGCTCCCGGGGGTCAGCAAACTCAGGGTTAAGGGCCCCATCCTCCCCGAGACAGACCTCATTTTAGACCAACTGCATGCTCAGACCAGCTGGCTACAAATCCAGGGGTTCCCGTAGACTCCCTCAGGTCTGATAATTCCCTAAAGTGACTGGGAGAACTCAGGAAAGTTCTAGACTCAGTGGTTACACTTTTATTACAGCAAGATAATGAATTAGAACCGCCCAGAGGACCTCACCCTGTGTAGGGTGAGGTCAGGAGCGTTCTAGAGCTTCCATAATCTTCAGGGTCATGGCGTGCCTCCAGCAGCAAAGTACGACAACTGTCAGAGTGTTTGCCAAGCAGGGACGCTCACCTGAGCGTCAGTGTCAGCACTTTTGGGGGGCATCCCAGTACGTGGCATGATTGATTGACTCACAGCCGGTGTGGTTGACCTCAGTCTCTGCTCCGTCCCCGCCCCCCAGGTCCGGTCTGATATCTTGTGGCTCAAGCCACAACCCCCTAGTCACACGGTTGGTCTCCCTGGTGTGACCAGCCCCTATCCTGAGCCGTCGGTTAGCATAAACCGTCAGGTGTGGTCTGGGGGCCCACTGTGAATAACAAGACACCTCACCGTGTGGGAAATCCCCCGGATTTAGATGCTCTTCCAAGGAGCGGACACAGGCCAGTCGGAGTGTCTATTGCACAGGACCCTGTGGGAAACTGAGGCATACAGGAAATGCTGGAAAGGGAGGGCTTCGGAGTGATGGTGGCGGGACGGGCTGCTGGAGGGGCATCAATGGGGGGAGACAGGGAAGGGCTTGGGAAGCAGAATCTGGTTTTCTTAGCCCATCACTGGCTGTGGGCTGGTGTCTCCGAGCCAGCGCCACCTTGCAGAGCTGCGGGGAGGGGGTGGGGAGGGGGGAGAGTGGGAGAGAATTCTGAGCCCTGTCCTCGAGGTAACCTCCCCCATCCTTGCCACCTCCGCTGAGGGCCCCCAGCCCCTCCTTCCAGGCCAGAGGCCTGGTGTGACTGTGAGACGTCCCGTGCTAGAAGAGTCCTGGGCAAACCAGGACGACTTGGCCCCTGCATCAGCAGCAACTCACTCCTGAGAAGTGAAGGAAGGAGGCCGCTCCCATTCTGGACATCACCATCCCCAGCTCCAGTTTGCCCACACGGCCTCTCTGCTCCAAACGTGCTACTCGAGCTAGAATAACCTTCACCAGGCCAAGAGAGAAAGGTTTTCCAGACACAGGATCAAAGCGAAAAGCCAGAAGAATATTAGGTTCCAAGGCAAGGAATTTCCAAACAACGGGGCTCAGTTGATTTTGCGTCTCACAGGTCTTGGTAGGAAAACGCCCTTTCTTTTCTTGCTGGACCACCAGTCGTGCCAGAGCTAAGCAAACAACAGGAAGCAGTAGCTAGCAAGCAGGCTTGGTTAAAGAACCACCACTGGGGCCTGACTGGGGCAGCACGGGGAAAGCCGGCTGCATCTTTAATAGCTGAGGAGCAGTCAGACAGGAGGCACGTGTCAAGCCCCAGGGCCGAGAGATGCCAAATCTGAAACGGCAGCCCAAGAAGTTGATGACGGGACTGGAGGGTATGCTGGGAGGCCTGGCCGCTGCAGCTCAGCTGGGCTCAGCCAGCGCCTGGTCTGGGAGCTTGCCAGCTTCCCGCGTGGGGAAGAGCACCTGGGAAAGGCAAGGCCTCCTGTCTGTGACCTGGGCCGGGGCAGGGGGCGCTGCCTGTGCTCAGGAGACCCCATCATCGTCATACTTCCCTCTGGGTGCTGGATGGTGGTTTCTCCAGCACCAGGTGGCTCACAGCCTTCAATTGAGGTTCAAGGTCCAGGAAGGCTGTTCCAGGTATCAGATCCAGGACCCAGGTCTCACTCACAGCATCCCCTGCATGTCTGCCAGGCGTCCCCACCTCTGGTGCGAAGCCCTTGCAACTTTGAGCCCTGCAGCCCCTTGCGCCCCAGCCCGGCTCCGGCCACCGGCCTCGGCTCCGTGCTCCAGGGCTGCTCGGAGGAAGCCGGTCCTTCTTTTCTCTGCCGGGCGCTGCAGGTATATGGACACGGCCTTCCCCTCGTGAGTCCTCCCTGTGTTCCCAGTTGACAGGCCTGGCCCTGCGAGGGGTCTGCCTTTGACCAGGCCCCTCGCCACAGCGCTCAGGCCCAGCTGCAGAGTCTGCAGGAAAATGTCATAATTTCATAATTTAGGAAAAACTCATTCTCCCCTCTGGACACCAGTTGTGAGTCCAGGTGTCACTTGTGCTTCTGACCGACCGGCTGTAAAGGGGAGTTTCCCATGATCCCCTCCTCTGATTAATTTGCGAGAGCGGCTCACAGAACTCAGGAAAACAATTTCCTTGATGTTTACTGGTTTACATCAGTAACCAGCATGGAAGACATGCGTGGGGCGACGTGTGTGGGAAGGGGCGTGGAGCTGCCCTGCCCCCCCAGTACCCACGCACGTCCACCGGACTGGACGCTCTCTGAACCCTGTACTTTTGAGATCTTTATGGAGATTTTGTCATGCAGACATGACTGATCGTTAACACCATCTTCCCTCTCCCCTCTCTGGGAAACGGGGGGCGGTGAGGGGTGGAGGGAGGCGGGGATGAAAATTCCAAGCTTCTCATTGTGGCTTGGCCTTTCTGGTGACCAGCCGCCACCCAGGAGCTGTCCAGAGTCACCTCATTAGAACAAAACACACCTGCTATCACCCAGGAAATTCCAAGGGATTTAAGAACTCGTGCCAGGAACCGGGATCAAAGGCCGAATATTAGAGCAAAAGACTCTTCTAGAGCTCTTATCACAAAGGTCTCGGGAGCTGTGTGCCAGGAACCAGGGCAGAGACCAGACTAGCTCACACCAGTGCAAAAAAGCTAAGAGGTAGGGCCCTTATTCAGAAATTATTACAAATTTCCGGAACGGGGCGTTAAACCAGAGCGGGGTCTGGTGTGACTGCAGGGTCGCACGGCTCCCGACCTGGCCACTCCCTCTTGGATGCCCCCTGGCGTGTCCACGGCCTGCTTGGGGAGTGAGGTTGGGCTCATTTGGCCGGTCTGGGTGGGCAGTGGACCTGGTCGGGCCTCACTCCCTTGCCCGGTGTTGCAGCCTGTAGTCAGAGCACCGACCTCTGTCCTCTGGAGCCCTGCAGGGCAGGTTGACTGTCCACTGAACCTTCCATTCTGTTCCTGAGACCGCTGCTCACCTCGTCGTCCATCCTTGGTATGAACAGGTTCTTTCTGACCTTCTTGGGAGAGCACAGCCTGAACTTTCATCCCCTGCCCGGGAGAGAAGCACAGGTGGCCTACAGAAACGCCACCCAGTTGCCCCAGACAGAAGTACACCTGGCGACTCGGGTCTGTTCAGAGCTCCTGCCATGTGCCCAGGAGACCAGACGTACCAGCAGGACCACCAGGGCCTGGGACATTTGTGAAGGAGGTGTGGATGTTGGAAAACACTTGGGTTGGCCTGGAGGGTGGGACGGACTACAGGGACGCAGCCATGAAGCCTTGCTCGGCCCCCAGAGGACCTGGACTGTGGCCTGTGAATATGTTGTCATCTGGCTTCCTGCCAGGTCCTTCTCTTTCCCCAATCTCCTATCCTGGTTTTACTTCTTAGTCCCCAAACATCCTTTTATTTTATTTTATTTTATTTTTTATTTATTTATTTTTTTGGCTGCGTTTGGTCTTCGTTGCTGTGCGCGGGCTTCTTATCGCGGTGGCTTCTCTTGTTGCGGAGCACCGGCTCTAGGCACGTGGGCTTCAGTAGTTGTGGCACGCATGCTCAGTAGTTGTGGCTCACAGGCTCAGTAGTTGTGGCTCGCGGGCTCTAGAGCGCAGGCTCAGTAGTTGTGGCGCACGGGCTTAGTTGTTCCGCAGCCTGTGGAGTCTTCCCGGACCGGGGCTCGAACCCATGTCCCCTGCATTTGCAGGCAGATTCTTAATCACTGCACCACCAGGAAAGCCCTATCCCCAAACATACTTTTCCCATCAGGTCTACACAACTCAGAGCATGAAATCTGCCTCCTGGGGGCAGATGGGTGTCCTTCCACCCATCAGGGCCTTTATGCACAATGAAAACTGACCACACTTTTTTTTGTTTGTTTGTTTGTTTGTTTAACATGTAAAGAGTCGGTTTACTAATGGGGTCTCCGTGGAGTTTCCTGGGTCCTTCCCTTGCTCGCTCATTAGCAGGCAGCCTGGGGAGGGGGCCCGGAAGCAGAAGAAGGGGGCCTGGGGCTGCCCGGAGGCTGTGCCACGTGGGCAAAGCTGTGTCTCTTGCATGGACACGCTCCGTGGACCTTGCACACACACACCGATGGAAGCAATGCTGGGAATCATTTTCTCATCGTGCCGCTTCCAGAGGATTGCCCTCATACCGTCGGGCCCCCAGGTTTGGATACTACCCAGTGCAACTGCCTGTGTACCTCACCAGACCTGTTGTGGGTATTTCCACATTAGAGGCACCTTCTGCAAAGAGCGGAGATTCCTGGGGCTACAGCTCCTCAGGAGAACTGACTGATGGTGCTACAGGCAGCTCTAACTCAGCTCTAAGCCAATCAGAGAAGGGCAGCAGCCTTGGAGCCAGCGCCACTCTGGGGCTGCTCACTTGGGGATGCCGTTCTCTGCGTTGAGTGTTTGCGAGGCGTCGTACACCCACTGTCTTGTCTGCTCTTTGCAGTAAGCCTCTGAGCTAGAGATTATTGTCCCAGTTCTACTGACAAGGAGGTGAAGGCTCAGAGGGGATGGGGGACTTTCTAAAGTCCCATAATGACTGAGCTTAAAGCCAGGGGTTGAACCGATTGGTCTTGGACCAAAATCCAGAGTCAGAGCAAACAGAGGTGTCTCGTGTTTGCCCCCAGGGCTGGGCTGGGCCCAAGTTCTGGCCTTTGTCTGCCTTGTTGGGAAGGGCTTTGGAGAAAGGAAGCTGGTGGCCGCCTCATCGTCCCCATTGCCATTCCTTCCTGTGAAAGACGTTTTCACACCCACGACCTCATCGTACCCCCGAAACCTAGGGCGTGTCGGTTCCATATATCAGGAGCAGAAAGTGAGACATCACATTGTGGCCGGAAAGAGATCAGGTGAGTTTACGGCACAATAGGTGGCAACACCCAAAGCCCTAGGAGGGATGTCACAAGTGTCACCCTCTGAACAGTTGCAGACCAAACTCTTAGGGATAGAAGTTCTTGCACTGTTGGTGGGAGAGTAAATTGATACAGCCACTATGGAGAACAGTATGTGGGTTCCTTAAAAAACTAATAACAGAACTACCATATGACCCAGCAATCCCACTACTGGGCATATACCCTGAGAAAACCATAATTCAAAGAGTCATGTACCACAATGTTCATTGCAGCTCTATTTACAACAGCCAGGACATGGAAGCAACCTAAGTGTCCATCATCGGATGAATGGATAAAGAAGATGTGGCACATATATACAATGGAATATTACTCAGCCATAAAAAGAAACGAAATTGAGCTATTTCGTTGGTGGATGGACCTAGAGTCTGTCCTACAGAGTGAAGTAAGTCAGAAAGAGAAAGACAAATACCGTATGCTAACACATATATATGGAATCTAAAAAAAAAAAAATTGTTCTGAAGAACCTAGGGGCAGGAAAAAAGACGCAGATGTAGAGAATGGACTTGAGGACACGGGGAGGGTGAAGGGTAAGCTGGGACAAAGTGAGAGAGTGGCATGGACATATATACACTACCAAACGTAAAATAGATAGCCAGTGGGAAGCAGCTGCATAGCACAGGGAGATCAGCTCGGTGCTTTGTGACCACCTAGAGGGGTGGGATAGGGAGGATGGGAGGGAGGCTCAAGAGGGAGGGGATATGGGGATGTATGTATGCATATGGCTGATTCATTTTGTTGTACAGCAGAAACTAACACAGTATTGTGAAGCAATTAGACTCCAATAAAGATCTATAAAAAAAAATAGAAGGCATGGTGCTTAAAGGAAATTAAGGCCGATTTGAACCCTGTACCAGGCCAAAATAGTCCCCAAGGATGAGGGCCCACTCAAGCCACTTGCAGATAAAAGCTGAGAGCAGGTGTTACAAAGAGCCCTTCACTAAAACATGTACGTCAGGGGGCTTCCCTGGTGGCGCAGTGGTTGAGAGTCTGCCTGCCGATGCAGGGGACACGGGTTCGTGCCCCGGTCCGGGAGGATCCCGCATGCCGTGGAGCGGCTGGGCCCGTGAGCCATGGCTGCTGAGCCTGCGCGTCCGGAGCCTGTGCTCCGCAACGGGAGAGGCCACGGCAGTGAGAGGCCCGCGTACCGCAAAAAAAAAAAAGGATAACTGTAAAAGCAGTCATAACTGGAATCACACTGCCTGCTGTTTTGTACGCTGGGGGTGAGCTTTGTAACTGAATATGATATTCTGTGGATTTTCCCACATCAATAAACATGATCTAAAAGCAAAATTCACTTTTTTTTAAGCCTAAACTTTTGGAGAGGTTATGATACCCGTGGTGCATGGCACATGGTAAATTCCCACTGCCAAATAAATATCTACATAAAAATGCCACTTTGTCCCTGCATTGCACAACTTCCACCTCTGAGCTGGCTGGTCTCAGGCTCTGACTCGAGCCAAGGAAGCCAGACACGAGAGATTTGGAGGCACCCGTGTAACGAGGGGAGCTGCAGGCACTGATGTTAGAAGTACATGTGCGTTATCCCATCAGCTCACGTGGCCAACCTGTCAAACAGGGCAACGGGTCAGAGATGGCCTATTTTACCCCAGTGCTCCTCCCGCTTCTTCCTTAGCAAAAGGATCCTAATTTTATCTGGACACGTGGCTGCTGCAATAAGGACTACATTCCTCAGAATTCCTTGTTGCCGAGTGGGGCATGTGACAAGTTCTGTCCAAACGTACGTAAGCTAAAGTGTTGTGTGTGGCTTCTTGGAAGTGTTCTTTAAAGAACGTCAGAGAACCCCACCGTGCTCCTTACTCCTTCCTGCTAACTGAAAACAGGGCATGATGGCTGGAGCTTGGCAGCCATATTGGGCCCCGAGGTAAAAGCTTCATTCTGCGGGTGGCAGAACACTAAGAGAGAAGGGGCCTGGGTCCCAGAAGATTATGAAATTGCCGTGTCAGCCTGGGTATACTTACCTGTAGAATTTTAGATGAGAGAGAAATAAATTTCTATCTTGTTAAAAAAACAAAGTAGTGTGGCTGGACTTTTGGAGCCCTGGGCTCTCTCCATAGATAACTCCCTACTATTAGGGAATGTTGTTAACATTTATTGAGTGTACCACTTGCCAGGCATATTATATACATTCTTTAATTAAATTTAATGTAATTTAACTTAATTTAATTTTCCCAACAAACCTGCAGTGTTAGTATTATTATCACCATTCTATAGACACAGAAACTAAGGCTCAGAGAAGCTGAGGAACTTGTCTAAATCACACAGACAATGATGGAGTATGATTTCCCAATTTCTGTTCTTCTCACTTTCCGTTACTGCCTCCCAGATTCTTCTGGATTCATTTGATTTTGCTTCCGAAAAGAAGAGCTCCTACCTGAGAAAGTCAAATACACTAAGGGTGGCTTTTTCTCCTTGTTTTCTTCCAGCCTCACTTTTTTTTTTTTTTTAACATCTTTATTGGAGTATAATTGCTTCACAACGTTGTGTTAGTTTCTGCTGCATAACAAAGTGAATCAGTGTTTCTTTGTAACAACTGCTCTCAGTTTTTATCTGCAAGTGGCTTGAGTGGGCCCTCAACCTTGAAGACTATTTTGGCCTGGTACAGGGTTCAAATCGGCATTAATTTCCTTTAAACACCATGCCTTCCTTCTATTTTTTTTTATAGATCTTTATTGGAGTCTAATTGCTTCACAATACTGTGTTAGTTTCTCTTGTACAGCAAAGTGAATCAGCCATATGCATACATATATCCCCATATCCCCTCCCTCTTGCGTCTCCCTCCCACCCTACCTGTCCCACCCCTCTAGATGGACACAAAGCACCGAGCTGATCTCCCTGTGCTATGCGCCTGCTTCCCACTAGCTATTTTACGTTTGGTAGTGTATATATGTCAATGCTACTCTCTCACTTCGTCCCAGCTTACCCATTTGAGATGAAGTTCCAGAAACCGATCTGTTTCTCAGGGGTTTGAAGGAAAACTTAAACCATGTTTTAATATCGGTAAATTATTCTTTTTCTCTACTTAACGAAAAAAAAAAGTCCGTCATCAGCTATAATAAATCCAACTCAGTTACCCTTATTATAGCGATTACTGTTCATGCCACTCTAATTGGCTTCTCTCCGTTTTCATTAAGAACCCGCATCTTCAAAGGTTTATCACTCAGACTCATTTTTACTTAGAGCTGAAATTTGGCTTTGACGGCCAGATTGGGAACCCAGGCGCCGGAGGTGCTGCCACAGAAGGAAGGAAGCCCAGCCTCCGAGCCGGCCCTCTGTGCCTCGGAGGGTGCCAGCAGGTCTGCCCAGACAGCCGGTCACTCTGCACACTTGTCTCCACACGGATCTGAGTCTCGTTGGGACAGGCCCCTGGGCTTGTCGGACGGCAGTGTGGCCACGGCCTGGCCAGGCTCCCGCTGGGGTTCTGACAGCCCATCTCCCTATGAAACAGCCCCTGCCCGGGAACCCACCCGGTGTGGTGGAAGCAGGCGGGACGGGGAATCAGAAAACCTGGGTTGCAGTCCTCACTCGGCCCTGCTCGTGGGCACCTAGTGCTTGGCCTTTCGGATACCTCAGTTTCCCCATCTTCAAAGTGGAAAATAGTTGTCGTGAGGCTCAAATGAGATCAGACATGCAAAGCACTTAGGAAAAGTGCTGTATCCATGTGAGTCTCTATGGTGGACCCTAAGACACCAGTTGTTCTCTCTCTCAACTGGGAAGCCAGGACAGGCCAGCTTTCTGGGCCCACAGAGACACAAACTCAAGTCAGTTCTGCCAGGGCAGGTGTCAGGCCATTGAGAGAGGCAGCCTGCCCCTCAGGTGTACGGGCTCCCGGGCGGCCGAGGGGCTCCTGCAGGGCAGAGAGGCGGGGTGCTCCTTTTGGAATGCCCTGAGTTCGAATCCTGCCGCTCCATTTATTCTGGGCAAGTCACTCGTCTTCTCCGAGCCCCCATTTTCACTTGTAGAAAAGGCACATAATAATTTTCACTTGTTTAGAATGCAGGCTGACACAGGCTGGTTCTCCCTGCAGCAGACCTAGAGTTATTACCAGTGGGTAACCTTGCAGGATTCAGAAAAGCTGGTGAGCAGAGAAGGAATCAGCCCTCCGGTGCCTTGATCGTAGCCCCAGAGCTTGCCTTGGACCTCTGGCCTCCAGAACTGTGAGGACAACCTTAGTGGCTGTTATAAGCCACTAAGTCTGTTGTCATTTGTTATGGCAGCAACAGCAAACTAATCCAGAGGTGAAGGGGACACACTTAGGACCACACAGCCAGTCTGCTAGGCTGGGGACCTGACCCCGGGTCACTGTGACCCCTGTTCTGGGGCCCCGCCCTCTGCCACCACGACCAAGGAGCTACCACAGAGCCCACGAGTTGCGGCCCCCCCGCCAGCAGGCTGGACTCAGCACGCGAGGTTACCTGAGCCTGGCAGGATGGGCCAGTGTGAGGTGGGCCTAACGATGCCCGTGAGGGTCTGCCCCTTCCAGTTTGGTGCCTTTGACCTCAGCAACGACCCCAGCATCTGCAGCTGCCTCACCTGGGGCCTGGATTCTCCGCCCAGGAATTGGCGCCGCCTGGGCCTCCTTGCCTCTGACTGGCCTCGAGGCCGGTCGGATCCTCTGTGGAGCCATCCTGGACCCCCACCTCTCCTCTCCCTACCTCTCCCTGCATGGTTGCCTCCCCTCCCCCTGCCAACTCCCTCTGCTCTCCCCCTGCCCGCCGGTGTGGCCGGAAGCCCCTTCCTGGCTTATCTGGCCTCCCCAGGGGCCATGCTTCATTCTGGGGGAGATGCCTGCCTCCCACATCCCTACCCCTCATCTCTTCCGGACCCTCAACCCCTCCAGAGCACTGACTCCCAACCGCTCATTCAATTGTTCACCGGTTCTTCGTCCAACAAATATCACCTGAGCGCCCATAGGTGCCAGACAGCGGATACATCCGTGAACAAAACAGCGAAAGATCCCTCCCTGGGGGGGCCCCACTCCAGCAGGGGCGGACCCACAAAAATACTAAGTAAGTGCTGTGGAGGAGAGAGGGGCCAAAGCAGGTGGGAGGGCTAGAGGCTGCTGGGGAGAGGGGGCAGCACCAGTAAACAGGGGTCCGGGCTGAGCCGGGCTGGGGGCTGGGGGAGCGAGCCTAGTGGGTATCTGGGGATGGTGGTGTCAGAGGAACACCAAGCAAACGTCCGAAGTCTGCCCGTGTGTGTGAAGGACAGAAGCGGGCAGGTGAGGCCAGGTCTGCGGAGCCATCTGGGCGCTCAGGAGACCTGCAAGTTACAGGCCCGCTGTGTGGTCCCTGGCTGCCGCTGAGGTGACGCTGACCCACGTGGAAAACAGACGGGAGGTCCCTTCTCCCCTTCTCCCATCTTCCAGCCTCCCAGGGGCAGAGGCAGCCACACGGGGTGTGGGCACGGCGGTTGGCAGGGTCCCCACTCCAGCATCATTAGAGCCGGGAGCGGAAGGGTGGGCTTGGAGCTGAGACAACGGATAAAGCCCTGACTCAGCGGCTGGCCTCTTTCCACGCCCGCAATAGTAACAGCTGACGCTGGAGGGGCACTGCTTAGAGGGGGCCCGCGCCATGCAGCAGCCCTCACATCGCCTTGAGAGGGGCTATGATCTCTGTCAATGAGGAAAAAAGATGACTTGCCCAGGATGACAGAGCAGGTAAGTAGAAGAACTGGGACCCAAGGCCAAGGACACAGGATGGCGCTCTCGTGCTCTGGGCTGGGCCGTTGTTGTTTTTTACTCTGGATCTCTGTGTCATGTTTGACTGTGTGGACCGCGCTCTTCTGAAAGGAGAGCTTGCCTGTCCTCCTCCTGCCCCTTGGGCTGTTCCAGCTTTTTCTTCCTCAGCTCCTTGGCCACTTCAGGGTCTGGTTCCGAGGCTCTGTCTTTAGCCCACAGCTCCCCCTGAGCTCTGCTCGGGCTCTGGAGGCCCCGCCTGCCTACTCGTGACTCCTGAAGCCCCACGTCCAGATGCCCCTCGGCGGCCCACCGTGGTGTCCCATCCGCACCACAGGCTCGTCGCGTCCGGGACTGGCTCCTGACTTCCCCCCCGCCCTCCGCCTTGGCACCGCCTGAGCCGGGGACCTGGGGGTCTCCTTGCCCCCATCTCTCACATGCAACATGCAGGCCATCACCTGCCCCTCCCAATTTTGCCTCCTAAATTTGGGGGATCTCTTCCGCTCCTCCTATGCAGGTAATTACAGCAGCCTCTACTGTGGTCCCTGCCCCCATCCTGCCTCCACGCCCCTGCCCAGCTGGCCCGTCCGCAGCACCCATGCATCAGACCCTGCTGGAATGGCCGCCTCACGCCCAGCTCCCAGCACCACCCAGACAAGCCCCCCGATCCCTCCAGGGTGAGCGCGGCTGCCTGACAGGGCCACTGCACTTCCCCAGCCTCAGCCCTGGCCTCCCTCCAACAACAAAAAATTGCTCCTGGCCGCCTGCCCTGTCACTTTGTTCTCACACCTGCTCCTTTGTTCAAGCAACCCCTCAGCAGCACGTCCTTCACCTCCTGCTTCCACTTGGCTGGCACCTACTCAGCCTTTAGGACTTGGACCAGGAGTGCCTCTATCAGGGCCTCGCCGACCCTCCTGCTTCCCAGGTGCCTCCAGGTGTGTCCTTTCAACAGGACGGAGTGTGGGGGAGCCTCAACCAGGTGTTCGTGGCTCTGCACGGCAGGGGCTGGCAGGTCTTGCTCTCCCCCGGTTCAACTGGGCACCATTCAGGGCCGAGCATTGTGTGGCGTCGGGTTCCAAAGCTCACAGGGGGACAGACGCGCCAAAATGACCCCAAAGGCTGCGGCAACCCCGGGAATCCTGGGACTCCTAGCAGGTCTCCTTGCCTCTGGTCTCCTCCCTCTCCAGTCCTTCCTTCCCTGGGCAGGTTCTTTCCGAAGTCCTTTAGATGGTGTGACTTCCCTGATCCATTGAACGGACCAGCTCAAACGAATGGTCCACTGCGCTCCAGGCACAAAGCCCGAGGCTTAGCTTTCAGGGCCATCTGGCTGCCGTCCTGTGCCCAAGCCTTGCCCCCTCACTCCCTGCCGTTGCTCTGTGGGCTGTTTCTCATGCCAGGAGTGCCCTGCCTCACTCCTCTGTCCACTGGGCATTCCTACTGGGCACCCCGGCCCTGAGGTAGGCGGTGAGGATGAAATGATGACCAAAGCATGGCCCTGCCCTGGGGACTCAGAATCCAGGACCACATGCTGTCCATTGTATTGTCTGTCTTTATTCAATGAATAAATGAGTGAATCAATTAATAAGGTAAGCAGATGACTGAATTCAAATGAAGTGTCCTGGGAGAACAGGTAGGAAGACATTAAGGGGTATATAAGTAATGTGCTTTGAGGCATTCCCATAGGGAGGGGGGCAACAATGTAATTTCTGCTCAAAGGAAGGTGTGAAGGCAGGTTGCTACGGACTCAGTGTTGTGTCACCTCCCCACCCACATTCCTATGTTGAAGCTCTACCCACCACCACCTCCGCCCCCCACCATGTGACGGTATTTGGAGGTGGGGCCTTTGGGAATAATTAGGTTTAGATGATGTCATGAGGGTGGAGCCCCCATGATGGGAAGAGGGACCATCGTTCTGCCTCTACCCTGTGAAGACAGAAGGAAGTTGGCCATCTACAAGCCAGGAAGTGGGCCCCTCACCAGGGCTTGAATCCGCCAGCACCGTGATCTTAAGAATTCCAGCCTCCAGAACTGTGGGAAGTAAGGGTGTGTTGCTCAAGCCACCCGTCTGGTGTATTTTGTTATAACAGCCCATGCAGATGAATACACAGGTGAAATACCACAACCACACCTGCAGTGAATTCTCCTGCTAACAGACAATGGCCCTACATGAAGCACACCTGCATTGGGTGGACAGTGTGCCCTCAGATATGCCTGGGAATGTGCCCATGATGGACGCTCAGGGCCCCGGGGCTTACCATATAGAAAGACGTCCGTGCCCTGGGACCATAGAGTGACCTTCAAGGCTCCACGCCCTTTGACGAAGCCGTCACACGGGCTCCCAGCTCCCTCCTCCCTCCTCGTTGACCTGATGCAGCTTTGACCATGAGCAAACACATCCCAAGTTTAACTCAAGTCTCCACGTATTCTGTCTATTGAAGGACTTTCATCTTTTGTATTTTGAGAACAAAAATGTACATTACGGAGAATTTGGAAATTACAGAAAGATACAAAAATATTAGAATCACTTGTAGCCATACCATTCAGAATTAATTAAGGTTAACATTTTGCTGTATTTCTTTCCATTTTGCTCCCAGTATTTTCCTATGGGCATTTCCCCCCAAATTGTTTCACATTATAGATATAATTTCATGCCCCTTCATTCACTGGTATGATTACTTTTTTAAATAAAGTTATTTATTTATTTATTTATGGCTGTGTTGGGTCTTTGTTGCGGTGTACGGGTTTCTCATTGCAGTGGCTTCTCCTTGTTGTGGAGCATGGGCTCTAGGCTCGTGGATTTCAGTAGTTGTGGCACGTGGGCTCTGTAGCTGTGGCTCGCGGGCTCTAGAGCGCAGGCTCAGTAGTTGTGGTGCATGGGCTTAGATGCTCCGCGACATGTGGGATCTTCCCGGACAAGGGCTGGAACCCGTGTCCCCTGAATTGGCAGGCAGATTCTTATCCACTGCGCCACCAGGGAAGTCCTGGTGTGATTGTTTAGCTTAACATTGTATCATGAGTATCTTCAACGTGTCAGTAACTATTTTTCCATTTGTGGATTTTGATTTTTCATTCTTTCATTCACTCAGCAAATGCAGATTCCGGGCCAGCTGTGCATGTGCCGGACACTGATAACACAGAAGCCATAAAACAGATGTGATTCCTGCCCCTGAGCAGGTTCCCATCCAGTGGGAAAGCTGAGTGGTAAATAGTCATTTGAAGGGTGACAAGCATTATGAAGGAGAAGTGTGATTGCTCTGGGTGACAATGAGAGGAGCGCCCACCTGGTCAGGAGATTCTGTCAGGAACTGGTGTTGAAAGTAAGATCTGAAGGCTGTGGGGAAGTATTTAAATCAGGGTGTGGCTGGGAGGTAACCCTTTAGGCAGGTAGCTCAAGGTCTGGGAAGTGCGTGGCATACAGGAAGAATGAGAAGAAAAGCGTGTGGCCAGCATGGAGAAAGCCAGCCCCCTCCTCCCTAAAACATCCTCACAGGGATGGGTTTCTGCTCATCCACACACCCTGCCACCCCCCACCCCAACTCACCAACTTTGGGAGGTCCTGACAGTCACTCACCAGGCCCCCAGGACTGAAGACCAGAGATGTTTTGTCCATGTTGGGATGTGGAAACGGGGTTGGGGGGTGGATTGCTGCACAATCGCCAGTGGGTTCCCAGATTGAGGTCTCCAAGGACAGGCCCAGCTATAAATCCTGTAAAAGACAGGTACTGTATCTACCCAGCTGGGGAAGACAACCACTGATGCCCATCAGACTTCATCTTCAAAGGGCTACACACCCGGGATGAGTGTGACCAGAAGCAAACTTCCCTTCTTCTCCCACTTTAGAGACTACGAGGACCAGTTTCTTGACACTGAGGAGGTCAGGGGAGAAGTTCATCTCTGGGAAGTTGTAACCACATGCTAACCCTTGTGCAGACTGGTAGCCTACATTCACGTCTTCTGAAGGGGCCAAAAAACTTCAAGAAGAAAGTTTAGAATAAAGTGATCCTGGAGGGGACATGATCCGAGGTACATGGCAGAAGCAAATGCAAATCCTTTCTGGAAGAAGTCACATTCATCCCGGTCCTCAAAAAAATTCCCACTAAGTAATTTTTCAGGAATAGTAAGCAGCACTCAGTGAAATATAATGAAACACACAAGGAAATGAGGCAATAAGAGCAAGAATAAGCAGAAAAAAACACAGCTAAGCTGACCCTCAAATACTTCGTATAACAGAATGATAGAAAAAAATTATAAAGCTGCTTATTATGTTAAATAAAATATAAGATTAAAAGTCGGCAGGAAATAGAGAACTATAAAAAAATGATCCGGCAGATTTTTTTTAAAGAATCAAATAGATCTTTTAAAAATATAAATGAAAAATACAATGACTCAAATTTAAAACTCAATAGATGGGTTTACTAGGAAATTAGATATAGACAAAGAGAGAATCAGTGAACTGGAGGGTAGGTCAGAAGAAATTACCCAAATGACAGCACAGAGAGACAAAAAGATAAAAATCATGAAAAAGAGACACAGGGACCAGACAGATAGTGTAAGGATGCCCAAATACATCTAACTGAAGTTCTTCAAGGAGAAGTAAGAGAGAAGGGGCAAGGGTATTGTTTGAAGAGGTCATGCCTGAAAACTTTTTGGAACTGTTGAAAGATGCCAATCTATAGATTTAAGAAGCCCAACAAATGCTAAAGATGAGGAAAAAAGGAAATTTAGATTTTGAGAGCCCAGGACAGCCCTGTCTCTTACTGGCAGGGTAGCCCAATGATGTGTCCAATGGGCTTATATTACTTGGTCAGTCCTAAGACATGGAGCTCCTGCCAGGGAATGAGCAAAGCAAGTATAATTGCCTCTGCAAAGCCCTTCCCTTCTTTCTTGGCCTAGGTCTGCCGAGGGCCATGATCAGCCTGGCAGCTGAGGTGTCAGTACATGGAGATCCTCTCCCGTTTATTATTTATAACACAGGACAGATGGGAAAAATTGTGGGGACCCCATTCCTCCAAGGCTAGATTAACTTATTATTAAGACATCTAGCATGAATCCATTGTTTCCCCCACTCTGCCCTTTAACTTAATTTCCATGTCCACCTCTGTAGTGCCATGCACTTAGGATTTGATAGCAAACACTTTGAGAACTCTTGCCTAGCAAAAAGACTCATTGAGAAAAGTTTAATATTGTAAATTCTTTGAATGTCAAAGCTTAGGTTTGATGTAGTCCAACATCTCACTTTAAGGTGGAGAAACTGAGGCCAGAGAAGGTAAGCAACACAGGGGAATCTGTGTCAAGGCCAGCCTGAGCCGGGGTCTCCTGACTCCCAGTCCAGGGTGCGATCCACCATTCAGCTGCTCCCTTCTCAGAGAACAAGGAGGCAGGTGATTTCATTCTCAGGGATGGCATTTCAACAATGGTTTGTTATAACCATTGAACCGGTGAATCATTGCCGTGTAATGGAAAAATCAGACTGGTCACTAGGAAAAGTAAAAGGATCACTATGGGTGAGTCACTGGGCTCACCCTCCTGTGGAGTCTCTGAAACACTACACCTACTGGTTGATTCAGAGTCTGGGTTTTGTCTTCCTTTCTTCCACATCGATGTTTTGATATTTCACAATGGAACTTCACAAGTGAAGTAGATTTCCAAAGAAGGTTGGGCCAAAGCTCTACAATGTGTCTCTGGACTATTCTGATGGGTGGGCTCTGCACCTACACCCAAGGGAGATGGTAGTTTAAAATGGAATCATAATAGCTAATGTTATTGGGTGCCTATTGTGTTCCAAAAAGATACATGGACTCGAGATTCATCATCCTGATTAGTCCTCATAACAGCTCTATGAGATAGGCATTGTCCCCATTTCACAGATGAGACAACTGAGGCTAAGAAGGATTAAGAACCTGCCCAGAATCTCACAGTTAGTAGGAACTGATGGAGGTGGGATTCATCCCAGCCAAATCTATCCTAAGGCCTACGCTTTTTCTACCAGAACAGAAGGACTCCTCCAGTCTTATGACTGCCTTTGTGATGTAGAGAAAGGCAGACCCCCAGGGTGTCATAGGAAAAAAGAGAGAGCAAGTGGAGAGGGCCCTGCCTCCCCCCTACCCCGTACTCCCAAAGGCTATGCAGGAGGGATGGGCTTCCCCTTTGGTAGCTTGGAAGAGTTGAGGTGGGGGAAGAAAACCAGACACGTCTCTTGGAAGCGGACTTTTTGTTCAGTGGAGAGCAAGGCTTAAACTGATCTGTCAGTCCTTCGGTAGACCCTGTTTGAACTTAGCCATCCGAGACCATGTGGAATGCTAAGCAGCACTTAGGGGGAGGTCTCCTGGCAATCCCCTGCTCTGGCCTGTGCCACGTAGTGGAAACTCACCCAGAATAACATTTTCCAAAGCAGCTGCTCCATTGGCAGGCCTGGTGTGGAGAATTGCCTCTTCCTCAGGAATTGCCAGCTGGGCCACATCAAAACCCAGCTATTTTGGTGGCTTGAAGGGTGATTCACTTATTTATATACATTACTGGCGTGACCCACTTTCTCAGGCACATCTCTTTTTAATATTCAAATTAGTCAACTGAGCACGCATCTAACCAATTTCCCAAGAGCCTCAGAGAACTCAGTCTGAAAGGGCTGGACACTCTGCTTCCAGCTGTAGAGAAGTGAGGAGCTGACCCAGTTTCCCTCTGCAGTGGTTTCATCGTGGCCTTGAAGGATCATTGCCAAGCACAGGTCTCACGCAGTCCAATGGTTTTCCCTCAGCTGGCCTGGAGGCAGTTCCATAGGGTACAGGAGAGGAGGAGGGGTCTTTGCCTGCATCCATTCAACTGTGACCGCCCCTCGCCTCTCTGCTGCCATGGGCACCCCGGCCTCCCTCAGCAGTGTGCCAGACCAAGGCCACCTGTGCCAATGCTCACCTGAGTATCTGGCTCCCAGCCCCTCCCCCCTTTTCATAGCCTCCGTCACATTGGGTAGTGGTCAGGTCAACAGCATAGTCTAGTCGGAGACCCACGCAGAGCTGAAAGAGCTCATGCTGCCCAGCCACACCAGGCCAAGTCCGCTCCCTTCTGGTGGGGCCTTGTCTCTCCCACCCTCAGAGGCTCCAGTGATGTTGAACTCCACCTGCCTCACTCCATACATTCACAGAGATCAATTCCAAATACACAGCAGATCTAGGTGTGAAAGGTGAAACAGTAAAGTCTTCAGAAGAAAAAAATAGGAAAGCACCCTCACGGTCTTGGGATTAGCAAGGATTCCTTAAACAAAACATAAAAAGCACTCACCATAAGGGAAGAAACCAGTAAACTGGACTTTACTAAAAGGAAAAACTGCTCTTCATCAAACGGCACCATTAAGAGAATGAAAAGGTCAGCCACAGAGTGGAAGTTCATCAAACGGCACCATTAAGAGAATGAAAAGGTCAGCCACAGAGTGGAAGTTCATCAAACGGCACCATTAAGAGAATGAAAAGGTCAGCCACAGGTGGAAGTTCATCAAACGGCACCATTAAGAGAATGAAAAGGTCAGCCACAGAGTAGAAGTTACCTGCCACACGTATTTCTTTTTTTTTAATTAATTCATTTATTTATTTATGGCTGTGTTGGATCTTCGCTTCTGTGCGAGGGCTTTCCCCAGTTGTGGCGAGCGGGGGCCACTCCTCATCGCGGTGCGTGGGCCTCTCACTATCGCGGCCTCTCTTTTTGTGGAGCACAGGCTCCAGACGTTCAGGCTCAGTAATTGTGGCTCACGGGCCCAGTTGCTCCATGGCATGTGGGATCTTCCCAGACCAGGGCTCGAACCCACGTCCCCTGCATTGGCAGGCAGATTCTCAACCACTGCGCCACCAGGGAAGCCCCCTGCCACACATATTTCTGACAAAGGGCATGTCCTCAGAATGTATATATTTTAATTCCCACAAACCAATAACAATCAGGCAAGCCAATAGAAAAATAAGCAAAGGACTTGACCAGGCTCTCCACCAAAGAACAAAGCCAATGGCGAGTAAGCAAAAGAAAATGTGCTTTAATAGCCATCGGGGACACGCAAGTAAAACCACAATGTGGTTCTACTATACCCACCAAAGGGGCTAAAATGAAGACAGACAAAACCATGAGTTGACAAGGACACTTGTCAATACACACACACACACACACACACACACACACACACACATATATCTGAATCACTTTGCTGTACGCCTGAAACTAACACAACATCTTAAATCAACCATACTTCAATTAAAAAAATAAATAAATTGAGGTATATTCATACAATGGAACAGGACACAGCAACGAGAATGAACAGCATGTACAAGACACCAACATAAAGCTGAATAAAAGAAGCAGATGCAGGGCTTCCCTGGTGGCGCAGTGGTTGAGAGTCCGCCTGCCGATGCAGAGGACATGGGTTCGTGCCCCGGTCCGGGAAGATCCCACATGCCGCGGAGCGGCTGGGCCCGTGAGCCAGGGCCGCTGGGCCTGCGTGTCTGGAGCCTGTGCTCTGCAACAGGAGAGGCCACAACAGTGAGGGGCCTGTGCAAAAAAAAAAAAAAGAAGCAGATGCAGAAGAGAATGTGCTTTTATACACATAATGTTCAAAAATGGTGAAACAGTCTTTGGTATAAGAAGGGTGGTTTCCCTTGGGAGAGTTAGTGACTGGGAGGGGGCATGAGGTAGCTGCAGGAACATTCTGTATCTTGCTCTGAATGGTAGTTGTACCTTTGGAAAGTTCATGGACTTGTTTGCTCAGAATTTATGCACTTCCTGATGTAGTTTATAGTCAACAAAATTTTTCTTAACAAATATGAAAGGGAAGGAGTCAAGGTCTCCAACTCCTTTCTTCCAGGAGGTTTCTCACTGTTTATGAATTTGCCCACCTTCTCACCCTGCTGTGACCTTGAACTCTGTGTTTCAAGGATTATTTTCCGGAATGGCCTTTGTCCAGACGATGAACACCTGTGACTCTTCCGTGTGCATTGCTACGGAGGCTGCCCCTGAGGCCTCTGCCCAGAATAGAGGCATGTCTTTGCTTTTCCTGCTCAAGAAGCATCTGGCAGCTTTAAGACAACAGCTTCTTTCACCAAAGCAAACAACAAACAAGTTTTGCCTCATATCCTGCACACACACACACACACACACACACACACACACACACACAAAACAAAACACTGTTTTTTGAATATCTAAGAACTGCAGACCCACTGAGAACATTTAGAAAATGTAGAAAAGGATACAGGAGAAAATAACAGCGTCCATAATCCTATTACCCAAAGGTAAAAGAACTTACTGTTTTGGCATGTTTTCTTCCAGTCTTTTCTACACATAGATTTTATGAATATATATTTTAACTGCTTTATTGAGGTATAATTTTACATACATTGAAAGTCACCTGTTTTAAGTGTAAAATTCAATGACTTTCAGTAGATTTACATTTGTAAATTGATGTGCAGCCATCATTCACCACAGTTGACTTTTATTTTTTATTTTATTTAATTAATTAATTTTTTTAACATCTTTGTTGGAGTATAATTGCTTTACAATGATGTGTTAATTTCTGCTTTATAACAAAGTGAATCAGCTATACATATACATATATCCCCATATCTCCTCCCTCTTGCGTTTCCCTCCCACCCTCCCTATCCCACCCCTCTAGGTGGTCACAAAGCACGGAGCTGATCTCCCTATGCTATGCAGCTGCTTCCCACTACCTATCTATTTTACATTTGGTAGTGTATATATGTCCATGCCACTCTCTCACTTTGTCCCAGCTTACTGTTCCCCTCCCCGTGTCCTCAAGTCCATTCTCTACATCTGCGTCTTTATTCCTGCCCCTGGGTTCTTCAGAACAATTTTTTTTTTTTAGATTCCATATATATGTGTTAGCATACGGTATTTGTTTTTCTCTTTCTGACTTACTTCACTCTGTAGGACAGACTCTAGGTCCATCCACCTCACTACAAATAACTTAATTTTGTTTCTTTTTATGGCTGAGGAATATTCTATTGTATATATGTGCCACATCTTCTTTATCCATTCATCTGTCAATGGACACTTAGGTTGCTTCCATGTCCTGGCTATTGTAAATAGAGCTGCAATGAACATTGTGGTACAGGACTCTTTTTGAATTGTGGTTTTCTCAGGGTATATGCCCAGTAGTGGGATTGCTGGGTAGTATGGTTGTTCTATTTTTAGTTTTTTAAGGAACCTCCATACTGTTCTCCATAGTGGCTCACAGTTGACTTTTAAAGCATCCATCACCCTCAAAGGACCCTTCGAGAACGTATGACATCTGTCTCCATTCCCACCCCCAGCCCCAGGCAACCACCTATCTGCTCACCGTCTCTATAAATTTGTCCTTTCTGGATATTTCATATAAATGGAATTATACAGTATGAAGTCTTCTGTATCTATCTTATCTTACCATAACATTTTGAGGTTCATCTATGTTGTATCAGTAGTTTGTTCTTTTTTGTTGTTGAATATTATTCCAGTGCATGAACAGACCACATTTTGTTTATCCATTTATCAGTTGATGATCAGTTGGATTTCCTCCATTTTTGTCTGTTACGAATCATGCTTCTATGAAAATTTATGTACAACTTTTTGTATGGCCATATTTTTCATTACTCGGGTAGAGAAAATTCCTGGGTTATATGGTAAAATTATGTTTAACTTTTTAGGACACTGAAAAACTGTGGTTTTTTTGAAGTTTCAACATATTTTCCCACCAGCCATGTTGACACTTAGTATTGCAAGTTTTAAAAATTATAGCCAGTGTAAAGTGGTATCTCGATGTGAAATGGTTTTAATTAGCATTTCTCCAATGACTAATGAGCGATTCGTGCATCTTTTTTGATGAAATGTCTATTCAGATATTTCGCCTGTCTTTTAATTGGCTGTCTGTCTTCTTATTGAGCTATATGTTGTGGGTGCAAGCACTTTATCAGATATATTGATTGACAAAGAGTTTTCTTCCAGTCTGTGGCTTCTCATTTCATTTTCCTAATGGTGTCTCTTAAAGTACAAAAGATTTTAACTTTTAGATGAAGTCCAACTTATCAGTTCTTTTTCTTTCACAGTTGTATCTAAGAACTGTTTGCTTAGCCCAAGTTCACAAAGATTTTATCCTATGTTTTTTCCTAAAAATATTAAGCTCTTATACATATGTCTAGGATCTATTTTGAGTTAATTTTTGTGTGAGGTGTGAGTTAAGGGTCTAAATGCATCTTTTGGCACATGGATATATAATTATTTCAGCACAGCTGAAGCTGAAACACCATTCTTTACTACCATACACATATACATATCCTTATGCCAGTACTATACTGTCTTAAGTATTGTAACTTTATAATGAGTTTTGAAACCAGGGAGCATGAGCTCTCCAACTTTGTTCTTCTTCTTCAGAGTTGTTTTGACTAGTTTGGGTTCTTTGCATTTCCATATAAATTTTAGGATTAGCTTGTTAATATCTGCAAAAAATGCCTGCTGGGATTTTGATAGGGATGGCACTGTATCTGTAATTCACTCTGAAGAGACTTGACATCTATCCAATATTGAGTCTCCCAATCCATGAATGTGAAATGTGTTTCCATTTATTTAAATCTTCAGTTTCTCTCAGGGAAGTTTTATAGTTTTTGGTATATAAGACTTGTGCTGCTTTTTTGTGTGTGTGTGGTACGCGGGCCTCTCACTGTTGTGGCCTCTTCCGTTGCAGAGCACAGGCTCCGGACGCACAGGCTCAGCGGCCATGGCTCACGGGGCTGCCTCACAGGTGGTGCTAACGTGAGGGGCTGAGCCACACCCCGGGGGGTCAAGGCCCAGGCCCTACATCAGCCCTGGTGCTGAGCCTTCAGGCGGAAATCCAGAGAAGCAGGGATACGACTCAGGTGGGGGTCAAGCAGAGGATGGCCTCCCAGGCGGCCATCAGGCAGAGGCCAGAGCTGGGAGCAGCGCCCTTGGTGCCCCTCACTGACACCCGGCCCTGGGGCCCTCCATGACTGCTGGGGGCACAGGGCCCACCCAGAGCAAGGGCTCCCCAAGGACCGATTTCTCCCCCTTTCCGCAGTGATGGAGACCCCGGGGAACAACCCGGGAGCACCACACCTCAGAAGACCTACACTGGCCAGAGCAGGAGGTCAAAAGAGGCCAGGCCAACCCAGGACTCCCGCCGCCTTTGTCCGAGCTTGAGATTTATGCAAACCACAAGTGAGGTCAGCGCGCCGGTGATCCTGAGCATTGCCTAGTCCAAAGAGCCCATTTTACAGATAAGCAAGCTGAGGCCAACCAGCTGAATGTGGAACCCCATGGTCCCGAATCAGGGGACCATTTCCGCTCAGCTGCTGTCTGAGGCCAAGGAGTTTTGACTTTGTGCTGGTTTTTCAGTCCCTTTCTTAGGCTGGCCTGTGACTGGATCCTCCTGGGTGTTTATTTCAAGGCACGCGTGAATAAGGAGTTTCTGACGGAGGTTCTGGGGAAAGGGGCTGTGAACGGGGTTTCTCGTCTCTCGTAGCCTGGATGAAACTGTGCGTGTCACGCCGCTGACCTCTGCCAGCCTGGAGGGAAGGAAAAGAAACATTTATTTGCCTGTATTTATCTACCGTGAAGCTGACCTTGGACTGAGGGCTTCTACTCGGGGACAGCAAGGCTCAGAGGTGGGAATCTTCATCTCCTTTCCACAAGGATGGGAAGAGCCCAAAGTCACACAGCCCCTCAGTGAAGGCCTGGGATTTGAACCTTGGCCCTTGGACGTCAGGACAGAGCTCCAGAAAAGGAAGAGAGAAATCCACAATGTTTCAATATGTCAAGTTGAAGGATGAGCCAGCAAGCAAACCCCAGGTCGCAGGCTGTGGTCAACAGTTTTCCATGCGTCTGTACCTAAGTTTCATTTCTTAACCACGACAGTTCTGTGAAGGGGATGTTGCCGTCCCCAAGTGCTGACAAGGAAGCACATGTGCCGCGTGGGGTCACCTGGCTATAAGGACGGAGGCAGTAAGTGTTGGACTCCAAGCCACTGGCCACCCCTTCTCAGAGCCCTCTGGCCAGGGAGCGGGGTCAAGGGCGACGCCAGGGCTGGTGCTGCAGGTGCCTCCTGTCCTACGCTCAAGGAACGGGGCCTCGGAGGGGAGGCCTGACTTGCCAAAGCTCACACCACTGGCACAGAGGCTCCCACCAGCCGGTCTGTCCAGGCTCAGCGTCTTTTTCTAGACCTCGCCCCCTCCCAACCCCACTCTAAACCTCCGTGCAGCCCTTCCAGATGGATGCAAGGTCGGCTCAGGGGGCCGGCTATGCAGAGAGGGCAGAGGGAGGGGGGCTACGATCACCCCGCAGATGCAGCCATTCGGTTACTTTCATCTTTTTGCAAATCCTGAAATAGCACCTTTTAATTGCTTAATTTTCTGCATTCGTTCATTTTATTTGGACTAGCCTGGGGCTCTCCAGACTGGCATATTAGAGAACTTCTTACTTTTTCATAATAATACTTGGCATTTATATAGTGTGTTTCGTGTTCGAAGTACTTTACAGAGTTCACTAATTAACTGGAATACTAACTGCCGCCTTGGGCAGGTCGGACCAAGTTCTCAGGTTCCTAGTTGTGGGGATGGGATTCTTCCTGTGGCCCAACCCCCATTCCCTCTCTGGACCGCCATTTCCATCCGCAGCAGAGACCCTGGGCCATCGGTCACGGCTTGGCCCCTGTGTGCTGGGCCGTGCCCACGGCTGCGGTCAGGGAGCTGGGTCAGACAGGCTGCCCGCTCTGGGAGCCATCCGAGCGGTGAGCGGAACAGATCGTGCGACCCTTGTGCTGGAGTGGACCCTTGTGCTGGAGTGGACGCCATCGGGGAGAGAAGTCGGGAGGCCAGAGGGGGCGTTGGATGGTGGAACAGGCACACAAGACGTGGGACCGGATGGGCCTCCTGGAGCAGAGCTCCTGGGAAGAGGAGGATTTGAGGAGTGGAGAGGGGCTCCCCAGGCGGGTGAGGCAGGGAGGGCATCCTAGGCAGAGGGAACAGCCAGTGCAAAGAGGCAGCATTGAGAAGCGGGTGTTCAGTGTTTCGACAAAGGAGGGAGAAGCAGGAGGGGCCGGAGGCCAGCGCCAGGCGGCAGCAGGCTGAAAGGCCAGCAGAGGACTGTGGAGTGGAGAGGAACTGGGGCAGAGGGACAGAAGGACAGACCCCAGGGTCATCTGGCAGGAGGTGAACAGGACTCGGCGGCCAGTTAGGTGGGAGTGGAGGGGCACGTGGCAGTGGGCAGCTGAGGCGCCCAGTCATTGAGGGAAGGCCCGGGAGCACGGCGCCTGCACACTTCCTGCCAGCAAGGCTGCAGGGAGATGTCTACTAAACTACTGCGAATGGATCTGCGGGTCTAGGGCTTGGAGGAGATTTGGAAAGAAGGTCTAGAAAGAGCAAGGCTTGGGCTCCAGGTGGCATGGAGACCTGGAAGCGTCTGGGCTCTCTGGGAACATCCGCATTTAAGGAGTGGTTGAGGAAGGGGGCTGAGGCGAGGAGGATAGAGTGGGGCAAGGTCGGGCCAAAGTCAGCTCAACAGAAGTTTCCGCCGAAGCAGAAGGAGGAGGCTTTCAGGGCAGGAGCAGGGCGGCCAGGCCAGGAAAGGAGGCCTGGAAGGGCCAATTGCATTTGGTCACCGGGAGGCCAGAGACCAGTGAGAATGGTGTCAGAGGGCAGAGCGCATGGGCAAGGGAGGGCCAGCTGACATGTGCGATGGGTGTGCAGGGGAAGAGGTGGTTGGGCGGGAGAACCAGTGGAGGAAAGGGCAGAAGGACGTTTCAAACATCACGCGTTGGCTTCCCTGGTGGCGCAGAGGTTGAGAGTCCGCCTGCCGATGCAGGGGACACGGGTTCGTGCCCCGGTCCGGGAAGATCCCACATGCCGCGGAGTGGCTGGGCCCGTGAGCCATGGCCACTGAGCCTGTGCGTCCGGAGCCTGCGCTCTGCAACGGGAGAGGCCACAGCAGTGAGAGGCCCGCGTACCGCAAAAAAAGAAAACATCACGCGTGACCGAGTCCAGAGGAGAGAAGAGAGATAAGCAGGAAAGAGGAAGGAGCTGGCTCCGTGTGCAGGGGAGGTGCGGAAGAGCCCAGGGGGTCCGCTTTCCGCGCGCTGGGGACATTGGAGGCTGGGCGGGCGGGAGCAGAGGGGGCTCCCACCTGTGGATGCTGGTTGCCCCGGTGGAGGAGGACGGAAACTCTTCTGCGTGGCACAAGGACTAGCCTGGCACCGGAGGCCATGAGCCTGTCCTGGACCTGCCCAGTCCTCTTCCTGTAGAGCCAGTGGGAGCCTGGGGCCATCAGGGTGGAGGGCTGGTTTGTTGCTACAGAAGCTTGTCGTCAACATCCCAGGGACCAGTCGTGCCCTCGGAGGGCTCCGGCGTTCTTCCTCCTTCCTCCAGTGGGGCGGGGACAATGGCCCAGCTAGCGCTCTCTGCCCTCCCCGAGGTTCCCCTGAGGACGGGGCTCAGCTGTTTTGCTCACTCCATCCCAGCCCGGACCGGCGCCTGGGCTGCTCTCTCAGTAGTCGTTGAGGGAAGCTGACTCAGCTCTGCCCAGTCCACCCTTGGTGTGGGAGCTCTGCCCAGTCGACCCTTGGCGTGGGCCGAGCAGCAGGGCTCAGGCAGCCTGTCCACATTCCAGTTCCCAACTCTCCACCCACCCTCCAGCAAGAGGCTGGAGATTAGGCTTGAAACCCGAGTTGTGGGCCTGGAGCGGGGCAGGGCCTCAGATCCCACTTCCCACTGGTCAGATGCACTCACAGCTGGATGTACCCCAACCTGAAGCCAGCCAGATCGGGCCTCAGTCCGAGGAGACTGGGAGACAGCGGAGAAACCGAAGAAGGGCTGGAGAGCAGGGCGGGGCCTCAAGCCGGAGGCTGGATGCAGTGCAGCTCTGTCCTGGCCGGGGGCACCGGCAGCGCCAGCCCCTCGGCCTTGTGACCAGGGCACCAGGGGACATCCAGGATGTGGAAAGACGAGGAATACAGAGGAGGAGGGAGCAGTGGGGAAGGAGAGGAAAGGCGCCCGGAGGAGAAGGGGCCAAAGCCGGGCAGCTGTCCCGCATCCCCGTCTGATTGTCCCAGACGGGACGACAACAAAGTAGGGCAGGAGAGGAGGTGCTGACTCCCGCGGGCCGCGGCTCTGCCAGGTCTGCGGCGACTGGGGGACGTTGCCGACCCGGAGGGAGGGAGGAGCGCGAGGTTCCCCATCTCCTCTCAGGGCTCTGACCAAGGAGGTGCTCAGGGCCCAGGCCCAGCAGCCTCCTGGGCTCACGAGTCCCCAGGGCTGGGAAGGAGAGGAAAGTTAATTGAACAGCTAATAGGTAACGGGCCCCGGACGAAATAATAATAATTAACTGACTGAGCACCGTGCTGGGCGCTCCTCTTAGCCCTCCACATGAATTATCTCATGTAAGGTTCACTGCGGCCCTATGAGAGGGGTGCCACTGGGGTTGCACCCACTTTACAGGTGGGGAAACTGAGGCAGGAGTCTGAGGCCACAGCACCAGGACTGAAACGAGTGCTGCACTTTGGATGCTGCTGTCTACCTGTACAGGCAGGACGCCAAGGCTCAGGACACCCAGAGGATGTGGGTGTGTGTGTGTGAGGTCGTGTGTCCAGAACGACTTACCCCTCACCCAGTCATGGGCTTCCTCACAGGCAAAATGAGCACTTTGGACTAGAAGTGAGTGTTCCAACCTTTTAACCACAAACTCTTACTCAATGGAAATCTTATATGGGATCCCCATAAGATAGATCAGCAAGGAGTGTTTCCACGTGTGGGTCAGAGCTGACTGGCCTTCTTCTTTGGCCCCCCTGGACAAGCCCAGACATCTGGGAAGGGATGTAGAGACACGAAGGGCCCCTCACGCTGTCAGCCTTTGCCTTGAAGACCCCTGCTATCGCTGAGAAATTTCTAACCTCCACGACTAAGAGTTACCATCTTTGAACATAACGCACGCTTGCAAATCAGAAAGGCAAAGAGCCGCAGTATAGGACTTCCCTGGTGGCGCAGGGGTTGAGAGTCCGCCTGCCGATGCAGGGCACACGGGTTCGTGCCCCGGTCCGGGAAGATCCCACATGCTGCGGAGCGGCTGGGCCTGTGAGCCATGGCCACTGAGCCTGCGTGTCTGGAGCCTGTGCTCCGCAACGGGAGAGGCCACAGCAGTGAGAGGCCCGCGTACCACCAAAAAAAGAAAAAAAAAAAAAAAAAGAGCCACAGTATAGAGCTGTATGTGAGCGATTCACAGCCACACAGACTAGGTAGGAACAGCCCCAGCACAAAGAGTTAACTTTATTTTCAGTGTAAAGACACGCAAATTAATCGTGAGATAATGATTGTTTTACTTATCATTTTGCAGCCTCTCCCTGAAATGTAAATTGAAACCAAAGCCACTTTATAGAAAAAACCAGCACCAGCATATTTGACAAATATTAACCCAGCGATTCTCTCCATGAAGGCCCCGGGGCCCAGCTCCCACCCTCACTGCTGCAGGAGGCTTCAAGAGTGGCCTGGCAGTTTTGAGTGGCTTCAGGATGGAGGAGCCCCAAGGAACCCAAGGGCGTAGTTGTGCTGTGTGTAGGTTTCATTCATCCATGATATTTATGCATATAAATTCAACCTACTTACGCTGGGCACAGCCTGTGTTGGACAATCACAATTTGGGGGCCAGGGTGGGAGCAGCTGTGCCAGCTGGTGCAGAAGTGTGTCCCTATTGTAACAGTATAGACGAGCTGGGGCGCTTGGGGTGCACACACACACCCCGCCCCCGCCGCTCTTCCTCTTCTGCTCCAGGCTCTGCTCCCCACGTTCCCCAGGGTCCAAGGTGATCGGGAAACAGCTGGGAGAAGAGCCGGCCAGGCCAAGGACCTGACCACGTTCCCAGAGCAACACGCAATCAGCTTGGGATGACAGCTGGCTTCCCCAGATGCGCCTGGGGACACACCTCCCTCCAGTCACCCTTCACTTCCTTCTTCAGGGGCCTGGCCCCGTTCAGTGAGGTGATTCTCATTTGCATGGAAAGGAATTTTGAGGCAGTGGCTCAGTGCAATAACCTAAATGGGTTTGTTAAATCATAATCCTTGAGTTTCACCACTGGGAAGTCCCCTAACCTTATGCAATCCACACTAATGTGACTTAAAGCGGTGGCCGGCCTGCAACAGGGACATCACTACATTTAAGGCAGCCCCTTCCACTTCTCAATGGATCTTATTAGAAACTTTTTCTTGAATGTTCCCCTTATTATTTTATACCCACACATTCTTAGGGTAGCTCTGACCAACATTTATCCTTTTCCTTGGAACATTTCAAGTGCTAGAAAAACAGGACTCACATGGGCCAACCCAAACTGACATCACTTCCACATGCTCCTCACGTGCCCCACTCCCCACGCGTGCAGGACCAGCATCCACCTCTGTCCTTTCCATCAGGCGTGATCAGGCCCTTTGCTCCAGCCCCCCAGCCCTGCTGGGCTCTTGGCTTGCCCACTGTTCCATAAGAATTCTTCCAGTCTCCCTTTTATGACTAGAAACACTGATTTTGGTTGGTAGAGTTTGCCAACAAGTCCATTAAGCTGACCTCCCGCTGTGAGACTTTTGCTGGTAGAGAAAGTTGGTGTCGCGTGGGAAGGAGCACGTGGCTGGCTCCCCAGGGCCCAGCTGTACCGCCCACTGGCCGTGAGATCTCAGAGGCGGAACAGGGGCGCCTGCCAAGAAAACGCTTCTCGCCAGGTCATGTCTCCTGGTGGGAGGCTGCATCTTCCCAGAGGTGCAGCCTCTTCTAATTCACACGAAGGCGGCTGTGAGCCCCAGCTCCGGCCTCGCCTGGGGAAGTCAGGTCACCTCTGAACCTCTTATCCGTAAAACGACGCTATGAGTGATGGCACCTGGCAGGTGGCCAGAAATATTTAAGTGAATGAATGAATGGATGAATAAATGGACGGATGAATGAACGATACCCATCTCACTGAGCGGCTGTGAAGACTCAGTGAGATCACGCAGGTGCTTACACCGCACCTGGCTCCCAGTAGGAAATCAAAACACGGTTCCCCCTCCCTTCACCTCCTTCTCTAGGTCCAAAGAAGAAAACCCTTCTTCACGCGCCGACAGCCTGCTTTCCGGGTCTTGCCTGCATTGCCTTCTCTTCCCACACGTGCTCTGCGCCAGGACCGACCTAGCTGTCCGTCTGGTCCGAGGCTGCAGGGGCGGCAGCTGGGAGTGTGGGCTGATCCGTGGCCTTGATGTTCGGTGCCTGGCTGGTGGCCCTGGCTGTGGGCACTGCCACACCCACCCTCTCCAGCCGTGGAGGCCATTAGAGGCTGTTGACAGAGGAGGAAAGTTAGTCAGTCTCCCCGCCATCCAGCAGCCGTAGCAGCTCTGTTACATCACAGCCCACACACCCGGCTGCCTGTCACCCACTCAAACGCGCTGGAGGACGCCCCGGCCAGTGACCCGTCATGACTGTAGCTCCCTACCGCCTCCCCACACAGCTGCGGGCCCCGCCTTGCCCGGGTGCCATCAGCTCCTTTTCTCACCGAGATCACTGCGGCGAGAGTGGCGTGAGTAGCCTCTCTGCCTCCTGAGGTGAGGCGGACCAGAGCGCTTGCGCAGGGCTCCGTGGCTTCCAGGGCTCCCTCCCAACTGGCCCCTGTGACCAGCCACCAGAGACCCAGGGGACAGCTGCAGAGGATCGTTGGTTTAAATTATGCAAATGGCTCGGGTGGGGCTGGGGTGTCAGCGGGAGTCGGCTCTGCCGCTCGCCTGCCGTGACTCGCATTTCTAGAACCTCAAGCCTCAGTTTCATCAGCTGTGAAGTGGGGATGGTAGCAGCACCGACTCTGCACCCTGCTTTAAGTTAAAGGAGACGATGCTTGATGCAGAACCAGGACGTGATCGTAAACGGCTTCCATCAATTGCCGTAACGACGCTTGACTCTTCCTTCCCTTTACTGTGGGTCAAATGGCCAAACGCAAACGCTCAGGCAAGGTCACGCACGTGGAAGACCTCGGCGTATGTGAAACACGCATGTGCACAAGGGGAGGGTGAGTCCTACTGGGCAACGCTGGCCCCAGTGCGTGGGGCCTTCTGTGGTGCTTCCTCCCTCAGGTAAACCTTAGTGTGTCAAGGGTCAGTCTCCATGAGTCCGCCGGCACAGCCTGCCATTTGTGAAAGCTGCCATGGTCTGTTTTCCCTTGTCTCTGTCTCCATCTCTGGGGGCCTCATCTGCCGTGTGGGTGTTCCCAGAGCTCGCCCGAGTCCAAGGCACCATCCCACATTCTGCAAAAGTAAACACCGCTCAGCCTTGCTGGTTCCCTGAATGGGTTCTGGGTGAATCAGCCGGACAGCTTACACAGCCTGTTAAGTAATCATCCTCTCTCCCGGGGGTTCCCCTCTTTCCAGGAAGTGGCCTGTAGAAAGTCTGCTGTCTTGGGATGTGCTGCCCCAGCCCAGTCACTGCCCACATTGCGCAAATGGTCAAGCCGGTGAGCAGTGCAAACAAAGGCCGGGCTGCAGAGGTGGATGCTTCCAGGGAAAGGAGCGCAGGGCCCGGTGCAGGTAAAATCCAGGCTCCTGAAACGGCCCCTGGCAGTTCTCACCTTGGGCCCATGTTCTCCAAGGGCCAATTCTCTTTATTTGATTTCTATTTGACTATCAAACTGCTGGCTCTGGGGAAAGACAGACATGGTCTCCAAACCTATGAGGTGGAGTCATTTCCAGAATGAAACACTGGCTTCCTGTGGTTAAGGGCTTCTGTACCTTGAAGGCAGCACAAGACTTAGGGTCTAGGAGGGTAAAATTCATGGCTAAGTCTATTGAGGTACAACTGACAAATAAAATTGTAATGTATTTAAAGTATACAACATAACGATTTTTAAAAAATTAAATTTTGATGAAGTTTATTTATTTCTTTTTCTTTTTTCTTTTCTTTTTTTTTTTTTTTTGCGGTATGCAGGCCTCTCACTGCTGTGGCCTCTCCCGTTGCGGAGCACAGGCTCCGGACGCGCAGGCTCAGCGGCCATGGCTCACGGGCCCAGCCGCTCCGCGGCATGTGGGACCTTCCCGGACCGGGGCACGAGCCCGCGTCCCCTGCATCGGCAGGCGGACTCTCAACCACTGCGCCACCAGGGAAGCCCAATGAAGTTTATTTTTTTACGTTTGTCCCTCATGCTTTTGGTGTTACGTTAAAGAAACCATTGCCTGATCCAAGGTCACGAAGATTTATATCTAAGAGTTTCATAGTGTTAGCTGTTACATTTAAAAAAATCTTTGATCCATTTTGAGATTTTTTTTTTGATATGGTATGTTTGTGGGACACGTCCAACTTCATCATTTCGCATGTAGCTATCCATCAGTCCCAGCACCATTGAAAACACTGTTCTTTCCCCCACTGAATTGTCTTGGCGCCGTTGTGGGAAATCAATTGCTCCTACGTGATTTATTTCTGTATTCTCAATTCTGTTCCACTGATCTACACGTCAGTCCCTATATTACTACCATGCTCTCTTGACTGCAGTAGCTTTATAGTCAGTTTTGATACTGAGAAGTGGGCGTCCTCCAGCTTTGTTCTTCTTCATCAGGGTTGTTCTGGCTATTCTGGGTCCCTCGAATTTCCATGTAAATTTGTGGATCAGCTTGTCAATTTCTGCAAAGCAGCCACCTGGGTTTTTATAGGGATTGCATAGACTCTGTAGGTCAATTTGGGAGTATTACCATCTTAACAATATTATGTCTTCCGATCCATATACTGGAGATGTCTTTCTATTTATTTAGGTCTTTAATTTCTTTCAACAGTGTTCTCCCTCTCCCTCTCACCCCCAACCCCAGCCTTTTCCTTCCAGCCCAAATAACAGCAATCTCTTCGAGGTAACACATCAGACGCGGTCATGAGCCCCTCAGCCTCCTGGATGGTCCTCTGAGATGTGTTCCTGTTTGTCCGGGTCCCTTTGATGCTGTGGGACCCAGAACCCCTGAGCACAGAGGTCTCCCTCCAACCTGCACGGCAGGGGGGAAGAACTGTGCCTCTGGGGGCTCCACAGCACCCCAGGACACCACACTGACCTCCAGTAACCCACATGCTCCTAGGCCCCAGCACGCTGGTCCTGCGTTGCTGTCTGCCTGCCCCAGGACGCTATGAACCCATTCAAAGCAGGGACCCAGGCTTGGCCAACTCTGTGTCTCTAGGGTCTGACTCCACTTTTTCTGCTAATGTTTATGCAGTAAGGCAGCTCCCTGGATCTAAACAACTATTAATTCCACTGAAGAGTACATCCGGGGACGCTCCAGGACAGGATTGATCCTGTGGCCCGTCCTGTGAATGATAGTCCCTCTCTCTTTGGAAACCAAGCATTCTAAGTACGGTTGGAGATCGCCATTCATCCTCTCATTCCACAGCCTGCTTCCAGCTGACAAGACTCAGGGCATTTAGCTCTAACTTAGGTGCTTACATGGGAGCACTGTTTGCTTTATGAGTACCCAGAGGTGATAAATAATAATAATATTAATAATAATAATACTCTCTTCTCCTGGGCGCTAAGCCTTTAAATTGAATGTTTCGTGTGGCCGGTGCCTTCCAATGCCCACAGGCAACTTGCAGCACTTTCAGATAGGAATTGCAAACAGTGAGAACCATGAGACTCAGTTGCAGGAGAGCCTCGGGAGACCGCCAGCAGTGCTGTTTCTGAGATACAGCATCTCAGGGAACAGAAGTTTCCTGGTAGGGCAGAAAGAGGATCAGTCAGAGCAGAAGACACTGGGCATATTGTAAACTAGATCCACAGGCTGAATGACCTAGGAGGTTCCCCCCAAGTTAGGCTTATCTAGGGAAACCCTGTTGGCCGAGACGCCGACATCCCACTGGTGTCCGGACACCAGGTGGGTACAGCACTTCTTCTGAAGGAAGTGAGGCTGGATCCCCGCCCAACGTTGCTGGGGAGATTTTACTTGTCCACCAGAAATTCCAAAGTAGATGCAATGAACACTACCTGGTCTGGTCCTGCACTCTGGGGCATCTTTCTTTCTTGGAGAGGGCACTACAGAAATCTGATTTTTACAAACTAATCATGTTCTGTGTGAATCTGTTCTCAAAAGTTTTACATAGTATTTGGGTCAGCAGCCAGGCTCTAAAATGGAAGAAGCTAGTGAAGAAAACCCTAATGTGTCTTTTCACCAGGCTGCCTTTTGGAGTTCCCACCAGCACCAAAATAAAGACCTAAAGATACAGACATGTTTAGGGACCCCCCCCCAAAAATAGGGGGGAGTCTAAGAAAATGACCCTATAGCCCTACCCATGTGCCCAGGATTTCTAAAATCAACGTCTTAGCACCTCACTCTGCAATAGGGACAGACAACCAGGGATCCAGGACCTTGAAATACAGAGACTCAAACAAACAAATAAGCCTGAAGAAACAGTCTATAAAGGAGGAAGGAAAAAATCATTCTTATGGAACTCCTGAAAGGAATGCTAATTCCATCCATGAAACAAGAAGCAGATGGTAGACCAAAAGAAGGCTCAGAAGACAACTAACAGTTCTGGAGAATTAAAAATTTGATAGAAGTAATGAAATAATCAAAGGACGGGAAAAAGAAGCTGAAGACCTCTCCTAGGAAATAAAGGCAAAGTGAAGGTCTAGGACTTCCCAAGCAATCCAGTGGGTAAGACTCTGTGCTCCCAATGCAGGGAGCCCAGGTTCAATCCCTGGTCAGGGAACTAGACCCTGCATGCATGCTGCAACTAAGAAGTCCACATGCTGCAACTAAAAGATCCTGCATGCCGCAGCTAAGACCCAGCACAGCCAAAATAAATAAATAAATAAAAATAAAATCTTTTAAAAAAAAAACACAGGAGAGCCTTGGGAGACCATCAGGAGTGCTGTTTCTGAGATACAGCATCTCAGGGAACAGAAGTTTCCTGGTAGGGCAGAAACAGTATCAGTCAGAACAGAAGACACTGGGCAGTCTAGGAGAAGTGAAGGTGTAGGAGAAGAAAGACAAGCAAACTAATGGCCTAAGACAAGGAGCCCAGTTAGAAACAAACCCCCAAAAAAGCAGTCTAGAAAGAGGAACTGAGAAAACAGGAGAGGAAATAATGGATAACATAATTCAAGAAAATTTTCCCAGGCTAAAGGGTCTGAGTGTCCAGAATGACAAGGCCCCTGAGTTCCAGCACAATGGAGGAAATCTGACCAGTGACCAAGGCTTTCCTGGGAAAGTGGCTTGCTTTTATTTCCCTGAAAAACTTGTAAGCACTCACTTTCCCCCTGAAATGTGGGAGGAAAGAGGCCTCTGCGAGTTGTTGCTAGTTCTGGTAGGTGAGAAGGCTTTGTAGCAGGAACTAAAGGGAGGTTTAGCATGCCCTACCCGCTACCCCACCTCAGCACCAGGGCATACACTCTGGGCCCCCAACACTCCCTCCTTACCACCTTGGGGTCTCCTGAGATTTTTCTTTGAAGGAGATTTCATGGGCTGAAACATTGAATTGAAGGGGGTGTCTAATCAGTGGAGAGGTTTACTAAAGGGGAATGAGGCTCAGCCTGGGTGCAGGAACTGGACTGTGGCGGGAGGGTCCAGGCGCCCTGCTGACTGTCCCTGGGGAGCTGGGGAAAAGATACCGTTTTAGGAACAAAGGCATCAGAAGCTGTGGCAGGAAGGGACCTCTGACAGCCACCACAGGGTGCACCTGTGTTGGGTGGGGGAGGATTTTGGCTGAAGGAACAGGTGATGCCATAGCATCATCCCCTGCTCGGCCTTTTTTAAATCCCTCATCCGACGGCACACCTGTCCACGGAGCAGCGTTTCGAGGCTGGATGAGCAATCCATTCATGCTTACTCCGTGGTTGAGTATGAAGAGACCGGAGCAAGGATGACAGCCCTGGCCGCTCGTTTAAATCAAGGTAGGAGGAGCCGAGGGCCTTTCTCCAAGCACAGGATTGATCTGTGATCCCTGAGTCACGAGCAGGTGAATGGGAGAGGCTTTCAAACTGGGGCGTTGGAGGGAAGCTCAGGTTAGTAATAGAAGCATAGTGAGCTGTTCTTGATATGACTACCACGCTCAGTAATTATTATTATTATTTGACCTACTCAGATGGATCCAATTAAATAAGAATTGTTTTGCAATCAGGATATTCAGAGTATGACAAGGAGCTCTCTCTCTGGAGGCAAGGACGATCCCTTGGGTTTAAACTACTCTGGGTGGTTTATAAAGCAGCTCTACCTGTAGGGTCTCCTTTAGATTTTGATCCACACAACCAAGAAGACCAGACATTATTGCCTTATTTTATGAGCAAGGAGTTATTTTATGCTTCAGAGAGGCCAAGTGACTTGCCAAGGTCACACAGCAGGAAAAAGACAGAGCCAGGGCTGGTCTGTTCTTCTGGCCCCCATTTCAGATTTGCTCCACTACTGTCCTGGGGTGGAGGGCGAGCAAGTGCTGGAAGGAGCAGGGATTTGGGGTTAAATAAACAACTGTAATATAGGTCCTGATGATGGGACCCACTGGGTGGCAGTGGGACCCGAGCCTTCCGGAATCTGTAAGCCTCAATCCTCCACTAAGCCCCAACCAGGCTGTGCTGTGAAAACTCTGGGTGTTGTTTGCATCTGAAGGAGACATAAGATTCTTGTTACTGACATTTCAAAATTAAAATGTGGTTTTCCTCCTTATTATAACAGCATGACAAGTTTATTACAGAAAATCTTGAAAATACATAAGACTATGAGGAACAATTAGAAATCACCCATATCTCTCTTAACACTATATTTCCTTTCTGAGGTCTTTCATGTATAGATAGGTATTTATTTTGTAAAGAATTAGGATCATGCTGTCTATGGTTTTGCATTCTATCTTTTTCTCCACTTTAACTTATTTCACCATTCTCTTCTTATGACAATAGTCTTTGGGAATATGTTATTTGAAATGATATTGTATTCCATCATATGCAAATAACTTTTTGCTTGATTTTTGTCTTTGGAAAACCATAGAGATGAATTAAAATAAGAAAGAGAGACAGACAATATGCCTGTGTAAATTTCCAAGCACAAAAGTGTCTTCTTTAAAAACAAAGTTAGAGCAATTAAAAAATAAAAATCACACACACACACACACACACACACACACACACACACAATTGAGTTTAAAAGACCTTTGAAAAAAACTTAGCATCCTTTCCTTAAAAGTTCTAAACACTATATTATGGAAACTTTAGAAATAAAGATCATTTACCAAGAACCAACAGAGAATATTTTTCTAAATGGTGAACCTCTAGAATAATGTTCATTTAAATCAGGAACAAATAAAGATGATATAATCACCATCACTATTTTTTTTTTTTGCGGTACACGAGCCTCTCACTGTTGTGGCCTCTCCCGCCGCGGAGCACAGGCGCCGGACGCGCTCCGCGGCATGTGGGATCTTCTCGGACCGGGGCACGAACCCGTTCCCCTGCATCGGCAGGCGGACTCCCAACCACTGCGCCACCGGGGAAGTCCCATCACTATTATTGAACATGATCTTGGTGGTTACAGCAAATGCAATAAAAAAAAATTTTTAAACTATAAAACTGGTTTGAATCTCGGAAAATAAGAGAGAACTTTGTCTATTTTTGTTGATGATATACTTAGAAACCCAAGAAATTAGTAAAAGTGATCAGAATTAATGAGTATTTGGTGACATAGCTAGATACAAGATAAATGTACAAATATTGACATCTCTCTAGTCTAGCCTTAAGTAAGTAGAAATGGGAAAAAAATATTCACAGTAGCAACCAAAACTATTGAATATTTAGGAACACAGTATAACAAGAAAAAAGTCTTACATAAAAACAATAAAATCTTATCAAATGACATAAACAAAATTCTGAATAAAGGGAAAGCCATACCTTATTCTTGGATGGGAAGGCATAGTATTTATTTAAAGTCATCCCTCCTAGAATTAATATATATATATATATATTTAATGCAATTCCAAATAGAATCCTAACAGAGTTTTTTTAAGGGACAGATAATTGGATTAAAATAAATTATAAAGCTTATTTGGAAAAATAAATTCCTAAGAATACCAACTTTTTGAAAAAGAATAGTTAGAGGAATTTGCGTGATCAGATCAGGACATACCAGAAAGCTACTCTATTCAAATAAATATGGTATTGGCATAGGAAGAGAAACTAGCTCTAGAACCAAACTGAGAAAGCAGAAATAGATCCAGTATGTTTAAGAACCTAATACATGAAAAAGATGGTCTAATACATGAAAAGATGGATTAATTTGTTCTCAGTCTTACAACTTACACAGGGATCAATGCCAAATAAAAACTTAAATATGAAAAGCAAGACAATAGGGATTTCTCTGGTGGTCCAGTGGTTAAGAATCCACCTTCCAATGCAGGGGACATGGTATCAACCCCTGGTCGGGGAACTGAGATCCCACGTGCCGCAGGGCAACTAAGCCCGAGTGCTCTAGAGCCTGTGTGCTCTAGAGCCCGAGCACCACAACCAGAGAGCCCTTGCACTACAAAGAAATGTCCTGCATGCCGCAACTAAGGTCCCGAGTGCCACAGCTAAGATCCAATGCAGCCAAATAAATAAATATTTTTTTTTTAATCTCACAAAAAAGATTTTTTTAAGGTGCTACACAATAATTTAGCAGTAGGAAAACCCTTTTATCAACAATGAAAATTTCTAAGCTATTAAAAAATCAGTGACTTCCCTCGTCATCCAGTGGTAAAGAGTCCACCTTCCAATGCGGGGGGCCTGAGTTTGATCCCTGGTCGGGGAACTAAGATCCCAAATGCTGCAGCGCAACTAAGCCCTCATGCCACAACTACTGACCTCACCCGCCTCAACAAGAAAGAGAAGACCCACATGCCACAACTAGAGAGAAACCTGTGCACCGAAACAAAGAGCTCACGATGCAGCAAAAGATCCTGCATGGCTCAACGAAGGTCCTGCGTGCCACACCTAAGACCCGATGCAGCCAAAAAACTAAAGAAAAAACCCCACAAAAACAGAACTAAACAACCATAAGAAAACCAGACAGACATGTTTGTCAATATTAAACCATTTAAAATTGTTTATGGCAAAAGATATCTTAAAGAAGGTGCCAATTATTTGCAATTCAGAGGACAGATAGTGGCTTAGTATCCATTATTTACTAAGAGTTCTTAGAAATTGATGAGAGACAATTACCTAATAAAAAATGGACAAGGATATAGAGAAGCAATTTACAGAAGAGAAAATCCAAATGACTAACAAAATTTTTTGTAAGGTTCTCAAAACTCTCGAGTATAGGAAAAGCAGTTTATATTAACAGTGAGATAATTCTTCACAGCTATCAAACTAGCAAAATTTAAAAACAGAAATAGTACCTTTTGCTCTTGGGGATATGGTGAAATGGGTACTCAATTACTGGTTACAGCTTAATTGAGAGGCAATCTGGCAACATCCATTAAAATAATACATATATATCCTTCAGCCTAGCAATAACCCCATGTCTGGGTATCTAATGCATAGAAATAAGAGCATCAGTACATAAGACTTTATATTCAAGAACTGCAGCTCTGGAAAAATGTGGGAACAAAGTGAGTACCTATCAATAGGATAGGGTTGAATAGAGCATAGTTATTCTCACCTTAGAATATTATATAACCATTAATAAGAATAAATTAGGGCTACAACTAATTTAACTTCTTTAAAGTTAAATTCAGGTGGTTAACTTCTTTGAGAAAAGTAGGATGCAAAAACCTGTATAAAGTATGACCTTGTTTTTGTAAATAATATTATTAGAACTTTGTATATGCTTGTATATTATTATATACAAGGAGAATATATTTTAGGTTGTTAGCATAGATGTCCAGAGGAGTTGTAGTAAGTGGAGCTAGAAGGGGCATGAAGTGCTGCCAGAAAAAAGGCAAAGGAAAGAATTACTACCCCCAGAAGAAAAATAAACCAAAGGGGATGGTGGAAATTGTGCGTTCTGAACCTTCTTCCTTGGCCTGGGCCCAGGGGAAGTCCAGTGAGATCTGCCATATCTGCCAACAAAGACACAGCATGGAGGTTTTTCTCTAATATTTAGCAAGTAGGAATGAGAGACACAAGCTTATCAGCTTAGCCTACTATGACCCAGTACTATTCAGTAAAATCATTCTTATTGCATCTTCTTCAGCAACAAGATGGTAGTGAAAAGTCTCACCTTGCCCTGTCCCCATATGGGTGATGAAATGCAGTCTTTTATTGCCTGTCCCACCATGAGCACTTTCTCGGACAGCCTCCCTCCCCGAAATGCCTGCTGCCCACAGGGACCACTGGACTCAGGTGTCCACTGCACTCAGGGTACACGTGAGTGGAGAAGAGGCCAGAACCAGTCATTTGGTGATGGTGAGCTCTTGCACAGAAAGGTTGTGTTGAGTTGGGGCTGGGGTGACCATTTGGGGCTGAGTAAGCAGGATTGCGAGAGTGATGGGGGAGAAAGCACAGACTGCAGTAAGAACCACCACACATCCCCAGAGAGAAATTGAGAGAATAGTCACCAAGCCTTCAATGGCTTCCCAGCCCCCAGTTTCCATTCCCATGAACTGGACTTTGTTTCCATGAGCTTGCCCTGTGCACCAGTTATCTACTGCTGTGTAACAAACATCCCCAGGGTGCAGTGGCTTAAAACAATGATTTTATTTAGCTCATGATTCTGTGTGTCAGTGATTCGAGCTGGAGTCTGTGAGGTTTTTCCTCTGGGCTGGGCTGAGCTTGGCTGTGCTAGGCTTGGGGTCACTCACTTGTCTGGGCATCCGTCCACGTGTCTCTCATCCTCCAGCAGGCTAGCTTGGACTTGGTGGCAGGGGATTCCCAGCCCAAGAACAGAAACGGCAAAACCTCTTCAGGTCTAGGCACGGAACTCTAATGTTGCTTCTGCCAAAGCCAGATTCAAGGGGTGAGGAAGAAGCTCTACCTCTTCATGGAAGGAGCTTTGAAGAGCTGTGGCCGTGTTTGCACACCCTGTATCATTTTGGTAACTACATTCATTCCATTATGTGAAAAAATTTCTGACCCCTGAAGCCAAAGAGCTTTGGCTACAACGTGGATAGAGACACAGAGCCCTTAAAAGAGATCAAATCCTACCTCTTTCTGTATCCTGAACCCTAAAAAATAATAATAGTTCCTGTTTGTTGGTCATAGGAGGGAGCAGGCAGTTACAGCGAGTGGACTCTGAGGAGGCTTTGCAGCAGTTGGCCCGGGCCTGGAAGGAAAGGCAGGCGTCCTCCCAACTGAGGTGAGGGGCCAGCAGGGGCCAGTGAGAAGGCAAGGGAGGCACTGGGGAGGATGCTGTGTGAGGAGGGCTGTGTGCCCCAAGACCTCCTGGTCCCCGTCCTGTTCAGGCTAATGAGGGAGAACCTGCCTCCAGCCCGCTGTGGGTTCTGGAAGAGCAAGGGCCATGTGCCTCTGACATCTCCTTCCTCAGAGAGTATCTTGCGTGGGAACAGATTCCTCTTGGTGCTGAACCGCCGGGATGACACAGTTGCCTCCATGGAGCTCGCCGTGTGCCAGGCACTGCTCCACCTGCTTTCCCTGGAGCGCGACACGTACGGACTCGGGCGCTAGGTCCCCCCCTTACCACGTCTGGACACCAGGCAGTGCTTCATTTCGCTTCCTCACTTGTTAGCTGATGACGGCACCGTACCCCTCACGGTTCTCTGTCAAGGGAGGCGTCTCAGTACTTAGCCCAGTGTCTGGCACCTGGGAAGCACCTGGTAAACATTATAGTCACTGACGACCAAGTCACTGCTCGTTCATTGACCAAACAAGACGATGAACTGGTTTCAGTGACATTGCGTATTTGTGTTTACCTCTCTTTCCTGGCTCCCCAGCTAACCTGCATGGAAGTTGACAGACTTTAGATCCCTTTATGCTACTAAAGGGTATCATGATACGCCACTGGGTGAGTGTGTGGGTTTTGGCCATCTTGAAACAAAATGGCAGCAGGTAAATGTTCTTAAATTAGCGTATCTATTGAGGCTAAATTGAGTGGGGTTAGAGGCCCCCGAACTGCTAAGTTATGATTGTTCTTATTCAAAATTCAGGCTCACCTTTAAATTGAGAAGTGGCTTCTTATCTATATGAAGACTTTTAAGTTACAATTGCTATTAGCTCTAAATCCATCTGGCCTATAACCAGGGAAATTTATTTCTACTATCTTGAGAACAAGAGAGTCTCCATTTTTCTGTTCATGAAGTGTTTTAGTGATTTTTTAAAACTGAAACTTCCAGGAGAATATTCCACAGGCACAAAGTTTATGACCTTTAAATAGCGGCAACTGGGCTTCCCTGGTGGTGCAGTGGTTGAGAATCTGCCTGCCAGTGCAGGGGACACAGGTTCGAGCCCTGGTCTGGGAAGATCCCACGTGCCGCGGAGCAACTAGGCCCGTGAGCCACAACTACTGAGCCTGCGTGTCTGGAGCTTGTGCTCCACAACAAGAGAGGCCGCCACAGTGAGAGGCCCGCGTACCGCGATGAAGAGTGGCTCCCGCTTGCCACAACTAGAGAAAGCCCTCGCACAGAAACGAAGACCCAACACAGCCAAAAATAAATAAATTAATTAATTTTTAAAAAAATAGTGGCAACTATGTTGTTTTTTCTTACAAGAGGGGTGCCTGGATTCACAGTTGATAAACGTTTTCCCTCTCCGTTCCCCTCTCTGTGCTCCCACCCCTTCTCCAATTTTCTGCCACCACAAAGGTCAGATGAGCGTCAGTGGCTCCCATGAGAAAGGACAGCTGAACACTTCTCATCTCTTGCAGCAGGAAGACATAGGCAAACACATGGTGGTTTCTCCTGGGGTTGATGTATGGGGCACACACCCACACACGACTGTGTGGACTTGCTCTTCCCACAAAGTGAGTCTTTCATGGTGGGAAGGGAATATTCATTTATTTGATTGGATGCCTGTCGGCATTGCTCTGTGGAAAAAATGCCAAAATGACGCCAGAAAAGAGGCTTAACAAAGCGTCAGCTGAAAATCCCTCCTTTATCCACCTCTTCACTTACTTCCTGTTGCCCTTGGGCCTACATCCACACATTTCATTCATTCATTCAGTACTTATCCAGTACCTTCCCTGTGCTGAGGATACACAGACAAAGAACCCAGGGTTCCACCTTAAGGAGCTCACACTTGGGGGGGGGGCAGTAGGGGAAGAACAACAAACAAAGGACCAGTGGCGCATGTCCTGGTAGAGGGAAGCTAAGGGAGCCTGGGCAGCTCAGCGGACAGACGGGTCACCAGCTCAACTTGGGACAGGGGAGGCTGCCAGGGTGGGTTGACACTGCCGTTGGGTCTGGAAGGATGAGTAGACCTCACCAGGAAAAGAATCAGCAGATGCAAATGTTCAGAAGAGGGGAGAGGGTGGCAGTTCCGATCCCTCCAGCCGTGGGGCGGTGTGTAGCACACAGGCACACAAAAACACCATAATTATTTGTTCAGTTGTGTCTCTTGCCCACTGGACTGTAAACTTTAGGGCACAGATGGCATTCCCTTCCCCTGTGGCAGCCCCAGCACCTCACAATGGGCTCGATGCTGGTGAGACCACTCAGTGAATGGAGAGTGAGTCAGACAAAGGCCCTCGCACAGCTGACCCTGCAGTGCGCTCCATCTCGTCCTGGCCCAGAGGGGACTTGGAGTCCTTTCTCCTTTCGTGGAGCCTGGCACTTGGGATTCTGATCTCTGAGTGCTTGCTGGGTGCCTCAGAACCCCAAGATTCTTCTCTCTGTACCAAGTTATAGAAACAACAGTGAAAAATGCAATATTTTAAACCTGACTCTGAAATGCCAATGACATCTCCAAAAGTGGGAGGTGCTTCTCCTTTCTGGTCTATAAGTTAATGTCAAAGGAAGACATATGGTTAGAACATCACGTCCTTGGAAAAAAATAAATTATTTGATCAAAGAAGATTGTTTGGTAAACTTGCCCAGAGTTCAATTAATTGGTTTGGGAGCAGATAGGATCTCCCTGAGATGTTCTGCTGCTAGATTAGTATTGGTCAAGATGTTTTGTTTTGTTTTGTTTTTAAATTTATTTATTTATTTATTTTTGGCTGTGTTGGGTCTTTGTTGCTGCACATGGGCTTTTTCTAGTTGCGGCGAGCGGGGGCCACTCTTCGCTGTGGTGCACGGGCTTCTCACTGTGGTGGCTTCTCTTGTTGTGGAGCACAGGCTCTAGGCGTGCAGGCTTCAGTAGTTGTGGCACACAGGCTCAGTAGTTGTGACTCGCGGGCTCTAGAACTCAGGCTCAGTAGTTGTGGCGCACGGGCTTAGCTGCTCCACAGCATGTGGGATCTTCCCAGACAAGGGCTTGAACCCGTGTCCCCTGCATTGGCAGGTGGATTCTTAACCGCTGTGCCACCAGAGAAGTCCCTGTTCAAGTTGTTTGAAGTTCAGAGGAGAGCGGATTCTCAGAGGAGAAGCCCATTTGAATAATTGTCATCACGTGGGTTCCCAAACACTGTCTCCCAACATGAAACCCTCCTGGAAAGATGAAAGAGACATAACTGAGCTGGCTTTGCTGACAATGGAGACGTTCTGGAAACTTTTAAGAACAGGTGGCTTGGACTTCCCTGTTGGCGCAGTGGTTAAGAATCCACCTGCCAATGCAGGGGACACGGGTTCGAGCCCTGGTCCGGGAAGATCCCACATGCCGTGGAGCAACTAAGCCCGTGCACCACAAGTACTGAGCCCACGCTCCGCAACTACTAAAGCCCGTGCGCTCTAAGGCCCATGCTCTGCAACAAGAGAAGCCACCGCTCGCCGCAACTAGAGAAAGCCCGTGTGCGGCAATGAAGACCCAATGCAGCCCAAAATAATAAATAAACAAATAAACCTTCTAAAATAAAAAGAACAGGTGGCTTATGACTTTCTCTTGAAAACTGAGTGTTTGAAGAGCACTAGCAAGTGGGAAGAGAAACAGGTTTGGAGGCGGAGGTCTTCTCCAAAGTCTAGGCCACAGCAGGGTTTCCTAAACTTGGCACTGCTGACTTTTGGGGCCAGACCATTCTTTGTCATCCGGGCTGCTCTGCACATTGTGAGACATGTGACAGCATCCCTGGCCTCTACCCACAAGATGCCAGGAGTACATACCCCTTCCTTGTCATGACAACCAAAACTGTCTCTGGACACGGCTGAATGTCCCCTAGGAGGCCAGAATCGCCCCCAGCTGAGAACCACTGGGCTAGACCAATAAAATCTATTCTTTGGCTCTGAACAGAATTAGGTACCTGGAGCTTCAATCCATAAACTTCCTTTGTCAGGGAATGTTTCCCCCTCTAGCTGGTTGCTGTCCTCTTCCTAGCCTGTAGAGTAAAGATGGAGACTTAAATTACAATTCTCAATGACTGATTTGCAGTATTGCAGGCTAGTCCAGAGTTGTGTCTCCTCATTCCTGTGACATTAGCAGGCCATTCATCTCTCAGAGCCTCAGTTTCCCCACCTGTGAAGTACAGAGGATGCCCACTTCATTGGCATGGTGGAGATTCCATTAGCTGACGTAGGTGGTGCCCAGCACACAGCAGGGATTAATTCTTGGTAGCTAATCTTGCTGTGTGTACACTTCTCTCTTTAGCCAGGAGAGGATGGGGCCATTCCCAGGCCAGAGGATCCGACCTGCTACTAAGCGCTTTGCTATTGGCTTAACTCGTTCACAGCCTGTCTCACACCTTTAGAAAGAGCCAGGAGACCATTCTCTCCATGACAGGTGCACAGGGCTCAGGGAAGGAGCAGGGCTTTGACGTCAGTCAGGCCACACGCAACCTCTGGCCCCACCGTTGCCCAGCTGGGTCCAGGGCTGGGTCACTTCGCATCCTCACACTTGCCTCTCCTCCCCTGAGAAAACGGGGTTGAGTCCCCTCTTCACAAGGTCTTGGAAGGGACGAAGTGGGCGACACCTGTAGCAGTTCCCAACACACAGCAGTTTCTGGGACATTGTAAATGATCACGTCTGGGTCAGTCAGAGTGACAAGCCCAAGCCCCGGAAGTCAAGGACCAGAGCAAGCACCGCCCTTGACCCAGGGGGAGTCGAGCGGGCGGCGCTTTGCTGGAATGTGCGGGGACGGCTCCACCTCAGATGTGGCTTCTGTGCAGCGTTAAACTAGGCATGAGCTCGGTGTAAGTCGGCTAGCTGAGCACCTCGGTTTCTAGAACCATGAAATGTCAGCTCTGAAGGGACAGTTAATGGTCAAATCCGTCAGCGGTTCCGGACTCTTGGTTTTCTTTAAGCAAGAAAACGTTCTTCCAAACCAAGCCATTTGTTCCCCAGAGACTATAAAACTAGCAAAGACTGTGGCAGAGAGCTAGGGGCAGGTGGGGAGCAGCGTTGGGTGCGATCCTCTGGGGTCTCCCCAGGGGGCCTTTGGGCTCAGAGACACACAAGTCCAGAAGCATTTACTTCACAGTCTAGCTTTGGCATCCAGTTTGCTTCTCCATTCTCTTACTCTGAGAACCTTGGTTCTTAGCAGCATAGACATTTATCCTGCTATATACATTCACATATGTGATCATTTCAGAGTCACAGTATCCACATTAGCACCACGAGGACAGCCACTGAGCGCAGCCTTGGTGGGTTCTTAAGAGGCTTGGTGTCACTGAGCGGTAACATCTAAGCACTGTCAATGGAAAGAGTCTTCTCCGGGCATTTGTGTCTTCACACTGATACGCAAACATTTATTTAAGCAGTGTTTTGTTTTTTTTATGGATTGCTTTGCAGTTCTTTTTCACTTTTTTTTTTAAAGTTACATGAAATTGATGCACAGTTCCAAAATTAGCACCGTGAAGCAAGGCACATTCAGAGAGGTCCAGCTTCCACGCCTGTGTCCCCTCGCTAGCCCTGCTCTCCCTTCTCCCATGGGCAACCGTTTAAAAATGAATGTTTGGCTATTATATGTAGAATGGATAAACACCAAGGTCCTACTATATAGCACAGGGAGCTATACTCAATCTCTTGTGATAAACCATAATGGAAAAGAATATGAAAAAGAATATATATGTATATATATTTTTGCTGTACAGAAGAAATTAATACAATGTTGTAAATCGACTATACTTCAATAAAATAAAAAAAAGAAAGAAGGGCTTCCCTGGCGGCGCAGTGGTTGAGAGTCCGCCTGCTGATGCAGGGGACGCGGGTTCGTGCCCTGGTCCGGGAGGATCCCACACGCTGCAGAGCGGCTGGGCCCGTGAGCCATGGCCGCTGAGCCTGCACGTCCGGAGCCTGTGCTCCGCGACGGGAGAGGCCACAGCAGTGAGAGGCCCACATACCGCAAAAAAAAAAAAAAAAAAAAAGAGAAAAATAAATGTTTGGTTTACTCTAGCATTGTTTCTTTGTGAAAAATAAGCAAATATATCTTTTGAGTTCATATATATGCTGAATATGTATATATATATATATCATGTATATAAAGTATATTATTGAATATATACATATATATTACAGTATATACATGGAATACATATGGAATTTTTACGTTAGCACACTGCCTATGCACCATGCTTCTTTCTCTCAATACATCTTGGAGATGTCTTCTGTAGCAGAATATGGAGATTTTTTTCTTATTCCTAAAATCAGCACCTACACCCTTTTCATTCTGACAGGTAAGGACACTGGCCCAGAGAATCTCATCTGTCCTCCGTGCCCAGGATGTGTGGGGTCGGAGAGGCCACAGGACGAGCCCAGGCCTCTTTCTACTAATCACACACTAGTCCAGGGCCCCCTGAGACAAGACGTCTTTCCAAGGCTGCAGGCCGGGGTCATGTCTGCGCAGCTCTGTCCCTTGCCTCCAGGCAGAGGGTCAGAGCACCCTGGGGACCTTATCCAGACCACAGTCCAGGGCATCCAGCCCCAGGCCCCAGAATGGGGGCTAGAAATGGCTTAGGCAACCCCTAAGTCCAACAGTTCCCTGCACTGACGAGCAGCCCAAGGCTGGAAGAGGCCTCAGGCTCCCCACACAGGCACCGATCACATCTCAGGCTCTGCAGGATGCAAGGGCTCTTCCCAGAGGGACCGCAGACCATGGGAGTGGAGTCCAGGAGACCTGGCTAGAATCGCGGCTCTGCCCTCCCATGCTGTGTGGCCTTGGGCGAGCCGCCTAACAGCACTGAGCCCCTGTGCCCTCATCTGTCAAACGGGGATCCCACGCTGCAGATTTCATTGCTGGTCGAGCCAGGTGTGTGAGAATTGGAGATGAGAGTTTCCCGCACACGATGGGCGTGCTGTAAACCGCAGCCACGGTGTCTTCCGCCACGGCCCATTTTGGACGTAGCCACAAGAAGCAGCAACGCCAGCCAACCGCAAGCCAGCGTAGGGGGGAGAGTGGGTGCGGGGCGGGCCTGGGAGCAGTGGTCACATTCCCGTCCTGCTTCCCCCTCCCTGACCGGGGCTGGGGCCTCACCCTGATCAGTCCCGGGAATGAACCGAGAGCCTGCGGTAGAGGAGGCGACAGAAAGGGGACAGAAGCTCCGGGGAGCTCCCTGGGTCTGAGAGACCACGTCAAGGCCCTGCCTAGGCCCCAGCTGCCCTTCTGTGGCCATTTCTCCAAGAGCAGGCCCAGCAGTGCCGGAGCCCCGAGGCCCTGCCCTCTTGGTCGGTAATTCCCGGTGGCCCTCCAGGCTCCCAAGGGGCTTCCTGCCAGATTTTCTATTCTTATGGTCACTTTGGCCTCTCAGTAATCCTGGGGAACAGGCATGGGGCTTTGCAGGTGGGAAAACCAAGGCTCAGAGGCCACCAAGATCAGAGAGTTGGTGGGAAATGCAGGAAGGGAAGCTTGACCTTCCCTCTCCAGGGACAGTGTGTTGCCCTGCTTTGGTAACACATTCGGGAAGCCCCCAGGCCTCCCTGAGTCTCAGCTTCTCTTATCTATCAAATCTGATGATCTCAGAAGTCCCTTCCAACACTCAACTCCTCAAATTCCAAGAATCAAGGAACATGGATTTCCTTCCTCTCCCCCATCTGTGTCAACCCCTCCTTGGGGGTCTGTCCCTGCAGAGAACCACAGGCCGACTCTGGGGGCCCATATCTGGTGAGAGGGCGGCCCCCACGGCAGGGTCTGCAGGTGTTCGTCCCTCCGCAGCTCTCAGTCACCTGCCCAGGAAGGGCGGCACGCAGGAGAGATGACAGAGCACCGCGGCCCCTCCTGATTGCCAGGTGCTCCCCGGCTTCTGCTTCCCACTCAGACCCTTGCCAGGGGGCTGCTCCCTGTGCTTTGGATGTGGAGTGAGGGATTTCACCTCTGTGTTCCATTAGGTCACAGATTTCATCTTTCTCTCTTTCTTCATGGAACAGGGAATTTTGTGGGAAATGATTTTTTTAAATTTACTTTATTGAAGTAAAGTTGATTTACAATATTGTGTTAATTTCTACAGTACAGCAAAGTGATTCAGTTATACATATAGATTCTTTCTCATATTCTTTTCCATATGGTTTCTCCCAGGATATTGAATGTCGTTCCCTGTGCTATACAGTAGGACATTGTTGTTGTAAGAACTGGTATCTTGAAGGTAAAATTAAGATCCTAACATTTGGCCTGGTAGATTCCTTGTGGGGAACCAATGAAATAAGATGGAGAGAACACATTCAGCGAGGAGCTGGCCCAGACCAGGGCATGGGCAGTCCTCACAGGACCACGGACCTCTCCGTGGGCACTTAGCCGAACGCTGACCCGTGGGGTGCTCACCACACTCTGGGGGAGGGGGTCCCAGTTTTCCAGATAAGGAAACACCCAGAGAAATTCAAATCCTCTTGAAGTCACAGAGAGTGAGTGGCAAAGCTGAGATCTGAAAAAAGGGACTAGAAATTGTTGCCCCTTCACCGTCTGTCGCCCAGAGGCAGCGGCTTGGGTAGGCTGCACGCCAGTACCCACTTCAGGGGTCCGCGTTCCTGGGACCCCATCTTTAGGCTTGCCTTCCTCTCCATCAGCCAGCACCGCCTCCCCAGAGGAGACCCCTCCCCAGACCACAGAATCCTGGAGTGAGCAAAGCAGATACACCTCTTCTTTCTTCTGGGTGCCCGTTCATTTCATGTTATAATTCTCAAGTCTAAATGTATTTTTTAAACATGCCAGATAGTTGTGAAATTATATGACTATTCATCCTACCCTGCATCCTCCCATTTTTCTGTGTATCTAGTACACAAAAAAGAATAATAAAAATCACTTTTTGTCAGTATCAGGTGCTTTACATGAATTGACTAAAGGGGCCCGGGTGTTATAGGGTTGACCCCAAATCTCATCCTTAAGGGGCAACGCTAGAGTCAATCCAGGTCTTCTGGGACCCCAAGCTCGTGGTTACCCCACTCTGACTCTGCTTTCCCCAGCAGAAAACCCTCCTAAAGGCCTGGGTTTGTCTCCCTGCCCCCTCACCCCAGGCTCCCCAGCCTGGGACTTAATTACATGTGTGGAAGGGCTTCAAGCAGAGATGAAAGGGATCAGCGCTACGGAATTTTCCACGTGGGCCTCTCGTCTGAAAGCTCTATCTATCTATTTATCATCTATTGATTTTTTTTTTAAAGAAGGGAATTGACTCTCCCAACACAGCTCAGAGGCAGGTGGAGATGGTCTTTCCTTTTTTTCTTACGAAGAAAGGAGCCTAGAGATGTGGGCGGGGCAGCTTTCTTGGGGGATGGGTGTTTGAACAGGGACAATGACGCAGGGTGGCAAGAGCTCATTCTTCCTTCAAACAACCTGGTCCCGGCCTATGCCTCAGCTTCCTCTGTGATTACCTCTCAAAGTTGCCAAGGGGAGTTATCGATAGAATGTCACCCAGGCCCTCCTCAAAGCTTAAGCGTGAAGAATAGTGGCTAAAGTCAGGAGGGGATCCTAGAGTTCGTCCTGGAGTCCTTGCCTCGTGTGTCAAACTGGGGTGATGACATTCACCTCATGGGGTGGTCATGGGATCCCAGGAGATAACTCATGGACAGTCCCTAACCCAGGGCCCGGCGCACTTATTAAAGACACATTATTATTTGCTGAAATCTGTAATTATCATGCTGCATTGATTATTGGTAGGGAGACAACGTTATAATTTTTAAAAATTATATAAATTATCTTCTAGACCTTTTTCCTCCCACTTTCTATGACTATATCTGCCTTTGTTTCTGCTTGTATAGAAATTAAGTTTTGCCTTTTCTTGCAAAATTATTTTTTATAGCCTACTGGATTATGATAATAATACTTTGTACTTTCACAGAACCTTTTATCCGGGAATCTCAAAGCACTTCATAAACTTTAATTAATTCTTGCAACAAGCCCCGTGAGGTAGGTAAGTATTATTATCCCTATTTTATAGATAAGGAGAGCGAGACATTGAGAAGTTAAGTAATTTGCCAAAGGCCCCAGAGCAGGTAGTAGCTAAGTCTGAGCAAGACCGCAAAATGCCTATCTCAGACCTCGCTTGGCCCACTGGGGCTGCCCTGCTGGTCTCCCCGGGCCCCAGGGCATGATTGACGGGGAGGCCTCAATCAATTGCAGTGCCCATGTTAAATAAATGTTGGATGGCTTACAGGTGTTATGGGGAATTATGCAGGCGACTCATATGCTTTGCCCCTGGGTACTGGTCTATCTTCAGGTGAGCTGAGCGAAACCTGCAAACCCACTTCTCAGATCAGGATGCTCGTGCTTCAAAACTCCCATTTCCCCCAGATCTGGACTTAAGTAAGCATCTGCTCTGTGCCAGGCACTGTGCCAGCGGCTTCTTTTTTCTTGCCTGTGCCCTCTCCTCTAAATTTAGTCTTATGGCAAAACTATGAGTGACTACTGTTATCCCCATTATACAGGTGAGGACAGTTGAGGCTCAGAAAATGAAGTGACCTATCCAAGGTGACACAGTAGAACTGGGATTACAACCAAGTTCTGGCTCAAAGATGGGTGATCTTGTCACGCACCAGCTGATACCTGGTGTCCAGTTGTGTGGCAGGAAGGGTTATTGACCCTACAATGGATTTCCAAGGGGCAATGGTAGGTGATCAAGCTAATAAGTAGCTTCTGTTCTTGGATGCACGAATTAATAAGGAACTCTCCTGGCAAGGTCTGATTGTACGCAAGATTTCACAAAAGGAGCCTGGTTCCTCCAGAGACCCTTTCCAAAGGGTATAGGGCAGAAGGCTCCCATTGTCTGCCCACCCCACCTTATCTCTCCTTACTCAATGGCTTCTCACCACAGGCAGCAAAACTCCTTCCCACAGGCTTGAGACCTGGGAGAGGCTCAAGAAGCTTCACTTGCTTTCCTCCAGAGTGACTGTTGAAGTCAGACAAGCCTGGATTTGAACTGCGGTTCTGTACTCACTCATGGTTAATCTCAGGCAAGTCTCAACCTCTCTGAGCCTCAGTTTCCTCACCTGTAGAGGCATTGTTGCAAGGATTCAATGAGGTAACAAACACCATGGCTCACAGCACAGGGTCTGGCGTACAGTAAGTGCTTAGTAAATGCCAATGTTCTACATTCTTCTTCTTGCCTGCTCATTGCCCACATCCTATCTGGCTGACTCAGACCAGTCCTGACCAATTCTTTTCTTTGTTGCCTTTGCCAACATCCTGGCTTGGACCCTCGAGGCCCTGCCGTACCTCACCCAGGTCATTGCAACAGCAAGAGAGGTCACAAAAGCTGCTCTCCGCAGTCCTACGTGGCAGCCCGCTGGGGGCCACCCAGCTATGCCTCTCACCAGTCCTGGATGTCACGCTTGTCTCTTTTGAACCCCTTCTCACTAAAGTGATGTATTGGACTTAAGGGGCTTCAGGCCCTCAGCCTTCCAGCCCTGGTGCCCCAGGATTCCACTCTGCCCTGACCACTTTAGAACTGCAACCTCAGCCTCAGGAAATGAGGCGGCCCCTCCCCGGGGCCGCTAGGTGAGGGGTGGTCATAGAGCCTGAAGGATCAGGCTTCTCTCAGGTAGGGCAAATCTGAGAGAAAAGAACGCGTTTTCTATTGGATTATAGCTTTAAAAAATAAGAATCGTGGGACTTCCCTGGTGGCGCAGTGGTTGAGAATCTGCCTGCCAATGCAGGAGACACAGGTTCAAGCCCTGGTCCGGGAAGATCCCACATGTCGCGGAGCAACTAAGCCCGTGTGCCACAACTACTGAAGCCCGCGTGCCTAGAGCCCGTGCTCTGCAACAAGAGAAGCCACCGCAATGAGAAGCCCATGCACCTCAACGAAGAGTAGCCCCCGCTCGCCGCAACTAGAGAAAGCCCGCGTGCAGCAACAAAGACCCAACGCAGCCAAAAATAAATAAATAAATTTATAAAACAAAGAATGGTTACACAACAGCATTTAAGCTTTAAACAAGTTCTAAAATGTCAGCCCCAACCTTTCTCTCTCTTCTCCTGTGGGCTTCCCTTTGCTCTTTTCTGCTCCTCAGGCCGTACCTCCTTTCTGCCTCAACTGGTGAATCTTAGTTTATTGGAGAATCCCTTCCCCAGACACACTCAAGGTCTTGGTCAGCTTGGTATTAAAGGTTCCTCTTGGACCTGCCTTTTCTCTGCTCCAGCCACAAGCAGGCTGGGTGGCCTGGCCTGCCTTCCTCCACGGGGAGCACAGCCTGCCTAACCCCACGGGAGCCGGCCTAACCCCTCAGGAGCCGGCCTAACCCCACAGGAGCCGGCAAGGCCAGGCGGCCGAGAGCCTGTGAGGTGCCTCAAGGAAGTGGAGGGCCGGTGGGTGGGAGATGAGGGTCTGGCAGCAGAAGCAGGGAGCCCTTGAGGAGAGGGGGGTCCTGGGGCCCAGCCGGCCCCCATTCTGGGCCAGCATTGCCAGAGGCGCCCTAAGAATGGCCCTCAAGAGGGCCACTGAGGCAGGGGCGTCGGAGCCTCGGGCAGCCGGGCCACCGGGCCTCTTAGACCAGGTGTCCTGGGCCACTGCCTGCAGGACAGACCCTGAGGCCCCTTTCCTCCCCCTGACTAGACGGTGGGCACGACAAGGTCAGGGACTAGAAGGGCACGTCCTGTGCGCCCAACCTTGCCCAGGGATGGCCCAGCGACAAGCATGGGGGCTCCAGATGACCAGCCCTCAGAGGAAAAGGACACACAGCTACCGTGCTGGCCCCAGGCAGCCTCTGACCCGCGATGCCCGCAGCCTAAGAGAGCGGGGGCTGGCCACCTGCTTGGCACCCCAGCGTGCCCACAGCCACCTGGGGTCTTTGGCTCCCCGATGGGTCTGCTGTCTCCTCGGCCTCCCTACCTGGGCTGGCCTGAACCAGTCCCTCAAACCTTGACCAGTGAGGGGTATCTGGGCCTGCAAAGGCAATGACCTGGCCATGGCCAACCCCACCCAAGTCCAGCCCCCTGAGGGCCCTGTGCACTCCTGCTCTCTGAGCTGTCTGCCTTTCTTACTTAAAGAGTTGCAGAATTAAACAAATGTTTGCTAAGTTCATGTGCCTAGACAGCCTCAAGAACTCCCACACTCGGGTCATGTAATCCTCCCGCTAAAGGAAAGTAGATTTCTTCACTGCAGTGGGTCCTTCTAGAAGTTTCTGGGCTATCACAAAGAATGCAACTGTACAAAGAACAAGGATGGTGTGTGTGCATGCACGTACGTGTGTGTGTGTGTGTGTGTGTGTGTACATGTGCACCTGTGGGCAGCCCCTGGGTCCAATGGGAAGTATTGAATTCAAACCAGCGTACAAAAATGACCCGAGACACCCGAGCTCAGCCAGCTGCGGGGCCTCTGCTCTCCAATGAAGGGAGTGAGCAGAGAGGTGGGCTCATCCTTGATCTGGCTTAGAAGGGCAGACCCCCCAAAGCAATGCTGTTTTCTCTCATTTTAAAAGATCACATTTATTATTTACGGTCATAAAAGCCAAAACTTGCTTATTATAGAAAATTTGGAAAATACAGAGAAAAATTAAGATCATCTGAAATCCCACTATCTCTGGGAGAAGTCATATCTCCTGAGCTCTCAGGGGGTGGCAGACACACGGTCCCGTGAGCGGGCACCCAGCTGGGCTGAGGGACTGGCACACGCGGAGGTTCAGTGGAGGGCTTCGGTCAGACCATCAGGAGTGGCCGTCCAGCCTGGACTCCAACCCCACCAAAACGATTTATATTTTAGGCTTTTTCTTCCGATGTAAACTACCTCCCTCCCCCGCTTTCAACAAAACTGGGCCCAAATTGCATTCATCTGTATTCTGCTTTCTGTGTTTAAACCCTGTATTGTAAACATCTTCCCTGGTTTTGAAGCATTCTTTGAGAACACCATTTCGGTCCCTGTGTAAGTTTCCAGTCTATGAAAACCTACCCACGATTTATTTCATTGTCCCGTTCATTAGCCTTTAGGGGCAGCCACGTAAGTGAGAGAGGACGCTGCCCCTCTTGAAAAACTGACCCCGCAGGCCACCCCTTCCCGGGGCCCCCGAGCTGGGGCTGCGATGGGCAGGGAGGGGTGATTGGTCAGGGGTCCAGGGCTCCCCTACTCCTTTTTGTCAAAGAGGGCTCTCCTCATTGAGACTGCCAGCTTGCTTGGTGGCTCTGAGGTTTCCTTTGAGGACATGAAAAAGCTCTGGGAGTAGATGGGGGTGCTGGTCACACCACCCTGTGAATGGACTGAATGCTGCTGAATTGCCCACTTCAAAACGGGAAATGTTATGTTATGTGGATTTTACCACAGTTTTTTACAAAAACTGTCAAACTGGACCCATCATTTTGTGACAGGACCAGGTTTGCTTCCCTGGTGGCCTCATTCTAACCAGGGGCAGAACAGGAGGAAGGCTTAGACCGTCACAGAAAGTTGCATGCCGCAGCTAAAGATCTCACATGCCGCAATGAAGATCCCATGTACCACAAGTAAGACCTGGCGCAGCCAAAATAAATAAAGAAATAATTTTAAAAAATAGTAATAATAGGGAAATGGGGTGGGTGGAGGAGTGGGAATAGGAAAACTATATTTTCTGCTCAATTTTTCTATAATGCAAGAACTGCTCTGAAAAAATAAAGTCTATTAATTAAAAAAAAATGATACCACACGGACCCTGGCCAACCAGATGTAAAAAGAGTCCCACAGGCCTCCTGAGGGACGGGCAGCAGCTTTTTCTTTGCTGAATCATGCAGGGAGGCTGGGAGGGAGGAACGGTCCCAACGTGGGAGTGGGGGGCAGCAGTCACAGGGCCCAGGGCTGAGGAATTATTTCAATATGTAAACAAGTGGTGTGGCCCTAGCATCTGAATATCAACTCTGACTAGTCCTAAGATTACCTTATTATTTTATATAAGTTAAAGGCAAAAATGAAGCAAGCAAAGATGTGACAGCCCTGTAAGCTAGATATTGTTACCCCGTTTTACACATGAAAAAATCGAGGTCCAGAGAAGTTGAGATTGTTCAGCAGAGAACGGTCCAGATCTTGGGATCTGAACCCAAGATTTTCCAGCTCAAAACCCAGCTCTTCTCAGAGGAGAGAGGGCTCTTCTGGCTAACACTGCTGGTGATTAGCTAACCAGTCACTGGTTTACTTCTTGGTGAAGGTGGGTCACAAAGCTGCTGGCATTTGCAAAGAGCCCAAAGGACAGCTGTGCTCGTGCACAAGAGTAGAGCTTCTGCCCGACTGGCTGCTCCCTCAATGGGCAAATCGTTTCCTTCCCTTTGCTTCACTTTAAATCTGGAGAAAGCCAGCATTGTGAAGACGCTGAGATCTCACTGGGTCAGTCATCCCACCCTCCCATTTTATAGATGGGAAAAGTGAGGTTCAGAACAGGGAAACGACTTGTCTAAAGAAACAACCAGAACGTGGCAAGGCCAGGGCTAGAAACCAGGCCTTCGGATACCCAGCACGCTGCCTGCTCTCTTGGAAGGCTGCAGGTCAGGGCACAGTCATTCTCACTCCCCAGGTCCCAGTGCGCACGTGCAATTAAGCCACAAGGAGCCGTTTCCCCCTGCGGTCAGCAGGCACGGCCACAAGGCCGCTCTGTGAGCTGCACTCAGTGGTGTCACTGGGAGTTGTCCACATGTGACTTCACGAAGGTGCGACGGTGTAGCATCCACCTCCCCTGTGTTTCAAATCTGCAGCTCAGCATCTTCCGGATCCTTCTTTCACTTTTGTGAAGTGTGTGTTTCACAAAAGTAACGCTTAGCTGTGAGTCCATTTTGTGTAATAAGGGGTTTGGTTTTATGACTGGAAGAACTTCCTTTGTCCAGCAGCATGAAAACATGGTTTTAAAGTTAAAATTATGTCGTGGGGCGGCTCTCAGACTCTGGCAATGTATGACACCTCACAGGGGTGCTTTCTTCCAAGGGGAGGTCAGAGCTGAGGGAGCACAGCCTGTGGCTTAGGGAGCCGTTCCCACTTGCTTCTGAAGTGCTGAGTTAACAGACTTTCTGTCCCAGGCCAGAGTCCTCCCTCAAGGGCACAGCTCTTGAAGGGCCAAGTTGAAAGGGGAACATGGTTCCAGCAAATTCAGATGGTCTTCAAAATGCAAATGCTGGGACTTCCCTTGTGGTCCAGTGGTTAAGACTCCACACTTCCAATGCAGTGGGCATGGGTTCGATCCCTGGTTGGGGAACTATGATCCCCCATGCTGCACTGCGCGGCCAAAAAAAATGCAAATGTTGTTGGGTGTGTCACTATTTGTATGTCTAATATCAACGTTTATAGCTTTGGCCTAGAACTGCAGTATCTAACATGGCAACAACCAGCCAGGCATGGCTATTTAAACGAATTAAGATTAAGTACAATTACAAATTCGGTTTCTCGGTCCCTCTAGCCGCATTTCAAGTGTCCAGAAGCCATATTAGTAGCTTCCATTCTGGACAGCAAAAATAGAGAACACTCCAGGGTTGCAGAATTGGATGGCATTGGCCTGGAAAGTGAGGACCGCTGGCAGGAGTGGGTGAAAAGAGTATTTAGTACAGATCCAGGGAACCACCCTGAAAGGCCTGAGCCGCAGAGCACGTGAGCGAGTCTGCCCGTCTACATGTAGTGAGAAAATCTAGACCTGGGGGCAGCGCACATCATTCTACAGGGAGGACTTTGCTGGCTGCACCATGGTGTCAAATCGGTTCTGCCCAGAACAAGTTCCAGAATGAACCCCACTTAGTGGGGGACTCGCTGGAGACACAGAGGAACCATAGACAGTCTCTGGTTTTTCACTTCACATGTATTTTTAGTCCTGGATATCCAATCGTGAAGCAATTATTATAAATCGAATCATATTCTTCCAGAAAAATGTTCCTATTTATTCCAAGAGCATGTTTGTTTTCAAGGAGCCAAAGTGACCTAGATTAAGGAAAGGGAGATTTCTTCTAAGGAGTTAGGAAATCTCATGACACCTGAGGAAGGCAGCTGTCCCCTGGCAGGGCTGGAAGTGGCCCCTCGCAGGCCCTGGGTGGCCACGCCACCTGCCCCTCTGCATTCCCTTTTCCTGTTCCCTCGGCCACAGGCCATGGGGTCATTCTCCTCTGTGCACGTGCCTTACGTGATTCCCTCTGCTGCCTGCTCTCAGCTGATCCTGGCTGACCGACCCCCAAGCATTTTGGCTCCAGGGCGCCAGCACTCACGTCAGCAGTTCAGGCCAAGCATATCTGGCCCGCTGGAATTCAGCCCCGCAAGTCCGGATCAGGTATCTCTCTGATATCCAACCGCTTGAGACAGGGTACATTTATTCCAAGACTGTGGAAGGCACATGTGCTCTAGGACAGGTGGAGAAAGAGGAAAGAATGGCTGCCTCTCTGGTACAAATTGGTGTGAGATCAATCAGAACATCCTCAATAGTGGGGTCAGAAAAGAGAAAACAAAACAATGAAAGGCTCTGTGGTCATTTACAATGACTGGAATTCGACTGGAAATTCAAGAATGTGAACCTAGATTTTCAGTGTCCGAGTGTTTAGAACACAGCCTGCTCGATGAATATTTGTACAAAGAACGAATGAACGGGCTCATTGAACTATAAGAGATCCACAGAGTACAGGAATTTTATTTCATATATTTGATTTTTTTAACTTAATTTATTTATGGCTGCATTGGGTCTTCATTGCTGCACGCAGGCTTTCTCTAGTTGCGGCGAGCGGGGGCTACTCTTCGTTGCGGTGCGCGGGCTTCTCATTGCAGTGCCTTCTCTTGTTATGGAGCACGGGCTCTAGGCACACGGGCTTCAGTAGTTGTGGCTCGTGGGCTCTAGAGCGCAGGCTCAGTAGTTGTGGTGCACGGGCTTAGTTGTTCCGCGGCATGTGGGATCTTCCCAGACCAGTGCTCGAACCCGTGTCCCCTGCATTGGCAGGCAGATTCTTAACCACTGCGCCACCAGGGAAATCCCCAAATATTTGATTTTTTTAAAAGGGAAGAAAAATCTTTTTGTGCCTAAATAGACACAAAGTTTTTAATATCTTTCTTTCAGCAGACATTTACTGAAAATTTACCCTGCACAGCACAATGAGAACCCTTAGCAATGAAAGAGACATGGAACCAGCTCTCAGAGCTCCATCTCTGAGCTCCGTCTCATGGGGAAGACACAAGTTAAATAAGTTTGTATGTACACATATTCTAATGATGAAGGAAAACTGAACTTACACTTCCTGACTCTCTTGATAAATTTCACTGTAGCAAAAACAAGTATCCAAAATCATTCCAAAGTATTGGAGGTGGCAATTAAAAATGTTATTTTGAAGACAAAGCTGGTGTTTCTCCCATGAGACAGCATTTTAAATATGACTTAAATCAACAAAGAAATTTGCGTGTCAATTAAAAGTTAGATAATACAGGACAGCATAAAAAAAGAGAGTAAAAATTTTGTCCATTCATATACATTTACAGTATATAAAGTCCCACTGTTTTGTTTGGGGTGATGAACAAGTTCTGGAAATGGATAATAGTGATGGCTGTATAACCTCGTGAATGCACTTAATGCCACTGGATTGTATACTTAAGAAATGGTTAGGGACTTCCCTGGTGGCCACAGTGGTTAAGAATCCACCTGCCAATGCAGGAGACACGGTTCGAGCCCTGGTCCAGGAAGTTCCCACATGTCGCAGAGCAGCTAAACCCGTGTGCCACAACTACTGAGCCTGCGCTCTAGAGCCCACGAGCCACAACTACTGAGCCCGTGCACCGCAACTATTGAAGCCCGTGCTCCCTAGAGCCCGTGCTCTGCAACAAGAGAAGTCACCGCAATGAGAAGCCCACGCACCGCAATGAAGAGTAGCCTCCGCTCGCCGCAACTAGAGAAAGCCCGCACGCGGTAAAGACCCAATGCAGCCAAAAATAAATAAATAAATCTATTTTTTTAAAAAAAGCAATGGTTACAATGCTAGATTTTAGGATCTGTATATTTTACCACAATAAAAATGAAGGAAAAAACGCTCACCAGACACACAATTTTATAAATGTTTTCTTTTTACAATATAGCACAATATTTCTCCATATCGTTAGAAAGCATTCATAAATATGATTTTACAGACTGAATACTATTTCATCCTATGGCTGCAGCATTTTTTTTTATTTTTTTTATTTTTTGCGGTATGCGGGCCGCTCACTGCTGTGGTGTCTCCCGTTGCGGAGCACAGGCTCCGGACGCGCAGGCTCAGCGGCCATGGCTCACGGGCCCAGCCGCTCCGCGGCATGTGGGATCTTCCCGGACCGGGGCACGAACCCGTGTCCCGTGCATCGGCAGGCAGACTCCCAACCACTGCGCCACCAGGGAAGCCCTGAAGTCTCTTCTTTTAAACCCAAAGAACAAATCAAGAAAATACTGATTACTGATGGTTTTTTACATAAGTCACTGAAGGAGACAATGTTGTACCAAGGAGGGGGTATGAAAGCTTTTCTGTTTCGGGGTCAAGTCCAGTAGGTACAACATTGGTGCTGTGTATAAATTATCTCATTTAATCCCCATGGCAACCTTATGAGGTGGCTCCTTTATTTTCCCCTTTTAGAGATGAGGAAACTGAGACTCAGGGAAATGAATTAACTTGCCAGGGAGGGCTGGGGTTCACACCCAGGCCCTCTGTCCCCAGAGCCTGCTGTCTTGACTACTCTACTGGGACATATTTAACCCGAACGCTGGGCTCTTCCAGAGACCAATTCTGGCTGGAGTGTGAAGGCCTGGCTACAAATTTTTTGGTGAGAATATTACAGCTGCTTCTTTCAGTTTTACGTGGCTGCATAACAAACACCCCAAACTTTAGTGGGTAAAACATCTATCTATTACGTGCACAGATTGTGTGCGTCAGGGATGGTGGTGCCGGGTTTACCTCTGCTCTGTGACATCTGGGGCCTCAGCTGGGAGGATTTGGTGGCCGAGAGACTCCCCGGCTTGGGGCTGGGTGTTATCTGTTGGTGTCCTAGCTCACATGCCTCGGTCGGTACTGGCTATCAGCTTGCTGGGAGCGGAGCTCCTGCACACAGGCTCTTCACGTGGCCTGCAGTTTCTCCCCGCCTGGTGGCCTCAGGGTAGCCTCACTCTTACAAGGTGACGGTGCCAAAGCTGAGCATCCCAGTTAGCAAGGCAGAAGCTGCATCGCCTTTGTCACATCCTCTAGGTTTAAACAAGTCACAGCCCTGCCCAGATTCCACTTCGCTTCTCGGTGGGGTCGGCAGCTGTCTTTGCAAGCTCCGATTCGCCTCTCTCCTCTTGTTTCCTGCCCAGCTGCTCCTGAATCTTCTAGCTTCGTCAGTGCTCAGCTGGGCCCTTCCTGGGACTTGCAGCCTCCTCCAGTCCCTGGTCTATCACAGATCTGTCAGGCGGTCCCAACCCAGAAAGCAATTTGGTGTGGGGCTCTAGGAGAAGCAGCAGATAAGAGGAGACCTTTGATGTATATGGTATCTGCTGAGTTTTGAAGGCATTTACCAATCACCAGGCAGTAGCTACCTCCCTGGACTCCTTGGTGAAAACGTTTATTCAGACTCTGAAATTCCAGACCCTTACATTTTTTAAAGTAGCCCCTCTCTAACCGATTCACTGAATACTTTTTGAACACTTTTGTCTCATCCCAATACCCACCGTTTCCCTCCCTCCAGGAAGGCGGTGTCTTCTTTGCTCCTCTGCCCTCCCGAGCTCTGGCATGAGAAAAGAGGGCAGAATGGAGACGAGGGACTGTGTCAGGAGGGCAGGAGGGCTGTGGGAAGCACGGTTGTCAGGGTAGTGCCCCAGCAGGGCAAGGCCATCATAGGAGCACAGGTGGGGCAGTCTGCCAAGGAAGGGAGGGAAGGTTCTTCCAGGGAGGGGAGTAAGCAGGTCCCAGGGGTTTCCCTTGCCGGAGACAGAGTGATAGAGACAGTTTCCTGAGGCACTGGACCCTCCCTCAGTGTTGGAGAAGAAGCAAGGGAAGACAGGAATTTCTGTTTGGACGGTCTTGCAACCCAACACCCCACGGGGGCTGAGCTCTGGGGATCACAGCCTTGTAAGCTTTCTGTTAACTCATCTTGAGCTTTGACGACGAGCCCCTGCACACACACACACACACACACACACACACACACACACACACACACGATCTCTATTCTTCACGGCAAGCTCGGGAGTCCTGGAGAAATCTGAGGTTCTCCCAAGTGGCTTATCCTACACTGTTGTCCCCTGCTGTCTTCTGGCAGTGGAACCCTCGTTTTGACAGACAGTGGATTTGTTTGTTAGGGCTGGTGTAACCAAGTACCACAGACTCCGGGGCTTAGACAACAGAAGTGTGTTCTCGCACAGCTCTGGAGGCTGGACGTCCAAGATCTCTGGAGGCTGCAAGTCCGAGATCAAGGTGTCAGCAGAGTTCATTCCTTCTGAGGGCTGTGAGCGAGAATCTCTTCCAGGCCTCTCCCCCAGCTTCCAGGGGCTTCCTGGCAATCCTTGGTGTTTCCTGACATGTAAAACATCACCTTGATCTCTGTCTTTTTCTTCTCCTGGACTTCTCCCTGTGTCTTCCGCCTGTGCTTGTCTGTCTCTGTGTCTAAATTTCCCCCTTTTACAAGGACACCAGACATGTTGGATTCGGGTCCATCCAAACAATCTCCTTTAACTTGATTACGTCTGCAAAAATCCTACCTCCACATAAGATCCCATTCTGAGGTACTGGGGCTTAGGATTTTAATGTATGAATTTGCGGGGCGGCCAGGGGCACAATTTAAGCCCTAACAGACAGCATCTTTCAGGGAGCCATGCTCTTCATGGGAGGCCCAAGCCCACACCCAGTGCTGGGGAGTGAATCGTAGTCAGCTTATGTCAACCACAGAGGCCCTACTCTCCCTTCCAGGTATGAAGAAGGCAAGAGGATATGGTATGTTCCACCCAATGAGACAGGAAGGGAAGTCTGCTGAAGAAAATCATCTCTTAGATACAGAGAGACACAGAGGAAGAGATGCCCTTTCCTTTGTCTTATCTGTACCTGATGCCTAGAACTGGGGCCATCTTGGAACCACAAGGGGAGCTGGGCTCACCTTCTGGGCCTGGGAATGACAAGAGTGGAAAGGCCTGGGTCTCGGTGTTGTTCTCGAGGTTCTAGGTGGATGATACTGGAGCCTCCCTTCCTTGAGACGTCTTGTCATAGGAGATGATTAATTTCCGCTGTTGCTTAAGCCAGCGTGTAACGTAACAGTGTGCTTACCAGACTCTCCTTGGGAAGTGTCCTCTGAGTGGGCAGGAAGAGGCTGACAAGCCTTTGGAAAGGGAGCTGTGCCCGTCGCTGGCTTGTTGGATCTCAGGCCCATTCCCCACCCCACCAGGCTCTGCTCTGTCTCTTGGGAGGAGTGGAGACAGGCGCTGACCCCTGGAAATCACGCTTGCCGGCTCTCTGGCCAATAGGTTCCAAGTGGGAGGCCCTGGCAGGAGCCTGAGGAAGGTAGAAGTGGACCTTTTCCCTCCCACGTCTCTACTGCGGGCAGCGTCCACAGCAGCGGCCGCTTCCCCAGTTCCAGCACATCTGGTTGGCACCTCTCCCTGTGGTTCCGGCCCCCACTGGACAGCCCCCGGGTCCTCTGCAGGTGGGCCTCGCTCCCGTTTACGCCCAGCCCTGTGGGTGGTGGTGCTTCCTGCAGTGGTTAGATATTCTGTTATCTCTGTAGCTAGTTCCCGTCCTAGTTAAATTCCCTTTGCTGAACTGCCTTGCCTGCTCTGGCCTGAGCGATACAGGGCACGACCTGCCGAAGGAGAAGGTTTTGTACCTGTGTGTGGTGGCCTCCCCGCCTTCTAAGGTCACCAGGTCCTGTTGTCAGCGAGGATTTGGTGGGACTGATGGGAAATGCAGGTTGAGGCCAGAGCTGAGTTGTCTGCTCCATGAAGGAAAAGACCCCGGGGGTCGGATGCTGCCCCCAGAACGACCCCACCCACAGACCTCGGTCCTCTCGCCAAATGAGGCTGGGCCTGTGGAGGGCTGCCTCTGTGTGTGCCCCGGTCTGGTTCTTGCCCTGCGTGCCACGGGCCCCTCGCTGACTCAGCCCAGCCCTGGACAAGCCTTTCCAAGCCCAGAGCTCTCCAGCTCTCCGAAGACTCATAGCAGAGCTCACACCTTTGCCCTCGGGCCCCATGGTGGTACCGCGTGACCACCGTCCCAGGGACCAGGACACCGGAGCGCAAGCCCGGGGATCAGCGGCCCCTTCGGACTGTGAGCTCCTTGAGAGCAGGGGCCTCCTTCGCTCGCCTTCTCCCTGGTGGCTGGAGCGGCCCTGGGCTAGGCCAAGGGCTCACAGGCTGTGCGAAGGGAAGCAACGAGCATCCCCTTCAGATGCTCCTGCAGCCTGTCCTTGGGAGCCCAGACCCACGGCTGCCTTGTGTCCAGGGGCCCCTGCGGCTCAGTCCGCCATGATGCCACAGGCCGTTTGGAACTCAGCTCTGACTTGGCAGGAAAGTGATGCTAACACCACTCCTGGGAAGAGCACGTTCCAGAAGGTCTGGGTTGTGCACGGGCCCTCCACATGCTGTTCCCTGCCTAGGAGAGAAGTCTTGCAGGCTCTGGGGATTCCCAGAGGCGGGGCGCCACTAGGGTGGGCCCCCGGCCAGAATGGGGCCGTGGCAAAGCCTAGCAGAGGTGCTGCAGCACATCGGGTCAGAGGGAGTCACCGGGAGCTTAAGAAACAGTTCTCTTTTAGCGCTGGGGAGAAGGTCAGGTTTCACTGGGGCCCCGTCAGCTCCTCACTGGTCCCCAACAACCCAGTCCCCAGCTGCATACAAAGGGGGGGGGTTCCTCCCTTGCCCAGCACATCACTTGCATGTAGCAGACACTCAATATAAACATGTATTGCACGAATGAATGAATAAACGACCAAAGGAAAATATTCCAAATCTTTTATCCCCCAAATTTTAGATAGCACATGGGGAGAAATTCCCACAAGTTCATCAGTCATGTAGCAAATACAAATCACAGATTTCTCAGGACAGCCCCAGTTTCAATTTAACAAGATTGAGCGACTTCTCTGTACCAGGTACTCGGCTAGACACTTATGAAGACCCGTAAATCATAGTCCTAACTTCCAAGGGAGTGGGAGTGGGGGAGGCCCAAGGTGCCCGCACGGTGTGACCCATGCTGTGATGTCAGGCATGTGGGGCCTGCAGAGCAGAGTGGTGTCAGGTGGCTAGAGTGGCAGGAGATGGGTGAGGCTGGGAAGGTGAGCAGAGCAGACCTCGGAGGCTCCTGGGTGCTAGGCTGAGGCATTTGGACTTTACCCTGTGGACCAAGGGCCACCAGCAAAGGGCTTTAACTAAACAAGTGGTCAGATCTGAAACCTTCTGTCCTGCGGTCAGCCCACGTGTTAGGAAGGTGGCATGTCTGAAGCTGGCCTGGGCACATACTTCCTGGGACTCTGTGTTCAGTCCACTGAAAAGGCAGGCTGTGGGAAGCAAAGCATTGCTAAGATCAATGCGCCAGGCAAGTGAGCTACTGCTTCTCAACCTCTGGACAGAGGCCACCTCTTCTCTGCAATGTACCGTGTGGCCACTGACGTGTCGCAGGGCCTTGCTGGGCTCCCAGAGGCCTGGCCCACTTCCTGCCAGATGGCCTTTGCCCCAACAACTCCCAGGGAGCCACAGCAGGGCGGAGGCCGGGTGGGGCGGTGATGCAAGCACTTCATAATACAAACGTCCCGGGACTTCCACCGACATTGGTGTCTTTGGCTCTTCCAACAGGTACTTTTGGAGATGCTCGACTTCTCTGATGACACCTGTGTTGCTCAGAGCAAGGAGGGCCTCCACGGAAGTTCCCTGTGCCCAGGGCACATCACTTGGATATTGGCAAAGATGGTACACTTTCTGCCTCATAGGGTGGATTGGATTTTGGGAAACACCTAAAACAATTTAAGAGCAAGCCTGGAGTATCAGTGAGTAACTGAGCTTCCAAACATTATTTTTGGTCCAGCATCCACATGTAACTAGCAGTGTCCCGTGACTGATTCCTATTTCCCTAAGTTGTGGCACCCTTGCAGGACAGGTCCTAACCCCCCAAAGTCCTCCTGTGGCTGGATGTCATGAGCCTCACTCCAGAGTCAACTCTTACTACACTTCTGGGAAGAAACTGGATGCAGAATATATATGACCACAACGTGTGGACAGAACACAAACCCATTTTCCAGAAAGTTCTCAATTTTTCCTGGAATGTTGACTCTTCCTTTACTGAGGACATGGATACATAAATCCTTGCTGACCATTGTCTCTTATGTTACTTTTTCTCAGTAAAGGTGACTCCTTAAAGTTTTAATTATCATATACCTTTATAAGCCCTTTCGGGTAAGTAAGTTAAGAAAAGATACCTTCTGTGCCAGACATGTCCTCACTTTTGGTTCAGAAAATGTGATTTGCAGATTCCTACAGAGCTCTTTGTAAAAGAAGTCAGAGATTCTTAGAACACCAGAGTGCAAGAGCCTGAGTTTTCATTCAGTCCAGTCCAGCCAGGGTGCATTTTACAGAAAGAGCTTGAGATCCAGAGAGCAGAAGTGATACCCAGGGATGAGCTAGGTGCTGAGGGTAGCTAAAAAAATTAGAGGTGGTCCCAGCACTTAGGTGGGATGACTAAGGGTACAGAACTTATTGGCATGTCCGACGTGGTTTTAGATGTTTTTGTTCACTTCCCTAAGTTACTGCTTCTGCACCAAACACAAAAACCTCATCTCCACGTAAGGGTAACTTCTAGATGTTGGACTACACATCGTTTTCAAGGATCTGCTGCTTTTCTCTAAGGAAAAAAGAAAAAGTAAGGGAGAAGATAAACTCTACTGAAAATATACAGAAAGGCATGAATGCCATTCATCTAAACAAAGCCAGGTTTAGTCACTGTAGGTTTATCTTTTCAGATCCAGATTGGTAACTGGGTTTAATGACTCAGGCCTACTGACTCCCAGACCCAAGGCCAAACTCTAAGAGTCTGTCTGCAGCCAGGAGGGCCAGTTCTCAGGGAAGCCGCACTTCCTCCTTCCCTTGCTTCTGCTTCCCCATCTGGGTCAAGATGGGTCATCTGGGCAAGGCCAGGCCTCCCCAGGGGAAAGTGCAGCACATGGGCAGTTTGGGGTGGGCTAGCAGGAGAGGCAGTGTGTAGAGGTGACCACATGTGAGTAGCACATGTGAGCAGCAGAGGGACAGATCACCTGGCTTCCTGAATCAAGAACTTGCCTCTGGGTTCCAGCTAATACTTCTAATTCTAAAATTCGGTCACAGAACTGAGCTGAAAGGGACTCTAGATCAGGCCCGAACTCTTCCCTTGATGGCTGGAGAGAGGCTCACAGGGGGTCAAGGAGATGGTCAAGGTCACACAAGGCAAGCTGCCGGCGGGACGGGGGGCTGGCTATCCTTCCCTCCACACCGGGCTCCTACTAGGATCCCACACGCTGAGACATCCGGTTCCCTCTGCTGGGAGGAAGCCGAATAGTGGGGACAGTGTTTGCCACGCAAGGACTGGTTGATTGATGTGCCTCGGAGAGCTGGGCAGTGCAGACAATGCTCCCCTCTTGGCCCCAGCTCTGGACATGGGAGACTTCCGGAGTTTGAGGAAAAATCTGCGTGTCACTGGAACAAAATGTTTCTTCTCAGAGCGGGGATAAATACCAGTGTTCACCATGGAACCAAAGCTGTCCCACTTAGTGCCTGGGATTGTAATGGTCTCTGATGGGATTGTTAATTTCATTATTAATCTCATTCCCTCCTAGGAATTAAAATTGCTGAGATGGGGATAACTCCCCTCTCCCTCTCTCTCACTGGTACCCAGTGGTTACTCAAGGACTATGTAAAAATAAGGTTGATCAGGGTGGCCAAGAGAAAAGGGAGCTCTGCCTGTCATATCCCTTCACATATGAAGACTCGTTACTGTTTACTGCTGTCTTCCCTTTTCTTGATTCTGTGGAAGCCATGCATGGTCCAGGGAGAGTTAGATAGTCATTCATTCCTGCATTCATCAAACAAGCACTCACTCCTCACAAAGAAGGTTTTTGTAGCTGTAAAGATCCTTGGGTCTTCTAGTCCAGCCTTCTTCTGAGGCCCAGAGGAGGGAGGTACCTTACCCAAGATCACACAGCAAGTTGGGGCCAAGGTGGGCTACAGTCTTGAGCTCTTCCAGGGTCCCTGCCTGGGGCTAGTTTCAAACTTTTTTACTCCCACCCGCAGCCCTCAGGTCGGTCACACCCTAGGTTGGGACATAATCACCTGTTGGATTTTGTCTACAAGGGAAGGAATGGTAAAAATGCAAGGGGCAAAAAGTGCCCCAAATCCCTCCCTGGGGCCGGCAGTGGGGGGCGGGGGTGGCCTGCACCCTGGAAAGGCCAGTTCTCCATCAGAGCCTTGGCTGCACTCCTGGGGACTCCCAATTGATGACAGGTTTTGCCATATGTATTTCTTGAGTAGACACTGGTGGTGTTGGGACTCAACTCTCCCAAAGCGTGCCAATCGCTGCTGCCCTTAAAGAAGTCTTCGATGAGTGCCACCCAATACAACTAAGGGCAGTGGATCGCTCGGTGGCTTGCAGACCTGTTACTTCCTACCCCTTCCCCTAATGCCCTGAGACAAGTCTTTGGCTTAGTAAGCGTAACGTGTATCTTCGCTTGTCCACCGCTGTCTGCCACCTAGTTGGAAGACACCTGGATATGTTAGACACGGTTTACAGGCGCAGTGACTCGGGAACTGCCCCCAGCTGTGCCGCTAACTTGCCGGGTGACATTTCTCCCTTCTACGTCTCTGCCCCCTTCTTCGTGGGATGGGACTGCGACAGAATCGCTTCCAGGTCCCTCCCATAGGAATGGAGACGCCGGGCAGAAGGAGCCAGAGTGTGCCAGGTGGGGTCCACGTGGCCCGCTCGCGCCCGCGATTTCCTTTCTCCGCCCGAGGGCACGAGGCATTTAATGCCAGGTGGAAGAACAGTGCTGTTTGGCGCAGGAGCTGAAATTTGGCGGCGGTCGGAGGCTGGTTTCACAATTCTTCGGCTGCGGCTCTTGGCCCCAGGCGGAGCGCCAGGCGCAGGCGCCTGAGGGTGCGCTATTGGAGCCCAGGGCCCGCGGCGTGTGCGCCTGCGCGGGCCTGCAGCTGGCCCGGGAGGGGCGGGAGCCGCTCGGATGCGCTGACGTCGAACCGCCCGCGCCCCCCGCCCCTCCGCCCGGCTCAGGGTTGGCCGCCGCCGCGCCCCGCCCCCTCCCTGGGAGGACGCCCGGACGGAACCGATCGCGGCTGGTTTGAGCTGGTGCGTTTCCATGACGACACGCGCGGCGCTATAAGTAGCGGAGCTGCGGTGAGTCGGGCTTTGTCAGTTCCTTCAGTCTTCCTCAGCCTCCGCCGCCGCCGCTGTCCCTCTGCCAGCGCTCCGGCACCACCTCGGGCCGGCGGTTCTCCGCAGGAGGGAGTGAGGTGGCGGGCGGCCGGGCGGGCGGCTGACGGGGGCGGCGGGGACAGCGGCGGGGCGGCCGGCGGCCCTGCGCGCTCGGCGGCGGCGTCTGGTCTCCATGGGGTCTGCCCGCGGCGCCCGTGCGCTCTAAGGTGAGAGGGGCGCGTCCGGGCGGTTGGAAGGCCGGGGGAGCGGGGGTGACGGCCACGTGTCCCTGCGCCCGGGCCCGGCCTGAGGCCGGAGCAGCTCCCGCGCCGTGGAGCTGCGAGGACACGTGGTCGCAGAGCCGGCCGCCGGCCCCTGACCTCGGTGAGCCGCTGCGCCCCCGGCCCTGGCGTCCCCGGTGAAGCCGGCCCCCGGCGCGCACGGCGGCCGCCCTCCCGGCTCAGGGCAGCCTGGGCTGGAACGGCCCGGGGTTCACCTCCTCCGAACCACGTCAGTGAGGGTTTCTGAGCCGGAAGCTGTTGAAAAGGGTCGGTCGTTCCTTCAACTGCTGTGTTTTTTTTTAAACCCATGTGGCAGTCCGGTAGCAGGTGCAGGAGAGGTAGGAGGCGAGCCGGCGCAGGTCTCCGGGCTCCCATCGCTCGCACTCATTTCTAGAAGGAAGAGACGTGCCATTCCGCCGTATTGCCCTGGAATTTACTTTTTTCTTTTTCATTTTAGCTTTTATTTGTGCTGTGTGTACAGAGCGAATGACCCAGTATAGAAACCCACTCGGGTCGCTAGAGCTGAGATGAGATAACCTCGTAGTAACAACAGGTAATAGTCAGCCGGCCGTGGCTTAGAGTTGTTACGGGATCTTTGAATGACTCGGTGAGTCAAGGAAAACCTATAATATTAAGATCCCAGTTCAGGCTTCGGCATAGGAGCCAGTCCCAAGATCTTCCCAAAAAGGCCACCTGTGTTTGAAAATGCGAAATAATGGGGGAAAGTGGGGAGTAGAACCTCTTAGAAATGTCTAGGGAGAACAAAGAATGTGTTGACTTCGTTCAAACCTAAAATAGGGCGTAATTTCGTTCACTTGTAAATTTTTCAGTTGCTGTTTGAATTAGTACCTGTCTTTTCTAACGTTACCCAGTTTGCAGTAAAGCATTTCATAGCAGAGAGGCGCTGTCTTGCGCTAGTCCGAGTCATTTTAAGTAACTTAGCTATACAGAAAGAACACCGAGAGGTGTTCTTGGGTGAAATGTTTCTATATCAAAAGTTATTGAGATAGGGCTTCCCTGGTGGCACAGTGGTTGAGAGTCCGCCTGCCGATGCACGGGACACGGGTTCGTGCCCCGGTCCGGGAAGATCCCACGTGCCGCGGAGCGGTTGGGCGCGTGAGCCATGGCCGCTGAGCCTGCGCGTCCGGAGCCTGTGCTCCGCAACGGGAGAGGCCACAACAGTGAGAGGCCCGCGTGCCGCGAAGAAAAAAAAAAAAGTTATTGAGATAAAGCTTTGAAAGATACAAGAAAGCAAAATACTTAGTAGGGGTGTATTTCAGAGAAACAAAAACGTCCTAAGCTTAAGCCTGAACATTGCCTTAAAAATGTTTAAGAAGACTCTAAATAGCCCAATCTGTCACCGGTGAGCGTATTTAAATGTTGTTATATAGACAGAATGGGTTTGCCGGCAGTTAGTCTCTTCCCTTCCCCTACGCGCGATTTAGGCAACGTAGGTGGTTGACAATGCCAGCAAGTCACATTAGATCAAGCCTTGCAAGTTCTGCCGTGCATGGGTTTGGATTTATGGCAGGCCCGTCCCCCTGGGCCTCTCATAGTGTCCCATGCCAGAGCAAACTGGCCCAGAACCATTGCCTGGCCTCTGCCCGTAGGCTGCAGGTACTGAAGCGGGTTGCACAGTGGAAAAGAAGCCCTCCCTGGCAGAAATTAAATAAGTTAAAATCAGTAATTTTAAGACAACTGTCATTGACCAGTGTCGCATTTCATGAAGGCCAAGGACAGTGGCTCTGATTGTTAAATGAGCTTTATTTTTGCTTATTCATAAATTATTGTTGGCTTATTTTTGTTATTCATAGTTAGTCAAAACTTATTCCCAGGTGATGATCCTTCATAGCTAAGCAGGTATTAGAGCGCCTGTAAGGACAGTTGAGGTTCCCAGAGTTGCTGATTTAGTAGGCAGTGCTGGTTTAAGAATACTGATTTCTGATCCGCTACAGCAACTGTAATACATTATGTTGATTTGAAGATTGCAGTTTTAAAAAACACATGCCTAGCGTGAAAATTAGCTCATAAAATTCTCAGGAAACTTAAGAGCACTCAGTTAAGTTGAGAGCAATGATGCCTGTTAGTCACTAAAAGTTGTTCTGTATAAGACTTAGGAAATAGCAAGGTGTTTATACAGCAACTTTGAAAAATTGCTGTCATGCTATTTTAAGCTTCTAAAGAGAAACAGATCCGAAATAAAGTAAGCTAACTGTCATGAAACTTTTTCCCTATCAGTGAACTAAGTGCAGGAAAGCTTCTGAAACCTGCATTCAGCAGTTTTTAGCAGGGATATTTGAAATGCTTTTTTTGAGGTGGACAGTACTATATATGGAAGTTCAGTGTGAAAAACTCTAGTGTTGTATCTGTGGTGTCCTCATTCCATTGAGGTTTATGGAGTCACGTGACCTAAACCTAGGAATAATGGGATTCCCAAACCCAGTGAGTGAGGTGTCTGTGGAGGGTGCTTGAGTAGTCCTGCTTCTTGTGTGTGCTGCCAGTAACTGATCTTCCAATTTAATGTGTTCCGAAGGTGGACAGCAGATTGTGCGTTTGTCAGGACATTTTCACTGCTGCAGCAAGGGCACGCACATCTTTCAGTGGGACTTGGAATTCCTAGAGAATTGCCTTTGTGAAAAGCTGGCATAATTTCTTTAAATTTCATCTCTTAGTTTCTCTTGTAAGTATTCATGGTTGTTGCAGGCTTATCTTATTAGGAGTTACTAAGTATTGCTAAGACTTCTGAGTAAATCGTCTGCCCTGTCTGCAGTTTGTTGTTTCAGAAAGCTATCAAGGAACCATGAACAACTTTAGTAATGAAGAGTTTGACTGCCATTTCCTGGATGAAGGCTTTACTGCCAAGGACATTCTGGACCAAAAAATTAATGAAGTTTCTTCTTCTGTAAGTGTATGTTAAGTCCTTGCTGGGAGTGCAGCTTTGAGAATGTTGGGTTGGATGGGAAGCTTCAGTGGGGTCTTGCGGAAATGGAAATGTCTTATTAGGGAATTTAGAATTTAATTGGCTACGGATCGTGCAATAAAAATGATATTCATGCCAGGAATTGACTAAATAGAGTAGGATTCATGAGAATGACGGGCAAGGGAAGGGAAGCCTGCGTGTTGGACACATTGTTAGGCCGCTGATGGGTTTCCTGTAACCACTGTCACTGCAGGACGATAAGGATGCCTTCTATGTTGCGGACCTGGGAGACATCCTGAAGAAACATCTGAGATGGTTTAAAGCTCTTCCTCGGGTCACCCCCTTTTATGCAGTCAAATGCAATGATAGCAGAACCATAGTGAAGACCCTAGCTGCCATAGGGACAGGATTTGACTGTGCCAGCAAGGTGAGCAAAAGCCGCAGAACTCACAGGATTGTCATGGCCTCGGTGTTCCCGCAGGGCAGATCAAAACTGCGTTGCTTGGGCAGGAGATGCTAATGAATTGAGTGGGGGTGGTGACAACTTCCCACGTTTTTCTGTTTCTTCCATGTATTAGCTACATGTATTGTAACACCTCTTCTTTTTCAGACTGAAATCCAGTTGGTGCAGAGTCTCGGGGTGCCTCCAGAGAGGATTATCTATGCAAATCCTTGTAAACAAGTGTCTCAGATTAAATACGCTGCCAATAATGGAGTCCAGATGATGACTTTTGATAGTGAAGTTGAGTTGATGAAAGTTGCCAGGGCACATCCAAAGGCCAAGTAAGTTACTCCTCCATTTGAGGGCAGGGTCAGATGTGGCATCTGTATGATAATGGCAGACAAACTCAAATTTCCAGTTGTTAGATTTCCATACTTTAGTAAATTATCTGTGTACTGGGTCAGAGACAAAGTAGAAAAAACCTTAAAGCCTCTTGATTAATAAAACCAAATTAGACTTAAACCACAGGGTATCAGAGCCCAGGAGTCTCTGTCTTAACCATGGCTGTAGATGATCTTCTGTTATGGGAAACTTGATACACTTTTCTTGCCTCTAGGTTGGTTTTGCGGATTGCCACTGATGATTCCAAAGCAGTCTGTCGCCTCAGCGTCAAATTTGGTGCCACACTCAAAACCAGCAGGCTTCTTTTGGAACGGGCGAAAGAGCTGGATATTGATGTCATTGGTGTCAGGTGAGATCTTGGTGATGGCAGAGGTAGAGATTAAGATTAGACAATGCAAGTTTTATAGGTTTTCTCCCACTGTGAATAGTTATTTCCAGAAATAGTAAGAAATAGCATATTCTACTTTTTTTGCCCCAGCTTCCATGTGGGAAGTGGTTGTACTGATCCGGAGACCTTCGTGCAGGCCATCTCTGATGCCCGCTGTGTCTTTGACATGGGAGTGAGTATATGTGAACCCCAAGTGGGAGGAGGGGGGGCAAGGATGACAGTAATAACTAGTCCCGATTCCAGAACTGACCTTTTGTAGAGGTCATCTCATATTACAGACATTTAACCCCATCTGCTGCGTGCATTTGTCACGCCGTGTTAGGAATCTGGCTACTTGGTTGACCTAATTTGATTGAATTCACTTTCTTGACTCCAGGCTGAGGTTGGTTTCAACATGTATCTGCTTGATATCGGTGGTGGCTTTCCCGGATCTGAGGATGTAAAGCTTAAATTTGAAGAGGTAATTTATAACAAAACTATAATCTGTAGCTCTTAGCAAGTTCTTTTTTGGAATATTTCAAAACTTAACTAGTTTTAACAGATAGTAAAGGGACTATACAAACGTGAAAATAAATGTCTTGGTGTGGTAATTTGAATGACTTCTGTGCTATTTAAAATGGTACTTAAGGGACTTCCCTGGTGGCGCAGTGGCTAAGACTCCGAGCTCCCAATGCAGGGGGCCCGGGTTCAATCCCTGGTCACGGAACTAGAAGAAGTTAGGCCATTATATGCTACTCATTTATAAAATAAATCCGTATTCTTTTTTGTTAAAATTATGTGCATAGGCAGAATAGAAAGTTTTGTTCTGTTGGCATGTATTTGCTAGATAAAAACATTTAGGCACTTTGTAAGTGGTAATAAATTTGTATCATTGTTTAATAAAATCATATCCATAACATCTTAGAGTAGAAAGGGTGTCTGGAGGGGAATCAAAATGAAACCACAGGGATGTACAGGCTGGTTTTCAGGGAAATGTTTATCTTTTGCTGTTGTTTGAGGGTAAACCTCTCTGCTGATGACTGCTCTCAGTGCTTTTGATGTGTCACGTCACAAGGTACTGGTCCATGTGAGTTCCCCTTGATGACTAACTGCTCTTTTCTATCTCACTCTGGTAGATTACCAGTGTAATCAACCCGGCGTTGGACAAGTATTTTCCATCGGACTCTGGAGTTAGGATCATAGCTGAGCCAGGCAGATACTATGTTGCATCAGCTTTCACACTAGCAGTTAATATCATTGCCAAAAAACGCGTATTAAAGGAACAGACAGGCTCTGATGGTACGTACAAAGGATGATTCATCGCGTGTACAACAAAGTTGGTACATGAAGTGGTAATTGAGACTAATTGTGCTTTTCTAGATGAAGATGAGTCAAGTGAACAGACGTTTATGTATTACGTGAACGATGGAGTGTATGGATCTTTCAACTGCATCCTCTACGATCACGCACACGTGAAGCCTCTTCTGCAGAAGGTACCTTGTGAACACGCTGTAGACAGCAGTTAAGAGGACTGGTCGGAACAAGTGTAAGCAGGCGTGTTTTTCTCTCTCTCAAATGTAGAGACCCAAACCAGATGAGAAGTATTATTCGTCCAGCATCTGGGGACCGACCTGTGATGGCCTGGATCGCATTGTTGAGCGCTGTAACTTGCCCGAGATGCATGTGGGCGATTGGATGCTCTTTGAAAACATGGGTGCTTACACTGTCGCTGCTGCTTCTACTTTCAATGGATTCCAGAGACCAACCATCTACTATGTGATGTCAGGGCCAACATGGTTAGTGACAACAGTGTGTGTGTTTATGTTTCCTGTAAGAAAATAAAACCTTCCAGGATTTGTTATGCTTGCTCTTGTCGAATAAGAAATTGCTTTACTTAGGGTTAAATAGTAACTTTTTTTTTTTTTTTTTGCGGTACACGGGCCTCTCACTGTTGTGGCCTCTCCCGTTGCGGAGCACAGGCTCCGACGCGCAGGCTCAGCGGCCATGGCTCACGGGCTCAGCCGCTTCGCGGCATGTGGGATCTTCCCGGACCGGGGCACGAACCCGTGTCCCCTGCATCGGCAGGTGGACTCTCAACCACTGAGCCACCAGGGAAGCCCCAGTAACATTTTTTTAAATTGTTTTTCTCTCCATATTAATGTATGCTTTAGAAATTTTGGAAAATACAATGGAAGGAAAATCCCTTCAATAATAGTGATCTGTATTTTCAGATTTTTAAGGCATAATCATTTTAGAAAAGATTGATCAGGATATTTCTCTGCAGCTAGAATATTTTAATTAGTGTCTGTGACTTGTGCTTTCCTCGTTACCATAAAGATGGTTCTGAAGAAATGCTTGCCGTAGAGCTACGTTGAATTGCTTCCTGATGACATAGTAACCAAGGACATAAATAGGCTCATGAATAAGTTATTCTCAGTTTCTCGGTGTGGAATTGCTCAGTGAGGGGTGACTCAGGGTTTCTGAGCGTGCCACTCTGTCTCTTTCAGGCAACTGATGCAGCAAATCCAGAACCACGACTTCCCCCCCAGCGTAGAGGAGCAGGACATCGGCACCCTGCCTGTGTCCTGTGCTTGGGAGAGTGGAATGAAACGGCACCCAGCAGCCTGCGCTTCAGCTCGTATTAACGTGTAGATACCATTCTTGTAGCTGTTAACTGCGCGTTTAGCTTGATTTAAGGGTTTGGGGGGGACCACTTAACTTAATTACTGCTAGTTTTGAGATGTCTATGTGAATAGGGTTGGCACAGATGCAGCAACGTGGAAGACTAGGCGATGGGGTCACACTTACCTGTGTTCCTATGGAAACTATTTGAATATTTGTTTTATATGGATTTTTATTCACTTTTCAAACATGCTACTAAAGCGTGCCCCTCAGCTGCTGAGCAAGCGTTTGTAGCTTGTGCATTGGCAGAAAGGGCCAGAAGCTCAGTGCTGTGACCTGTTTGAAGTAAAGTATAGGCACTGGGAAATGTCTACGGCGTGTCCATTCCAGATGGCTCACCTTGCGTGTGGTTTACAGGTGGGAAATTGATGCTTCTCCCATAGGCTGAGAAACTTGCCCCAGAGGACTAAGGAGTTGACAGGTTTTCAATATTTTGAAGATCCACGGAATGCCTTTTTCCTGTCTGACATTTTTATTTCAAGTCCACAAGTCCTGTCGGAAGTTTGCTTTGGATTCCCAGAATAGTGAGTGGGTCTAGCCCCATGTGCGGTGGAAGGAAAAGGAGGGGCGAGACAGTGAGCAGTCTCTGCTGTTAACGGCTCAGTCCACCCTGGATGCGACTGTGAGCCTGGAGTGCCCAGGGCCCCTTGTTAACTAGCCGGCCTGCGGCGAGCAGGGCCAGTGCCCAGGCCCCCTGCACCCTGCCTCCAGAGGCTAGACACAGGCCCTCCCCGTCTTGACTTCACTAGTTGCATAGTTACAACTAGTTGGGAATGTAGCACAGCTTTTGGTAGTTGTTGCACGTGTTGTAGAGCTTTACCTTCCGACCTTGGCCTTTTATATTCTCTTACTCAACTTGTACCCCCAGTCCTCAGAGGAGGTTGGCAGGCTCCCATACTAAATTTCCAAAATGGGAATTGTGAATTCCTGCTGTAGCACAGGGAGGAGGGAGGAAAGGAAGGCCACGTAAAAGCCAGGTGTCACCTTAGTAACTGCCACTGGTCTGTACCAGACACTGCAGACGGCACTGAGTGTCTCACCAGCTTCGTTAGAGGGACACGGGGAGACAGCACGTGGCACAGGTGGGAATGCTGCAGCTTCTTGCATCTCAGGGACTGCATTAAGCGCTTCTGCTGATGCTCTTGGTACCTTTACCAAGGAGTTGAGGGGAGTGACTTGGTTTCTAAAAAGCCACCTTCCCCCGAGACCTGAGTTCCACCTGGACACAGCACGTTGCTGTGATCGCTGACGTCACCTCTCGGCTGGTTAGCCAGACCCCTGAATAAGACTTCTTAGGAGGCACAGAGAAAATAGGTCTGACTGGAGTCTGGGCAGAATAGAGGAAAGAACACAAGTGGACTGTCTGTCCGACTTCCTGTGAGCACATCCTTTTCTGGGTCCTCAGTCTGCCCGCTGCTAATGTTCAAAATAAAGGAATTGGTGTTCTGTATGGATTAAGTGCCAAGAAATGCAAGCTAGATGCCATGCCTAAGACTTTGAGAAATTAGATTTTCTACCTTCAGAAGTGAGGAGTAACAAGATGCCCTAGTGACAGCACTGAGCTTGGATTGAAAAGAGGAGAGGTTTTCCACTCAAAAAGTATGCAGTACTGAGGGCTTGGGAACTGCTCTGCTCGCAGCCTGTTAGGTAAAAGTGCAGTCCAGCCAACTGGCCAGTGCTGGTGGGGACAGAAGTAGCCCCAGGTAGTCCCATGGCGCCCATACAACAACCTCTGAACCTGGCTCATGGCAGCTTGGTGAAGCAACTTGTGAGCCCTGGGAGCCTGTATGGTGACACGGCCTGGGCTGGGCCAAATGAGCTCCCGTGGCCCCTACACCTGGGTGTGGGCGAGTTTGGCAAAAGGATGGAGATCTCAGACGGCTGGGTGTGTGTCGGTCAACACTGTCCTCCAGGACCCTCAAGTTCTAGCTTGCAGTGTGCACTTAGTATGTCCATTACAGATGGTACTGCCTGGTCATTCATAGAAATGACATTTCTAGACCTTGATTTGAAGTGAATATAGCTCTGGCCTCCACCAAGGCTGTGGGTGACTCTTCCTCCTGAGGGTGTTGGAGTCTCCACGCAGGCCCGCATGGGAGGGGCTACTGGTTCAAGGTAAAGGAAGTGGTTTCCAAGCCCCTGCATTTGAATCACTTGGGGAGCGTCTGAAAATGCAGATTGCCGGGTCCGCCCCAGGACTGGGGACGGAGTGTGGGGCAGTGGGTAACCACCTGGGCAAAAGTAAGATGTCACTGATGCTCCTTACACCACAGTAAATCCCAGATGAAAGTTTTCATTGTGACAGGTTAGGCCACAAATGTATTAGAAGAAAACATTTGAAGTCAAAAATGCAAGGGGCAGGGGCTTCCCTGGTGGCACAGTGGTTGAGAGTCCGCCTGCCGATGCAGGGGACACGGGCTCGTGCCCCTGTCCAGGAAGATCCCACATGCTGCGGAGCGGCTGGGCCCGTGAGCCATGGCCACTGACCTGCGCGTCCGGAGCCTGTGCTCCACGACGGGAGAGGCCACTTGGAAGGGACCAATTTCTTTCCTGTTCAAAGAGCTCCAATAAATCTGTAAAAAAAAGAATTCAATAGAAAGTGGGCAAGCCACTTAGGTTCACAGAAAAGAAAAAACTTTGAACTTGAACAAACTTTAAAACGCAAGTGCATATTAAAACTATGAGAATCTATCACCTGTCAGTTTGACGAAGGTAGAAGAGTGCACTGGCTTGCTGGGTAAGCAGGCTGGCTCGCCCAAGGCAGATGGGAACCTGAGAATAAGAAGAATCTCTGGAGGGAATTTGGCGATATCAGAAATAATCCACGTTATCTTTGCCCCGACAAGTCTACTTGTAAGAATTTTCTGATAAGTCGGCTTAAGGCTTTTCATTGTGACAGTGTCTGTACAGCATGTATTAGAAACAACCGTATGCTCGTGAAGAGGGTGCTGGCTGATGAGATCACTGGGACACACGGCTGCTTCAAGACGCAGAGCCCTGCAGGAGCTGGTGGGGGACGATCTCCAAGCTGGAGAAAGAGGGGCAGAGGAGCAACGTGCAGTGAGCTATCCCGTGTGTAAAAGGCACGCCAGGCTTGGTGTGCACGCGTGTACCTGCACACGCGTGGAAACTTCTGAAAGGACTGACAAGAAACGCAGCAGGAGGATGGAGGCCTGAGGAGGGGAGTGGAGACTGACTTCATACGCACTTTTACACGTGTCTATTGCTGATCTTAAAGGAATCAAATGAATATGCCACCTGGGTGAGGAAGGAGAGGCCCAGAGAAAAAGTCCTCAGTCGTGTAACTCCCACGCGCACGAGCGGCTGAACCAGGGCCCGCGGGCTGGGCCGGGGACAGGGCGGCGTTGGCCAGGGCCGCCCTGCAGGGCTGGCTCGCACCCACCCAGCTCCTGAGGCTGCCGGAAGAAGCGGCCGAGTCTTCGGGGCCGAGTACTCACCCGCCCTCCCCCCACACACACACACCTCTGCCCCACAGCCCCGTCCCCGCCGGGGCGGGGCCGTCTGCCCTGACAGGGCGCAGTCCCCCCGGGACGGGGTCAGAGCCTGAGCCTGCACCTGGACCCGTCCGCACCCAGGGCGCCACTGTCCACGCCTTCCACAGCCCTCTCTAGCCTCCTGGCTGACCAGCCTTCGTGCTGCCTCGCAGGCGGCCCACTGGCCCACGCAGGCCTCACTCGGCCTGTCTTCTGTAGCCCTGTGCTCCCCACGGCCCACGGTGACCCCTGTGATGGTCACCTTGCATCTCTGTGCAGACTCCATCCTTGTTTGTCAGGTTACTCTACCTGCCAGCTGGTCAGGCTGTATTTTATGTGGCAACCCTATCAACCAGGCTTCCGAGTCCCGGGTACCAGGAGCCCGGCCTCGGCTTCTGTGTGCTGTGTGGCCCACGGGAAATCAGGTGCTCCCCCGGGCTTTAGGCTGTCAAATGGGACAGAGGCAGAAAGCTCCTATATGAAGCTGGCCGGAGAGGCTCCGAAACCAGGCTGGGGGATCCGCGCTCCCAGGCCCGGACGGCCCTCCCGGATACGGCCACCAGGGGGCAGCAGCACCTCGTGCTTGAGACTCCTCGGCCCATCTGGAGCTGCGACCAAGTGGGCAGGTCCTTCAGTCCCTCAGCAAACGATGGCAGAGGCCTGACAGGAGGGCTGTGGGGACTGGAGCGTGGCCTGGCTCGGGGAGTCCAAGGGCAGCCACACCTGGGCAGCTAGGCTTTGAGGCTCCAGACAGCTCGCCCTGGACCAGGCTGCTCCCCCCGAAAATCTTGCGGAGCCCCACAGACGAAGACTCCCCCAGCCCAGCCCTCACCCCCTGCCTCACACGCAGGGAACAACTGGGGGGTCCCCACGGCCTGCATTCCCTGCCCCCTGCCTGTCCGGAGTGGGTGATGCCCCCAGCCTGGGCTCCTGAAGTACCCACACCACACTTGGTGAGCTGGCCGGCCACCCCTCAGGCGCCCCCTGGACACACCGCTCGTGCCCGTGCCCCGCCCGGGCCCTGCGGCCAGGCTCACCCGCCCCCCATCCCCCGCTGAAGCGTGGGTGGCGTGGGAAGCAGGGGGCACTGCCCTCACAGTCCACCCGCTGACCAGCCCTTGAGGCCTAAGTCCAGGTCCTGCTTATCCCCACACATCGGTCCCCGGGCGCCCAAGGCTGCTGGTGTTACCCCTCCCCATCTTCGCCTGGCCCGGGGCCATACTCTTCCCACAGCGGGGCCTCCCCACCCTGGGCGCCTGGTGCCAGCCCCGGCTCTGGCGCCCCCTTCTGGAGGAGCCAGGAACCATCTGCAGCCCTCGCTCTGAGCTGGAGGGGCAGGGGGGCAGATCCTGGCCCACGGGCATCCTTGCCCTCCCCCAAGGCTCTGCAGCCTGTCCCTCTTTATGTCACACTTAGTCATTCCACTTGTAGTACCTTATTCTACAGAAGTAATCCCGATGGACACAGAGATGTATATAAAACGTATTCACATTGTTTGTGACAGGGAAAAGCAAACTGTCTAAATCTAATTGCAAAGAATTGATTAAACTATGGGACATCAATATGATGGAACACTACATGATACCTCATTAAGTGAAAAAAGCAGGAATATGAAATAGCAAGTATACTACAATTCTATTTTTGTAATCCCTAAGTGTACAAATATATTTATAGAAAAAAATAAAAAGACTGAGAATATATACACCAAAATGAACAGTGCTTATGTCTGGGTATTAAATTTATAGGTAATTGTTCTCTTGTTACTCTGTATTTTCTGTAAAGAATATATGTAACACTTAGAGAAAGTTTAAAAGCAACATAAAAGCTATCAGAAAAATGAGGCCTTAAGAAAGCCCTATCACAACAGTATCATGCCAAAAGCTAAGCATACATTATATTAAGAATTCAATATTTTCAATTTTAGATTGAAATCTAAAACTGAATTTTAGATTGCGAGATCAAGGTCAGCACCCTTGGTTCTCTGGGCCCCTGCCTTATGTGCCCAGGGTCACGTGGCTTGTCAGTGGCCAGGCTGAGACTTGTACCCCTGCCTCTGTGTCTGAGGCCCACTGGGTGCAGTTCCAGGCTGTGGGGTGGACCCCACGCTTCGTTTGTTCACCCACTCATTCTGAGCCTCTAATTTTTTCCCCCCTCTTGTTTTTGGCCATGCCACGTGGCTTGCGGGATTCTCAGTTCCCCGGCCAGGGATCGAACCCGGGCCGTGGCGGTGAAAGCCTGGAATCCTAACCACTAGGCCACCAGGGAACTCCCTAATTCTAAGCCTGGCCTGTACCGGCTCTGGGTAGGGGAAGGGGGAAGGCGACCAGAAGGAAGTGAATTATGAGGTCAGTACAAGGGAAGCAACGCTGTGGGCGAGGGGAGCACGGGGGCTGTGGGGAGTATCTGGGGAGGGTGGGGACGGCTTTCTGGAGGAAGGGACGTTTGCATGGCGTCTTGGGAAAGGCAGGTGTGTGGGCGTGCATGAAGTTCATGGAGGCCGTTTCAGCCCAAGCTGGGGACAGGAGTAGGGTGGGTGCCCTACTGTGAAAGCCGACTGGGCCAGCTTAGAGCCAGGGCCAGGGGCTCGGGTCCCGCTCCCACCCACCTGGAAGGAGCTGCAGGGCTGCCACCCAACACAGCCTTGCACACGTCCCCAGAAGCCACTCACCTGCTGATACAGGCCCAGGCCAGACGCGCCGGGAGTCTGGTGCCGAGTCTCTGCACGGGTGGTGCCTGGGTGTGCGTCTGTGACACTGCCTTGTAGGGCAGACACACACCCCAAACTAGACGCCTGAGTCCCACCAAGCCCTGTCTGCAGAGACCACACCACCTGCCCCTCTACACACACACACACACACACGCGCGCGCGCGCGCGCGCGCGCGCTGAAAGGGGCACTGTCTGGGGGGTAGGATCATCTGACTAGTTCTGATTCTGCCACTGAGTTGCTGGGACCTGAGGGACATGGCCGGTTGCTAGCCGAATCCCCGGAGTGAGTGACGGGCCTGTGGGTCATCCCTGCCCTTCCCTGGGCCGGTTTCCTCATCGCCTAAGACTCCCTAAGGCACCACCCTGACCCCCAGACCCACAACTTCCACATTCGGGTGGAAGCACTTGGGATGGTTATTTCAGGTCAACGCGCCTGGGTCGTGGGTGTCCTGACAGTTGGTTAAACATTATTCTGGGTGTGTCTGTGAGGGCGTTTCTGGGGGAGATGAACATTCGGCTTAGCAGACTGAGTAACGCAGAATGCCCCCCTCCCGCCCCCGGCAATGTGGGCAGCCTCGTCCAGAGGGTTGACTAGACAAAAGGCTGAACTGAGCAGGGAGATTTCGTCCTCTGCCTGCCGGGCTTGGGCTGGGATGTCGGTCTCCTGCCTTCAGATCCAGACTGGAACTAATGCCGTCGGCTCTCCTGGGTCTCCAGCTGGTAGATCTTGTGTTCATTCCGCCTCCATAATCTTATGAGCCAATTCCTTGCAATGAATCTTTCTTTCTCCCCCCGCCCCACCCCAGTATACATGTGTGCATACAGAGGGAGACACCCCCCTTGGCTCTGTTTCTGGGGCGAACCCTGCTACAGCGGTCATTCCCATCCATGCCTGATTCCTGGGCAATGTCCCTGTTAGTAGTACTGCAGCACTCCCCGCCTCTCCTCAACAGGCAACAAGCACTATTGATTTAGCCTTGGCCAGTTCTCCTCACATTTTGTAAAATACAAGCCCCTCTCAGGGAGGGGAGATTCCTCCAGGCCAGGCGGAGTTGGCAAGGCACCATCCTGCTTCTCTGTAGCAAGCTGGGTCCACCTCCGGGTCACCTGGCCTCCTTCTCCCACCCCCCTCCCCCTCCCACCACCCACGAAGGCCCAGCCTCGGCAGTGCCCCTGGCTGTAAGGTCACTTGCAGAAGGGCTCACCGTTTCTATTCAGAGGCCTGGAGTGGTAAAAGGTATTAAGATTACTAAAATCAGCAAAACAGCCAGGGTCCCTGACAGCCTGCTGTGGTCCGGCTCCGAGCTACACGCTCGGCCCACTTGCCTTGATCACCTGTCTCCCGGCTGCACTGCTTCCACAGGTGAGACTCAGCGAGGTCGCGTGGCCCATGGGTGGGTGTGCCAGGCGCTGGAACCAGAACCCCAATCCTGCTCACGCTTCCCGGCGCCACGCCCCCTGTGGGGAGGGGCCCTGCTCACGCTTCCCGGCGCCGCGCCCCCTGTGGGGAGGGGCCTCATCAGCTGGGTGCATCCTGACCGGCCGGTCATGGTCACCTCACACTCCCGGCCAAGGCACTGAGAAGCGGTGGGCAGGGAGCACAGGAGAAATTTGGAAAGTTCTCCTCCCCTTTAAGGAAGAACAGAGGACAGGCTGCTTCTCATCCTGCCTGTGGAAGGCTCCCGTGTCAGCTGCACTGCCCTGCACGGTGACAGCCCTGCGGGGACCCCAAGGATTCAAGTGCGAGGACAGAAGCTGCCCGTGAGGCCGGGGGCAGGGCGGTGGGGGAGGCGGAAGGAACCTGGGCATCCTTAGCGACGCGCCCAGCTGCCGCATTAGTCTCGGCACGTGGTGGAAACATCCTTATGGTTGAAGCCCCCTCTGCTGGGTTTTCTGCTTCTGAGACCAGAAGCAGCCTGATGGCCACAGGCTGAGAAACCAGGCCTGCCCTCATGGCCCCGTGCTGGTACCCCTGATCCCCGCTCTGTCCTCGCTGGGGACGCGCGGTACTGCTACCTTGCTGATTAAACCATGGGGTTGGCGGGGGAGCCGGGGGAGGGGGTTGGATACAGGCAGAAGCCTGACAGTCAAACCTGCCAAGAACTGTCATCTTTCATTTCCACAAATATTTCTTGGCATGAGGCAGATATTGAAGAACAGTCTGCACAAGATTTATAGACACAGTAACGGCTACGTGGATACAGAAGGGGCCAAGTTTACAAAGAGCAGCAGGACCTGCCGAACGCACCTGTTCTGGAGAGCGCGGAGGCCGCGGCAGCACGGAGAGCGCGGAGGCCGGGGCGGCACAACGGGGCCTCCCGATCCCACACAAAACTCAGACAGTGCCGTTTATTTGATCATTTTAATACAGGAAATGCCAGACCAATCAACAGGGAGGACAAACCTTACAGAGAGGCTGCGTTCACTGCGCGGATGGGAGGGTCTCCACGGCCCTGGGCACGCATGCACGTCCTTTTGAAAAGGGCAGGCTGAGGGCATAAATACCACAAAATAACCAGGCTCGGAGGGATCACAGGCCACGAGGGAACCACGCTTCAAAGGCAATCGAGGCATTAAATACAGGACCTACACATTACATTTCACTTCACCATACGTATAACTTATATATTAAAGGGAGACCACAGTATATATACGTGCAAGCGGCTTTGGTCAGAGAAAACGAACCGAGCTGGGTGAAGCCATGCACGGGGAGGGCTTGCCCGTCTACTCTCCCTCTGTTCTTGTCCCCATTTTCCCTGCGATCACAAAATCAATCAGCTGGCCTTGGCGCGATCTTAGAAAGTCCCAAGGGGATCCTTGGGGTGTCCTCTGGGCTCCCTGTGGGCAGGGAGGTGCCCCAGAAGCCAGGACACCGTGAGCCCTGGGAGTAACCACATGCCAGGGAGTTCGCCCTGGAGGGACTGGGGAGGGGGCGGGAGGAGGCCAGGTGAGGAGGGAGGCGTGGCCACCAAGCCGGCAGATGCGTGTTGCCTGGCCGCCCCGGGAGAGCAGGAATGATTGAAGAGGCATCCACTTTTGCAAGCAAAGCTTAAATGGCAAGACAAGCCTGTGTTTCTCTGCACTGTCCAGACGCCGACCCCTTAGAACTGACTGGCGCTGCTGGGGTCACACTGTAACAACCGGACGATGGATGGGTCGCTCTTGGCACCTTTAATGAATTCTTCCAGGGACAATTTGCCTGTGGGATGGAGGACGGGAGAAACGGGAGTTAGCCAGTACTCACAGTTCATCACCCTTAGGAGAGCATGGGGACAGCTCCGGTGTCAGGGACGTCTCCTCTGGTCCAAGTCTTGAGCCCTCCTGAAGCTAGACGCGTCCAGGCTCCACACACTTCCAGAGCATTTCTGGAAAAACCTTTTTTGCTTTCAGTGCTCATTGCAAAGCACTGGGCACCTCAAAGGACGTACCCAGTATGGCAGCAGACCGTGCCTGGTGGGGCAATTCAAACCCTTTTAGAAATAGCCCCACGCCTTATTTAAGAAAGATGCGCCTTGTCCAGAAAGAACATGACACCTGCCTCTAAACCAGAACTAACCCAGGGTCGGGAGGGCCAGGCCTGGGTGCGGACCTACTGCTTGCCTCTGCGTCTGAGGCTCTGCAGCTGTACAATGAAATAGAGCCATTTACCCCAGAGGACAGCAGTAGAGCGAATGCCAACCTCTTCAGGTCCCAGGGTCTTCATCTGTGTGGTGGGATCGTGGGAACGCCCATCTCAAAGGGCCACCGGGAGGGTTAATTGGGAGGATGTGTTTGAGGGGTCGGCCCACGCCTGGCCTGCAGGATGCACTCAGTTGTGAGCTGCCGCTGGGAAGCCAGGCAGGGACCTCCTGCTTGCCCACTGCCGAGAGGGACACGTCCTCCTGTGGGTCCCCAGCAGCGGGGGCAGACAGGCTGGCCCCGAGGGAGACTAAACAACCCCAGGCTAAGGGACGGATTGGGAAGGGAGGGGGCAGCCACCCCCTCGGCAGAAGACAAGACCTCTGGGGCCCTCTGACGATGGACAGGGGTTACTGGGCTTTGTTACTATTCATATGGTCCGTGGGGACTTGGCTCCGACCGCCCAGGGCGAGGAGCTTCTGAAAGCACGAGCCTCTTCTCCGGGCAGAAAGCGAGGCTGGCAAGGCGCTGGGGGTCCCTGAGCACAGTCTGTCCTGCAGCCATCAGGGTGTTCCTGGTGCATGGCCAGGCACAGATCACAGGAGAGGGCTTCAGTGACACCTGTGCTTTCCTAGGGGGGCAGGGAAGGTGTGGGGCAGTCCCCGGAGGACGAGGGCCTAGCCCTGGACCACCCCAGCTTCACTCTTCTCTCTTCCAAAATGGCCTCTTCCACCCCTCTCCGAGCTCCAGGGATGCACGGATCCCGGTGTTCACAGGAGAAGCTCTGTCCCGGTGGGCACAGGCCCAAGTTCACAAACACCCTGGGAAGGTGCCCAGAGCGGGCCCTGAGGGGTCGGGGCAGAGGTGGGTGGAGGGAGAGCCAGGCGCTGTGCTAAGAGCTCTACTGGCTCTATCTCACTGAATCCTCAAAACCACAAGAGACTGAATTATTATCCCCATTTCACAGAGGAGTAAACCGAGGCTCAGAAAAGCCAAGATTGGTTGGAGCAGGTCTGTCGAACCCAAAGCCTGTGCTGCTACTCTGGAAGGCAGAAGACATGTTTTAAGTTGGCCCAAAGGCAACGCCAGGCACGAGGCTGTCTTGTTTTACGTCTGATGGATCATGTTTTGGAAACCGTTTCCTTGCGGAGATGTGCCTGCAGCCATGTTGCCCCCCTCCCCCTGCTGGCTCAGTCCTTGGCATCATCTGCAAACCGCACTTTAGGGTTCAGGAGCACTTTTCTGTACATTAGCTTATTTTTAATCTCCAGCACAGCCCGGGGGTATCTTCTCTTTTTCTTTTCTAAATGCTGCGTTTCTTTATCCTTCAAAAGCAAATCAGACCAGACTCTGGGACTGCACTTAACACTGGCAAGAGGTGCGGATCCATCCAGTTTCATAGCTACCTTCCCCGGCAGGGACCCTGCAGAAGCTCACGGCCAATGCAGAAAAGAAAACACAGGGCACGTCCTCACTGTATGGTCGCCACCGCCCCTCCTGGACACGCCACTTCTGCTGCGGTGTAGGCCCAGAGATCCTGGCAGAGCTGCCGCAGGCCAGCACATCCCGACAGAGTCCCTGGGGCCACTGAGGTTTGGGGGAGGGATGACGGGGGGCAAAGGGACCCCCACCACCTGGAAGGCTTGATCCCAGCCCCTCCAGGGCCCAGGTGCCAAGGGCACAGCTGCCTCTTCTCCCCGGGACACGCCCACGGGCCTACAGTCTCCCCGTTCTAGAAGCAAGGAGACTATGGCTCGTGGGGCAGGATGCTGACCCAGTGCCCCGACTCCGAACACTGGCTCTCCCCTCAGCGCAGCTGCGCTGGCCGGGCAGGGCCAGGGGTGGGCCAGGTGAGGTCTGAGAAGCTACAGAGAAGGAGGAAAGGGTCCCGAACACATCTCTGCTCCCAGCAGTGGGGCACAGACACACAGGGATCTTACCGTCATTGTTGGTGTCCATCTGCCTGAAGATCTTGTCCGTCCGTTTCTCCGGCGTGGACTCATCCTCGGGCATCTTCATCACGGAGGACACCATTTTGTATATAGCCTGCAAAGGGGGACACAGACACATGTGCTCAGAGGTTCCAGGGTGTCCCTGGGTGGATGGGGCACAGGCATGAGCTTCGGCCCAGCCCACAGCAGGACAAGAGGTCAGGATGCTCACAGCCTCAGGACCCTTCCCCAGCTGGAAAGTTCCCTGCTACTCCCAATACTGTGGATGCATGTCACAGACAGCATGTGAGCAGAAGGAAGCCCGACTCACTTACGTGACGTTCAAGAACAGGCCAAACAACCCACTTTCACAGCTATGAGCCTGGGGTGTCTGCGGGGGCAGGAGGCGGGACAGTTCCCAGGCCCTCTGGGGCGCTGGGAATGCTCTCTAACTCACAGAGGGTGGTGGTGACACAGGCGCGTACGTGCACAGCCCATCACTCAGCACACGTAGCCACAAACATTTGACTATGGGATTGCTGTACCTGAGTTAGAAGCAAAAAAGACAGCCCACAGGGAAAGCCACATAACTAGCCCCAGAAAGGCCAGCGCCAGGGCAGATGGGTCTCTCCAGCAGGACCGAGAACCCCAGGACACTGCCATCCAAGGGCTCAGCACCATTGCCAGCCGTTTCTGTGTGTCTCTGTCCAAGTGGCCCGGCCCAGTGTTGTGGTGTGTGTGTGTGTGTGTGTGTCCAGGGGGCACGATGAGCCCAGTGACCAGCAGCTCATCAGAGTAACTCGCGAGGGGGAGGGGCTGTGCCACTGTGGGTTTCTGTGCGGAGATGGCTTGACTGAGAGTCTCATTCCTGAAACAACACACCAAGGATAGCAGAAGTCTGAGAGTTGTAGCATGTTAAAAAGCAGGTTTATGGGCTTCCCTGGTGGCACAGTGGTTGAGAGTCCGCCTGCCGACGCAGGGGACACAGGTTCGTGCCCCGGTCCGGGAAGATCCCACGTGCCGCGGAGCGGCTGGGCCCGTAAGCCATGGCCACTGAGCCTGCGCGTCCGGAGCCTGTGCTCCGCAACGGGAGAGGCCACAACAGTGAGAGGCCCGCGTACCGCAAAAAAAAAAAGAAAGAAAGAAAAAAGTAGGTTTACAAAACAAAACCATAAAGGAATGATCCCAAGTGAGGCTGCTGGTATCTGTTACACTCTCTCCTCCTTGGCCCCTCTCCATTTGCCAAGGAGGGTGGAGGTGGCCAGGCCTCACAGCACGGCCAGTGTGTCTTTCAGGGCCTCTTGAGACAGAACCCCCTCCTAAGAGGGGCAGGCACTTGTTCAAGTGCAGAGGAGGCAGAGCAAAGACCCTCCCCGGCCTCTGGTGGGCTCTGAAGCACGTAGAACCCAGTCCGTTCTGACGATGGAGTGGTGGCCGGGCGTGCCGCGAAGCAGGCCAAGCCGCCTGCGGGAGCCACGCGAAGGGTCTCAGAGTTGGGGCACTTGGTCTGGGGGCCTAGCAGCCAGACCCCGTTCGGACAGGCATGGGGCCCCTCGCTGTCCTGCTGTGTCTCTAAGTCTGGGCCGGGCCAGTCTGCTTGGACAGGGCCAGGGAAGCGAACGGGCCAGCTTGTGGGCCGGGACAGGTGATTCCTGAGAAGGAGATCTCTTCCTTCTACCACCGCTTGTCACCAAGAGCCAGGAGCGACAGCTGGAGCAGAGTGTCCTGAACCTGTGCTGATTTATTCTCACTGTGCGAAAACCACCTGTTTGGGAAATAGGTTGGTCACTCCTCAGGCCACTTGCTGCTGGTCTAGGAGTTCATGAGTTTGATACCCTCTGTTTGTGGCTTAGCCCGGAAGTTCCTTCCATGTAGAGGACATCTCCTCTGAGGAATTCTAGAACTGAACCTCCCAGGCTCCAGGAGTGGGAGTGCAGGGAGGCACCCAGGCAGCAGCAGCTCTGTGCCTCTCTACCACACACCTAGGAAGCTGGGGAAGTGAACAAAACACGGTTTCTTTCTGGAAAACAGCTTCCCCTGCCAGAGCTGCTGGCTGGAGTCGAGGCAAAGAGGTCTCTGAAGTGCTTTCTGTACCAGAGCTTATTCTGTGGCCGCTAATGTTTCAGGTTTGCTCTACAACTGCACCTTCCTGGGGACATGACAAACTGTTTGTTCTTTTATTCTCAGACACGGGGACTCGAACAGGTCTTGGCAGGTGGCTTCTGTAAGTGTCAAGGGTCCTCTCAATTACTGGAATTCTCTCTGAATTACTATAGCTCAGCTCTGTTAACTCTCTGGAAATCACAGTCCCCCACCCAGCCTCACATTTTGTGAAATGCAGAGAATGACACCTCCATCCCCGGCTCCGCCCACCCCACCCCCGCCCCGCCAGGGTCGGGAAGGCCACAACTCATCAAAGGGCTTAGGCCAGGCCTGATGGGTGGCCAGTGATCAGTAAACTATGGCTCTTCTCATCACTATCTGCAAGGACCCGCCAGTCCGGAAACAACTCGTCACTTTCAAAAGTGCACGAGGGAGGGGCTGGCAGCCATCTAGCTGCGAAGGGCTGAAGGCGCGGGGAGGACAGGAGCGCTGTCCGGAGTGGGTGGGGCCTCGGGGGACCCCGCCCCCACCCCACCCCCCCACCCCCCCACCCCGCGGGCGCGCTCCGCCAGCCCCTCCCTCTCCGGGGCGCACCTGCACGATCTCCAGCATCTCGCTGCGGCTGATGTAGCCGTTGCCGTCCAGGTCGTACATGCTGAAGGCCCACTTGAGCTTCTGCTCCAGCTTGCCCCGCGAGGTCACGCTCAGCGCGATGATGAACTCCCGGAAGTCGATGGTGCCGTCGCCGTTGGTGTCGAAGGTGCGGAAGACGTGCTCTGCGAACTTGGAAGCGTCGCCGTAGGGGAAGAAGTTGGCGTAGATCTTCTTGAACTCGTCCACGGTCAGGTGGCCGGTGGGGCAGTCCTTGAGGAAGCCCTTGTACCACTCCTGCAGCTCGTGGTCCGTGAACTCCGTGTTCTCCCGCAGGTCCTGCAGCACCTCGGGCCGCAGCTTGCTGTTCTGCTTGCCCATGGCGGCCGGCGGCGACACCTGCAAGACAGGGGCCCGGGCTGGCGCCATCAGGGCGGGGGAGGGCGCCCCGCAGCCTACAGCCACCGAGCGGCGCGGAGAAACGTCCCCCGCGTGTCCCGCACCAAGGGCTGGAGAGGCCCGCCTCCGGCCCTCCCCGCGATGCAGTGCCCCAGCCCTCCTAGGACCCCTGCGGGGAGGCGGGCCCTCGGTCTATGTACCACCAGGAAGGCCAGGAGGCGCCGGTGGAGTCAGGACAGGCCACCTCGCGCTGCAAGGCACATCCTGACTTCCAGAATGTGGAAAGGTGGAAACAACTTGAAATCAAGTGCCCAGCAGGGGCTGTACAAGATTGGAGGATGAAACCCTTACTCTCACCACCCTCATCAGCTTCCGGCAAAACTGTCACGCTGACTGCACCCCACGCCCTGTGTTCTGAGCAGTTCTTTTCTTGTTCGGGCACCATGTTCTGATTTTATCCTTAGAACAGGCGTCCAGAAGCTTTTAAGGAGTCCCTCTTGTTTGTTTTTGCCTCTGAGAAGCCCTCTGGTTGGGAGTGGGGGGCAGGGGTGGATCTAGAATTAGCACCAAGAGTACATGAATGTCTCTAAGGTTCGTAGTCAAGTCTCAGGCACCTGCGGGCGTGCAGAAGCGTGCTCCCCAACGAGGTTTTCCATAAGACCCATCCATAAGACTGACCCTGGGCTGATACTCCTACTAGACATTAATACAGCTTTCACCTCGCCACCTCACTTTATTTTCTGATTTTTCACAGTAACACTAGTACGTGGCTTACTCATTTTTGAAGCATATAGAATAGAAAATAAAAACAAAAGGTTTTCCACCCTCGTCCCAGAGGTAACCACCCTGAACTGCTTCTTAACATTTATAAATGCTAAACATTAAGTACCGAATCCCCATCACTAAATATAATCCGTGTACTTCACGTATCTTCCCTGGCACCTCCTTTTACTTCTTTGTCTCCTCCCAGATTTTATTAGTTTCATACATATATATCATTGTTTTTACTTGTTATCTTTATGACTTGAAATTATATGAAATTTAAATTGATACACATTTAAATGATAGAAAAGTTCCTTTTCTAACCCCCAGGTAGGGGGATTTGGGAATATCTTTCAAAATTACAAACACGTTCCCTTCGACGCAGCAACCCCACTTCTAGGAACAAATCTAAAGATGCTCGCACCCGTGCCAATAGCCTGTGTACACGGCCAATTCCTGCACGTTGTCTGTAATAATAAACAACGCAGGCGTCTGTATTACTAACTGATGTGAAATAATCATCAAGATCTGTTTTTAAGTGAAAAGAAAAGGTGTAGAACAGCACAGAGTTTGCTACTGTTTGTGGAAGAAAAAACAAAGAAAATATATGTGCGTGCTTGTATGTTTGGAATGACTTCTTGGGAAATGATAACACTGGCTACAGAAAGAGAGACGGCTGATAGACAAGGGTCAAACGGAGACTTTTTTTTTAGTTTAGTTTAGTTTTCATTGAAATATAGTTGATTTTTTTTAATGTTCTTTGGATCATTTATTCTTTTACAACAAACATATTTTCTTTGAATAAATATCCCTCTACCATTGCTTTCAGTTTTTATTATTATATATATTTTTTTATTTTATTTTTTATACAAACGTAGACTTTTTAGTATAAATCTTTCTGTAATTTCAAATGTTGAACTCTGTGTATTTTTTTAATTCAAAAAAATAAACACACAAGAATCCTCTATTTCTTGCTTGAGCAACTTGACCCGGACCTCTCTCTCTCTGTACAATCAAGCTACTGATTCCCTTCTCCTTCCCTAACCTCTCCACCTTCCTTCCACAACAGCTCCTGTCATGCGTGGGAACCACTATTTGTACATCGTCAAGGTTTACAATCTCTACTTTCTGCTTTACCTATAGGTTGATCCTAATAAACGGAAACCAGCAAATCTCTAGGTAACTTGGTTGTCAGTTTCCAATGGCCCCCAGCAGCCCCACTCCCCCGCCCCAGGGCCCCCAGACTTGACTTAAGACACCCCGAAGACCACACACTTCCACCTCCGCATTTCCTGCACCAAAAAGGCTAATCTTCCGTCCTTTACTCAATTCAGCTCCTCTCAAGGCTTTGTATTTTCCACACTCCTCTTAACTGTGAAAGTCTCCCAGCCAGTGTCTGGAGGGTGTGGAGAGGAGGGGTTTGCCTTAAGTGTCTCTCCTTCAACTTCCCATCTCGTGCTTCAAAGGCAGCGTCCACGAGCAGAAGGGGCTGCGATGCGGAGGGTTTCACCACATCTGCCCCTCCTCACTCCTCACTCCTTCAGCTGAGACCTGAGGCCCTTTTTCCAGCAGCGTGTGCCCACGTGTCCGTAGGGGTGGGCAGAGCGGGCCACCTGCTGTCGTGGACTGAACTGTCCCCCCCAAATTCACACGCTGAAGTCCTAACCCTGGGACCTCAGAATGTGGCTGTATTTGGCGACAGGGCCCTTAAAGAGGTAATTAAGATAAATGAGGTCATATGGGTGAGGCCTAATCCAATCTGACTGGTAGCCTTGAAAGAGAAGCTTGGGACACAGACACACAGAGGGAAGACCATGTGCGGACACGGGGAGAAGGTGGCCGTCTTCAGGCCAAGGAGAGAGGCCTCGGAAGGAGCCAAACCAGCCGACACCTTGACCTTGGACTTGCTGTCTGCAGAAGCGAGAGAGAATAGATTTCTGTTTTCGAAGCTGTCCAGTCTGTGGTGCTTTGGTGCAGCAGTTCTGGGGCCCTAAGACAGCTGCCCCGAGAACTGACCTGGTACCGTGTGGCATCAGTATCTGTGAGGCAGAGCCCCGTGCCAGGCACCGTGAGGTTCCCAAAGCTTTAACTCCTGATCTGCCAGCATCGGGGACAATCAGAAGGTCCATGGACTGTGGGACACTTTTGTTTTTATCAGACACCTTGCCTGTATTAGTCCCACTTCACCAGGGAGGAAACAGACCCGGAGGCTCTGGAGGCAAAGCCAGCCCTCGGACCAGGTCGTCTGGCCCCCTCCCACATCTTGCCGGGGGCAGCCAGGGGAGGCTGGTCCAGGGAAGGGCACCCTGGTCATGAACATGGCCTTCCCGGCCGCCTTCAATAGTTAATGGTACAGCCTTTTCCCGATTAGCATTCCTGCACTTTTCATCGTGGAAACAACCCACCTTCTGTGAAGCTCTGGGCTCTGAGAGCTCCGGGTTGGTCCTTCTACATCTTCTTTTTTTTTTTTTTTTTTTTTTTTTTGCTGCGCCACATGGCTTGCAGGATTTTACTTCCCTGAGCAGGGACCGAGCCCAGGCCCGGGTAGTGAAAGTGCTGAGTCCTAACCACTGGACCACCAGGGAATTCGCACGGTCGGTCCTTTTAGAATCCGTTCACCTCAGTGAAGACCAAACCACCGCTCAGAACAATGGTATCAACTGGCCTCAGAATGCGTCTGTGATTTGTGTTGTTTCTGATCCCACAGAAATGCCGACTCCTAACACCTCCTCCACCCAATGTAACGAATGTTTATGGGAAGGAAGGGACCATACCAGGGAGCGTGACAAATACGGTCAACACAACCACTGGAAGGTGACAGCCGAGGCCTCCGAGGTCCGCCCGGGAGGCTTCCGCTTTCCCAGCCCTTCTCGCGTGTCCCCGCAGGCAGGCGCGTGGGGCTGCAGAACCCCAGCGGCGCCCTGGGCCGGGCGCACAACAGACACCTGTGTTGGTTGAGGGGGCCTTCCCGCTGCAGTGCTGGTACTGGTTGTGTACACACACACACAGACACCTGCTAACTCTGAGGCAGGGTGGTTTCTGGCAAAGCTGACCTTCCAGCAGAGCCTGGGTGTGCTCCCCTTTGGGGGATGCAATGCAAGGGGTACTTCCTGAGAGTTCTGGGGGCTCACGGGATGGGGAGAGGGGAGAAGGTAGGACTCTGGGACAGACATATCAGGCCTGGGTCCTGCCTTTGAGAGCTCATCAAGGCCAGAGCATGTAGGATGCAGGCGAGTCACTCACACTGGTCCATTTTAGCATCAAAGCCCCCCACTGCAGCCACAATTCACCAAGCTGTGCCAGGCCCTGTGCAGACCATTTCACAAATGGTGAAACTGGGGCCCGGGGGGTGTCAAGTAACTTTCCCAGGGTCCCACAGCTGCTGGAGCTGGGATGTGACCAGGAGTCCATTTGAGCTTGACCACAGAGCTCTACGATCCACCCTGAACCCTGCGAGATGGGCAGGGCCAGCCTGGCATTCCCAGCTGTACAGAGAGGAAAAGCAAGGCTGGGAGAAATTGAGGGATGGGTCCAGGAAGCAAAAAAGGTAAGTTTTAGTTTGGGGGAAAACTGTCGAGAAATCGTGGGTGGAAAATCATGTTTTCCTGCCACTGTCTTGAAGGTTGAGTTAGTAAAGTCTGGGGCCGTCAGCATCAGGGCTGATGGGAGACCATGTGCTTGAGGATGATGTTGCAGGAATCCGTCACTGATTTTCCAGTGTCCTTTAGGGAGACCCCACGGTTTTCAAGTAGGGTACCCACCTCTGCTGTGATTTCTTGACCACACCCAGTCCGCTGAATTAAAGGGCTGACTTATAGCATTACCGTTTTAAAAGTCGGTAACATTAATTTTGCTACAGAAAGTTCAAGACAACTCCAAGGATGTCGAAGCCGTCCTGGGGTACCAGGGAAGAATCCAGAGTTGGGGACTGGGCTTCTGTTTGTAGAAATTCCCTAAGAGCCCGAGCTGAATTTAGAGGAAGAGAGTTCTGGAGAGTGCTGGCTGCACAACAGTGTGAATGTGCTTAACACAACCGAACTGTACACGTACAAATGGCTAAGATGGTCAATTTTATGTTATGTATATTTTACCACAAATTTTAAAACCGGGGGTGGGGGTGGGTGGCAAGCGGTATAAGGACCACAGTGTTCTTTGGGCCCCTCTGCGGTCTGATGGTCTAGGACCCCTGGGCCTGGAGGTCCCAGGTCGAAGAATCCTGTGTCCCTATTGAGTTGCAGAAGCCTCTCATCACAAGGGCTGACCCCCCCCCCAAGAAAGGCAATGGAGTCAGGGAAGGCGGTACCGCATCCCCTGAGAGAATCCGGAAACTGGTTGTCTACCAATCCCGTGTGGCTCATCACATCCTGCACCTGAGTACTTGTGCACATGCTTGTGGTGCACATGTGCCCACTAGCCGCTGCTCTGCCCCCAAAAACCTCAGCCCAGGAGTGCAGGCCACCCTTGCCCTCGGCGTGTCCTCTGGGTCTGGCTCCAGGCTGGGTGCACAGGCTGTGCGCACTATACTCCAGTCCACTGGGTCTTCTGAATGCCTGGGGACGAAGGTCCTGGCTCTCACTGCAGGCTGCTTATGGCATACGGATGGGGCATAATAAGTGACACGAAGGAGGGGGAAGGTCCAAGCTCCGAGGAGGAATCCTTCATTCCCACGTGGAGCGGAGGCAGTCTGCCTAGGAAGGTGGCACGCGGAATCCAAACTGAATGACAAGGACTTTAAGAGCCACTGGAGGCTCGACTCCCACCGGCCACCTCTAGGGCGCACATGGCAGGTTCCAGGCCCTGCAGGTGGGGGTCACGCTTGACCGGACTGGGAGCAAGGGCATCTCCATCGTCTCTGACTTAGAGACGAAGAACTGAGGCTTCTGCGAGGCGTGAGATTGTCTGTGACAGGCGGGGCTTCCAGCTGGCGACCACCTCCTCTGTCTCCTTGCCATTAAACTTCTCACCAGACAGTTTCACAAGACAGCCTTCCCACTGTGAAGTGGGGCCCATGAATGTCACATAAAGCACCCCCCCCGGCACTCCCCATCACCTCCTGGATCAGCCTGCGTGTGCTTTCCAAAGGCTTGGGTGAAATATTTCTAAAGAACCTCATTTCAGCACTCTGTCCCAGAGGCTCTTGGCCTGAAGCAGGCAGCCTCAAGGGAACATGGTGGATGGAGGAACGCTGCGCCCCAGTGACCCCTCTGTTACTAATTAAGCCAATGAACCAACCTTACTGACGACCAGCTGGCTGGAAAGATGGCTCACAAAATGCAAGCCTTTCTGCAAAGACAAAGCCACCACTCCCACTTCCCAGCAGAAATGGCCCCCTGGCCCTGTCAGCAGGCAAACACCCCAGCTTTCATTTACCGGAAAATCTTGCTTTCATCTACAGTGAAAGATGGGGTGAAGAACGGATGTGCCAGGGGAGGACAACTGATTCAGGGTCAGAGCCATCTCTTACTGGGCTTAAAAAGCTTCACGACCAAGCAGGGGTTGGATCAGACAAACAACACCCTTCTGAGGGCATCGAAGACGATGTTTTAATTCACAGTAATGGAAAAATGGGGGAGGGAGTTAATGTAGCGCTAACAGCCATCTCTGTGGTCCTCAGTTACTCTGTTACTGCTCTTAATGTGTTAAATTGTAAAGAAAAAAAAGTAAACATGTAACTGGGGAGCCCTATGAAAATATTTAACCCAGAGTCTGTATTGCCTGCAAATTAAAGCCTTTTTAATGGCGTCGTTCCTATCAGCTGCCCGCCTCCTGGAACCGAGGGCGCTCATGTCCCATTAATCACAGCTCAACGCCTGCTGCCGGCGTGGGTAGACATTTCATCCCATTGCTCTAAAACGCTTTCATCACCTCAGATCTCCAAAGCTTGCTGGGCCAACCAGACTTAGAAACACTTGGGGGGAAGATGATGGGAGAGGTGGGAGGAACCAACTCCTCATAAAAGGCCAAAGGCTGGAGGGGCGGCTGCAGTGAATTTGCACTTCAAGGGACTGGAGGGCTCATTTGAGACAGTGCTTGTTCTGTCCGGCAGAACAGGATACGGTGGGCGGGGTGGGGTACGGGGGGCGGGAGGGGCAGGAGAAAAACTGGCGGTATGTGTTGTTTCTCATGCAGCAGCAGCCCTGGGTCTTTCTCCTGATGACTCATGGACAAACGCTCCTCCTGTGGCTGAGCCCGAGTCTTAGAGGGAAAAGAGGCTCACTGCATTTGTGTCCTTCTTTCCTCCCAGTATGCAGGTGGGAAGCAAGCCGCCTGCTGCCTGGGCTTCTAGTGCAGCTGCTCTGAGGAGGGGCCAGTCCTGTCCTGAGAGGTCTGCGACAACTGCCAGGACCCGGTGCAGGGGTGGCTCCGGCTGCAGTGCGGTTGGGTGGACGCTAGAGGGCGCAGTCGGGCAGGCTCCCCAGGACTTGAGCTGGAGACCCCGCCTCCCAGCTTTCTGACCCCGCCCCTACCACGCCCCCTCCACCTCGCTGGTGCCTCAGTTTTTCCATCTATAAGCTGTATTTGTCCAATATAGTAACCACAGTGGCTATTGAGCACTTAAAATGTGGCCGATCTGGGGCTTCCCTGGTGGCGCAGTGGTTGAGGGTCCACCTGCCGATACAGGGGACGCGGGTTCGTGTCCCGGTCCAGGAAGATCCCACATGCCGCGGAGCGGCTGGGCCCGTGAGCCATGGCCGCTGAGCCTGCGCGTCCGGAGCCTGGGCTCCGCAACGGGAGAGGCTCGTGTACCGCAAAAAAAAAAAAAAAAAAAAAAAAATGTGGCTGATCTGAATTCATGTAAGTGCCCTAGGCGTAAAATTCTCACTGGATTTTGAAGACTTAATACAGGGAAAAAATATCTCATTAATAATTTTTCGGGACTTCCCTGGTGGCGCAGTGGTTAAGAATCCGCCTGCCAAGGCAGGGGACATGGGTTTGAGCCCTGGTCCGGGAAGATCCCACATGCCACAGAGCAACTAAGCCCGTGCGCCACAACTACTGAGCCTTTTCTCTAGAGCCCACGAACCACAACTACTGAGCAAGCCCGCAGGCCTAGAGCCCGTGCTCCACAACAAGAGAAGCCACGGCAATGAGAAGACCACACACCACAACAAAGAGTAGCCCCTGCTCGCTGCAACTAGAGAAAGCCCACGCACAGCAACAAAGACCCAACGCAGCCAAAAATCAATTAATTAATTAAAAATAATTTTTCTATCCTGATTACATGTGAAATGATAAATGATAACATTTGAGATACAGTAGATTAATCGTTTTGGTAACATTAATCTCATCTGTTTCTTTTTACCTTTTTAAGGGGGTTACCAGAAAAGTTAAAATTACATATGTAGGTGACTTGCGTTGTCTATCTAGTGGTTGCTCAGCACTGGGTAGATCCTTGGGGCGCGGTTTAGGGGGCTACCAAGTTCCTTAGCGTCCTGTTTACAGACCCACTGCTAACTGCGAGCCAGCTGGGAGAGGTGGCCTGTGTTTATTTCACTCCTTGGTGCCCTTGAGTGAAAGATAAGGGTGTTTGCGTTTCATAATTACATGCGAGTCCCACAGGTTTCTATTTTCAGCAGCTTCAAGAACTTTGCCAGAGGCCAGCTGCAATGAAGACCCAGGTCTGGTCCTGGCTAAGGTGTAAGGCCAGGGGGAGGGGCTGCAGAAAGGGGGTGTCCCTCCTCCTCTTCTGAGGGAGAACACAAAAGCCCCAGGTGAGATCTAGGGCAAGAGGGGATTAGTAACACCTCTGGAGCCGGTGGCTACTGGGTGTACCTGGATCCAAATTCAGCCCACGTACCTCGGGGAGCCACATGCTGGATGGGCTCCAGGCAATGACCATGGCTGAGAAAATCCAACTGAAAGTCCTGCTGACTTCTGTACCCACCCCAGCAGTTTAAAACCCCACGACTCCCCAAAGCTTTAAAAATATATAAAAGGATGGAAGGAGGGAGGGAGGGAGGAGAGGAAAAGAGAGAGGAAGGGAGAAGGAAGGAAAGAGGCAGGCTGGCCAAGCAAGGCAGAGAAATCTCCTCCTTATCTTGAGCCATCCTCTCCTTCCACTTTCCTGAGGTTGACATGCCCTAAATGAGGCAGGGGAAAAGGAAGAGGTGGAGAAAAGGAAAGGAAAGTCCCCGAGAGGAGAGGATGTTCTTTCCCTTGCAGAAACCGCTAACACAACAGGAATAGGAACTGTAGGTAGCTTTCCCTGAATACTTTGTGCCTGAAATCACCAGGTCAACCATGTGGCTGCTCCTCTCAGCCACCCAGCAAACTCCTACTCATCCACCAAAGCCCAGGTCAAATGTCACCTACTCACGGTTGCATTTCCTAACCCCTCTACAGTTGCTCTTCCTTTTGCATTCCAATACCATTTTTAAACTTATTTTTATTATGACCTCAACTTTTAGTATATCGTTTACTAATGTTTTTCGCTCATTAGACTGTGAGATCCTTTAGGAAAGAGGATACCTCACTCATGCTAGTAGGAGAACCTGCTAGCCTGTTCTAGCCCCAAGGCCTTTGCATTTGCAGTTCCCTCCACCTGTCTGCCCTCCCCCTCAGTACCTGCAAATTGCACTCCCTCAATGTTCACATCTTTGCTCGAGTCTTCTTGGCGGTACCTCCTCCAAAGAGCCCATCTCAAGCAGCGGATGCTGCTTACCCGCCCTTACCCTGCGCCCTTTCCGTGGCCGTTCCTGTACTGATACATGGTTGACTCCCTGCTTTTGCTCACCATTACATCCCCACACTGCCCAGAACAGGGCCTGGCACACAACTAGGCTCAGTAAAAATATCTGAATAACGGTTGTGTGTCCAAGGGCTTAGCGCAGTGTCCGAATGAACGAACAGATGAACAAGTGAATGGGTTTCTTCTAGGACCCTCTTGTTCTAACAGTTTGGGACTCTTCCAGTAACAGGAAAACGGGAAGCAACATCAGGGATTAGGATGACAAAGTGCTCTCTTGCTCGGGTTCGAAGCTCCAGGAAGGGACATTCTGTAATTCAGACTTGGTGTTCTGGAAAGTTCCATTTATCGGCACAGGACCAGCTACAGCAGAGTAGAGGTCCGTTCACCAAACTGGCACCATCTCCTCCCTCCTGCAGTGAACACACCCCCAGCTCTGTGGTCCTCCGCCACGGGGGCTCACTCTGCCCTCCAGCTGGGATCTCTCAATTGAGTGGTGCAGCCTCACCCTAGAGCCAAGGTCACTGCTACTGGAATCTTCAGGGGACGAGCGCTCTGAACTGCTTCCCCAGTGGAGGAAGGCAGGTTAGTGGGTCAGACGTAAAGGAGCCTCTGGGGGAAGAACAAGACAGGGAAAGGAAGGGGAAATGCCCGAGAGGATGAGCCTCTCTCGACGGACTCTGATGATGCAACAGGAAAAGGACTCGAGGCAGGACCGAAACCAAGACCACGTGATTTTTCCTAATGCTGAAATTTCCATGCATGTCCAGCCATAGGTGAGTCCCATGTTTCTACAGAGGGTGCTGGATGCCAGGCCAGGAGCGGGGCCAGCAGCACCTGGCGGGAGGTGGGCCTGAGCGAGCCAGGTGGGCATCCAGGTGTGCGGTTCTGGCCCCAGAGCCCGGGTCTCCCTCTGCCCCACCGGGCGCCTTAGTGCCTTGCTTTGAAGGCAAATCTGACGCTTACGGTGGCACAGCCCCAAATGCCAGGCTGGAGTGGGGAGGGACATTTGTTCCCTTTTGCCCACAAATGTTCCCGAGGCCCACTCTGAGCCGGGCATGGAAACATCTGGATGAACAAGACGCAGAGACCCTTCCCAGGTGCCCCCAGCACAGCCACGATACGGGTAACGTGTAGAACGAGGCTGACTTACGAGGGTCCAGGAGTGCCGGAGCCGAGCTGGCCTGTCCCCCGTGAGACGGCTGGGAGGTCTGACAGCGCAGGTCTGAGCCAGGCTTAAGGGCTCAAGAGTTCTGCAGGTGGGCGGACAAAGGCGTGTGCCAGGGCAAGGAGGCCCAGAGAGAACCCAGCCAGGGCCACAGAGGCTGGGACGTGAGCACTGAGCATGACTGCAGAAGGACGCCAAAAACGCAACGCCGATTGCAGAGGAGATGGTCAAGGGGAGCAACAGGAGGGGCTGATGCCCCCCAACCCTCCCCAGAAAGAGCCCATGCCCCAGGAAAACGCTCAGAATGAATCTAGTCCAGGACTCGGGACTCTATCACTGTTCTATGGAACGATAAAAGCTCCGAGGTTGAAACTAACGAACGTATGAGTCACACAGCATCACCTCAGGGACGCAGAGCCGGCCGCAGGCTGACTGCTCTTTTGAAGGAAACCTAAGAGGCCACGGCAGGCTGGACACCGTGGGCTGAAGACAGGAACCGGTGTGAGATTTCAGAAGCCACTCCCTCCACTCCCAGCCCCACCATAGATCTGCTCCCCCTTCGGTCAGCCCTGGGGGGCACAGAGCTGGAAGAGGGGCCACCACCTCAGCTGGCTTATTGCACATGGGGGTTTGGGACACCGGCCCCTGCACATCTTGGAGTAAATTCCTCCTGGCTGCTTGGGCCCGGCTGGCTGCGGAGTGACTCACGCAGACCAAGCCCGCGTGGGAAAGACCCGCAGGCAGGCGGCAGAGTGAGCCTACAATTCCACTCTGATGCTCCCGGCCGGGATGTGAGCCGCAGTCTTTCCCCGAGGTAACGTCCTCCCAGCAGCAGAGGAACGGAGAAGGAGAGGCCCAGCCGGTGGGCCAGCACCCAGCACGCAGTGGCTGGACAGGCAGCTCTCGGGAGGCATGGTGGGGGCCACTCGCCGGGCTTCAGTCAGGCAGGCAGTCCCCCGTCTCAAGGCTCCAGGCTAAGCCTCTGATGCTCCTCTGTAAAGGGCACCGAGTGCCAGCCTCGGGGGCTGCAGTTGGGATGGGGACTGTGTACAGGAGGAACCCCCACTGGACGGTAAATGGCCTGAGTCTCCTCCCAGGATCCACTTCTCCAGCCTTTTGGTCTTGGCTGTCTCTGGGCTTCTCTGGGCCTCAGTTTCCTTGGCAGTAAATGGGAATAATGGTCCCAACCCGCTGGTTTCACAGTGTAGTTGTGAGGATAAAGGGAAATGAAGGCTGTGAAAGGGCTTTGACAAATTTAAGCATCAGACAAATATACGGAGGTTATATCACAGCTTTTATGATAAAAGACATGCGTGATGGGCTAGACGAGCTCAATCACAGCATCAGGCAGAGCCAGGCTGCGAGGCTGCAGGCAGCAGGCGGTCCCGCACTCTCCGGCCGACCCTCTCCCTTGCATGCCCGACACGGTGGTATTAAACCCTGGGCCACACACCCGGGTGGGCAGAGGGCCTGGGATCCCGGCGGCTCAGTACATCCAGCGGGGGCAGGGCCCGTGAAAATCCAACTCCTGCTCTTCAAAGAGAAAATGAGGGAAAAGGATGGGAGGAACCCAGTCCCTCAACAGCGGCGAGCCTTGGGTTCACACTGCCCAAGGCAAGTCCGGCTCCAGCCTGAGGCCCCGGGGATCAGCGCGACGTGGACACCACAAACCCCCATCCCGAGGAGGTGAAGGGCTCTCTCCAACAGCAAGGTGTCTCCTGGGGCTTCTAACTGGTTCAGGTCCACTTGAACGGGCACGAGGATCCTGTTTACCACGGGACAGGCTCCCTGAAGGACAGGGAACTTCGCAGATACTGAAGGAGAATAAGCCCAGAGCAACCCCTGCGCTCCCGGGAGGCCGGCCGCTCAGATCTGTGCTGGACAGAGCAGCCCTCGGTAGGCCTGTGACACACCTGTGCACACACACACCGTACTGCACACACCACATACACCTCACACACACACACCCCCCACACAATACCCATAGACACACCATCCATATACACCACACACCACAACATACCACGTATCACGCCCTACGCACATCACACACACACCATGCCCATCCCACACACAGCGCACCCCTTTCCTCCACGCTGGGGTGCTCCCCACCACTGACTGTCTGAAAGCCTCGGTCTGTTCTCTGGCTCCTGGTACTGGGACGGAAATCAGACTCAGGTGTGGTGGTGGGGCTGGCGGTGCTCTCGGGGTGAAGGCCTTTCCTACACGACAGCTGGTGGTGGGGCTGGTGGTGCTCTCGGGGTGAAGGCCTTTCCTACACGACAGCGTATGGAATGAGCGGGATTTCACTCCTGGGAATTCAATTATCTCAGAGAAAACAGTATGGGCCGTGCTTACCGTTCCTGCCCTCGTGCCACCTCTATTTTATGCACCTACTGAACTCGCAGATACTTTATGCACCAGCAGGACCTGAAGACGGGACACGTGAGCCATGCCGGAGCCGGGCTCTGCAGGGGCAGAGGGGCGAGTGGGCCTCCAAGCTGCCATCCGGGGAACGTCCACCCAGTGGAGAAGGGTCAGAACAGCATTCCAGGAGAAGTCAGCGTTCTATGCGGCATGAGGGTGTGAACATGTGCGGTGTGGCTGGAAGAACAATGCCGGGGAGATGGGCGGGGAGCCCAGGCCGCATCGCCACTTCAAACACTCACAGGCCCGAGCTTCTGGGGAGACCACCGCCAGCAAGTACCCGTCCAGGCCGCACAGCTGGGCCTGCTACCTCCCCAGGCAGCTTCCTAGGCAATGACTGGCCTAGCAACACAACAGTAGTGAAGAGCGTAGAACAGCGTGGAGCAATACAGAGCAGTAGACGACACTGAGGAACAAAAGGACAAATGCAGGCTGGGGAGGGGAGGCAGCTGGGGAAGGAAGGAAAAGGCACCATCAGGTGCTAGGAATTCAGACGAATTACAAATCTGAACTCTGCGCTTTGGGTAAAGTCTGAGTCAAAAAATACCTGAAAAAATACCCTTTTTCAGGCAAAGGGTAAGGACTGGAATGGCAGAGAGCTGTGAGGTAGATGACGGGCGTTTGCAGTGAGCAGAAGGAATCAGTTATTAGCACAGCCGCCGACGTCCCCCCCTCAGGGCAGACTCGGGAGGCCTGGGCGAGCTTGGGTAAGTCATAGGTCTCGCGGCTTTACTTTCCTCATCTAAAAAATATGAGTTTGGACAATGTGGCCCCCAGGCACGACCCACTCTAAAAAACGTCTTGGAGTCTATCCCCAGTGGAGGCCTCCACCGCACCGGAGAAGTTGGCCCACGTGGCTGGAGTGTGTGTCCCTCTCCCCGGGATCCCTGGGAAAAGACCCGTTCCCTTTTTTCCCAGCAGGTGGTAGAAAGCTAATTTCTGCCAGGTTCCTGCCTGAGTGATGACTCAATTCTCAATCCATGGGCCCTAAACGAACCCTTTCCAAATTTTGAATTCCTGTGCCCCAAATGAATGAGGTTTGGTCACATTCTATGATGTCTTGGGTAGAAACAGAAGAAATGTCATTATAAACATTAGACTTGAGGTGTTTTCAAGAACCACGTGGCCCCCCTGGGGTTTTGTGCCAGTTGACACAGGGCTCCGACCTCAGGGCAAGGTCCACTCTGCGAGGTGCTGCCCACGGCAGAGCCCCTGGAGGGATGGCTTCCGCCGAACGCTGCCTGGCTTCACTCAAGTGCGCTTCAGCACACCAATCTCCATTTTTTGTGTGTGTTTTTTGAAACTTGGAAGAAAACTTCCAGTGAATCATCTCATCTGCTATTTGATTCATGTTTAATGTCTTTGGAGAGAAATAAAAACAGTCAGTCATTCTTCCTAAAAGTGGCATCAGCCTGGCTAGGACACACACATGTTGAGGTACCAGCTGCCCCTTGGTGGGCGCAGGGCTACGGTCTTGAGCTGTCATCAGAGACGGTATTTATAATCAGAGTGAAGATAGCTCACGAATGTTGCCCTTTGCCATTTTTATTCTTTAAATCACAGCACCAGAAGCCAGAGATTCTGCAGGGAGAGCTGGGGCCAAAGCACAAACTCACACAGAAAGTGTCGATCAACACAGATTAACTGAGCACCTACTGAGTGGGAACCACTGGGATACACAAAAGTACAAGGTGCCCCCAAAGCTCCTCCAGTCTAGCTGGGAAGGAAGGAAGACATGGAAGGCATGAATTCCTCCTTCCTTTTCTACTCCGAGTTAGTTCCTACTCTAGCCTAACTCTGAGACAGCACGGTGCTGGAGGTGTGTGGGGAGGGAGGGAGGCAGTGGAAGGGGTGCAGAAGGGGGAGGGAAGGAAGGTGGCATTCCAGCCCAGGGCCCAAGGGTCCTTCCTTGACCCTTTTCCCCAAAGACATAGAGCTGAGTTCCAGTTACTCAGGGCGTGGCTAGGAATAGTCCACAGCCAATTAGCACAGCACTTCACACACATACACACACACACACACACACACACACACACACGATGGACGCGTAATTGGTGAGAGGAAGCAAGGAAGAAGAAAAGGCCGGCGACGGGGGTGCCCCTGGCAGCAGCCCCAGCTCCTCCGCGGGCCCAGCAGTTCAGCGCATCTGTAGCCGTGGAGTGCTGTCCAGCGTGCCCGAGAGCCCGCCTTCCTGGCCCTCCAGGTATCGGAATTGTCCATCAGAGGCCGTCTGACCCAGATGTTCTGTGACATCAGTGGAAGAGCCAGTTTCCTGGAGACCCTCTGAGGTCCTAGGAACAGCCACCAGAGCTACCATTTGGTAAGCATGCCCCAGGGGTATTTCTAATCTCAAAATGTGCACCTGGGGTCTGACAAACCCAAGAAAATATGAGGGGTCCACGGGAGAGAAAATGTGAAATCTGGGCTGTCTCAGAAATCACGGCCACGGGCCTGGGGCCGTGCCGGGTGCCTTGGGAGGCGAAGCCAGAGGAAGCAGCGTGGGCTCGACGGGAGAGGTGGGCGACAGAGGGGGAAGAGCCGAGCGGGCTCAGACCTGGCTCAGGGGCCCCGCCAGCGGCCAGCAGGCAGCGAGACCTCGGGGACATTGCTTGATCCTTCGTCTGTTCATTATGAAGCCTCCCTCTCTGTCCTGCCCCTTGGGCGCTGAGCAAAGACTGACCGGCAGGTGCCCTTCCTTTTACCCCTGCCTTTCTTCTCATGCAGAAACCTACCCAGAGCAGAAGCTCAGGGACGCCGAAGACAGCGATTCCCTTGCCTGGGGCTGGCCGTCCTGCAGACAGGCCAGGACAACAGCCCCCACCCTCCATTGTGCGCAGTGGATGAAAACGCTGAGCCGAGTGGGACGTACCACGCGTGTGCGTGTGTGTGCGCACGTGTGAGCACACGTTTGCCCACGACGCTCGTCGTGCAGGACCTGCCCCTGCGGTTGAGGGTTGAAGGAGACGCCCATAGGAAGTGATATTACCAAGTCATCGCTAGTTACTCTAAAAATAACCCTCAACGTACAAGCTAGGAAGGATTTCCCTTTCCCGGTGCCCCCGCCTCAAAACCACAGCAGTTTCCATTCTGCCGGCCACTTCCGGACGGGCAGGTGGACAGCACCCAGGGGAGAGGTTAGTCCAGGGTCATGTTTCTCCTGGCCCCTGCAGAACCCCTGGTCTCCATGTCCCTGTTCATCTACCATCTTACACAGCCATGGTTAAATCTCTAGGAGCAACAATTATCTTTGAACTGTGTGCAGAGGTCCACCATGCAGTGCGATTTCGAGATGCTTCTCCTTGTTGGATTATGGTTGCGAGTGTCCCACTCCTCAGGCATGATCTACACCCTCCCACCTGTCCGGCTCATCTCCTAGCCCCCCACTTGTTCATCCCCTCCAGTGACACTGATCTCCTTGCCGCTCCTGAACACCTCAGACATGCTACTGCCACAGGCCCTTTGCACTGGTTCTTCCTCTGATATCCAATTGCTCCCTCACCTCCATCAGGTCTCGGCTCAGGGCACTTCTCAGTGAAGCCTTCTGTAAGTCCTCTGTCCAAAACTGAAGCCCCAACAAACATTCTTATCCCCTTGCCTACTTTATTTTTTCTCTTTATTTTACTGAATTGTCTCTCTCCCCCCAACTAGAATACAGAGTCCCTGGGGCCAGGTTTTATTCTAGTTGGTTCTCCATGGGAAGTCCAGAGCCTGGAAGCTCTAGTGTGTGTGATCGGTACATGTTTGTCGAGGGAATGAATGCATGATTGCTGGGGGTGGAGGGGGACCCGCAGCCATAGCACGCAGGTGCCTCTTCTCCAGTGCCTGGAGCAGGTGGGCCGAGATGGAGGATGCAGGGGACACACTGGCTTGTCCATCACCAAAGGCAGAGGGAAGAGAGAAGGGGTCCTCCCATTTCCCATCACTGACCCAGCACATCCTGACCAAGGATGTTCCTGTGCCAGAGGCGCCATCTGCCCCCCAGAGCTTCTGATCTCTTGGTGGTAGGGGTGGAGGGGTTACTGAATATTTGCCGTGTGTGCATGAAATACCCGGGGTCCCGGGATGGGAAGAGACACCACAGACCAGCTCCTCTGCCCCCTTTGGACCCCTGCGTCTGTTTCAGCTCCTGAAGCCTCGCTACTAGCCTCAGCAGGACTCAACCTGGCCAGGCACCACCCTCACCCCATGCACTGGTGCCCACCCGCCAGCCTCCAGCTGGGCATCTATATGCAGGTGATGTCCAGGCAAGGAGACCCAGACCCAGCTCCAACAGGGCCGGTGAAAGGAGACTGGACTAATGAAAGCAGCACCTTCCACGTGAAGCTGCATCTGTTTTCTTTGGGGAGAAAAGCCCAGAGACCCACTCACTAATCTGTCTCTGGAGGCAGGGGCCCCGCCTGGGTCTCCTGTTCCACCCCAGTGAATGCTTTCACTGGGTGAACAGGGAAGATGAGAGAAGGAAGGATGGGGCAGTGGGAGTAACACCCCTCCGTCAGGAAGTCCACACCCCAGTGTCCAAACAAGAGAGGCAGGAAAGCCCCACCCACGGGATGCGGGGAGCAGAGAGTGCTCGGCTGGTGCCGCGGCATCTGTGCCGGCGTGAAACCAGCTGCACCCGGGGTGTGCGGGGGCCTGTGGGTCTGAGCTGCCAGCTCACATCTGGTGGGAGCCCCCAGATGGAACCGGCAACCTGGCATCTGCCCTCAGACACACCGGTCGTCATGCCGGGCACCCAGCGACCTCGGAAATTAAGGTGCTGACACTTCAGCAGGCTTGGGGTCCAGATCTTAGCCTCATAGCCGAGCGCTGAAGGTGATGGCTTCTGGGTGGGAAGATGAGAATTACAAAGCGGCATCCTCTGCTTCCGAGGGCGAGCAAATTCCAGACGTCCTGGGAGGGCTCTGAGGCTGGCTCTCCTGCGCTGGGCATGGCCACCAGGCAGGGCTGAGCCTCCAACAGCCGCTGCCCCAAGCCCTCCCCCAACTTGGGGAACAGAGCCCACATCCCTGGCCTCCGTGGGCGCTCACAGCACTGGGGGCGGGCAGGGCAGGGCTGAGGACTTAGAGCAGTCACTGTAGTAACTACTGGGCACCTGGGCGGGAAGGCGGAGGAGCTAAGGGGCCCCCGAACCTCCTTCTCACCCCCACGGCACCGGCCCCAGCACCGCACCGGACACTATTCTTAGCTCTAATCTCGTAACCACCCCAGGGAGGGAGGTGTGATTAACCAGCTTATGGGTGAGACTGGGGGGAGGCTAAGTGGCCTAGAGGGATCCGAGTGCACAGATCCAAGTCAAAGGCCTTTGTCCCACCCACCGACTGGTTCCTTCCTTCGGGACAGGACTGAACACTCAGCTCGAGAAGAGCAACACAGCCGAGTGGCTGGCTTCTCAGCGCTGCAGCCAGCTGGCTCAGTGCAGCCCGCAGGGCAATAGGGATCACAAGGGAGCAGTACAGAGTGCCTCTGGGCACAGGTGACAGGCACCGGCTCTGCCCAGTGTCAGGAAGGCCTGGGAAGGGATGGGACGTGTGAAACAGATACAAGGGGAAAGGTGGTGCAGGCAAAAGGCAAGGCCGAGCAAAGGCCCGGGTGCTGGATGTCACCTTCAGACGGTGCAGGTGCCCTGCGTTCACAGAGCCTCCTTCACACCCAAAGCTTGACATGAGGCCGGGAGGGTAGCGGATTCAAACAGATGAAGGGCTCACAGGTCATGCTAATTACCTTGCACTTCGCCCCTTGTCTGACAGGAGAGCAGGCGGGGTTCAGCGCTCCAGGTTTGGGGTTCAGACCCAGTTAGGGCCTCGCCATGCAGGAGGACAGGAGGCTGGGGGGCCTCTGGGTGAGGAAGAGACTCCTGTGATCAGTCTGGGGAGACGGGAAGGGCAGCAAAGCGGGGGGCTGGAGAGAGACGACTGGGAAGAGGGAGGTGGGTGGGAAAAGGGGGCGTCTGAACCCAAGCTGTCAGAGGTAACGATGCAGCTGAGGTCCCGGTGTGGCCATGGGAGGGGCTGCGTAGACAGGGCGAGCAGGGAGGGTAGGCTCAGCACTGGGACCCCGTGCCTCTGGGAGGATGGGGTCTGCGTAGAGGATGACAGGAGATGTGGGGGGAGAGGGAAGAGCTCAGCGGCAAGAGCCTCGGCGACCAGGGGCCCCTTCTTAGCTAGAGGAGGGAGGACTCTATACCCATTTCCCACTTTGTCATCGGGGGTGACAGCTGGAGCCAGCTGCAGGGTGCTGCGTCCTTGCACACCATGGTTTGGGGGCGGAGCAAAGTCAATTCACCTGGGAGAGGGGCACCAAGCGTCCTGTGGGACGTGGGCTGGGAGCACCGAGGGCCCCGACCACACTCACCCCTGCCCTGCTCAAGAGTGTCCTCTTCAAAGTCTGCCCCTTGCCCTCAGGGAGGCGCGGGAGAGGAGTGGAGGGCGATCGCGCCACCCACTCAGGCACTGGGAGGCTGCTGAGCTCCCAGGGCGATCCCTCGCCCTCCAAACCCCCCTCCAGGCCACATGGGCCCTCGGGGGCACAGGAGGGAGGCCGGGGAGATCAGGAGAGGCAGGCGGGAGGGGCCCTCCAGGACCCCAGACCAGAGGAGCAGGAGAGGAGAGGAGGGAGTTTGCCCCGCCCACTCGAGCCCAGGAAGCCTGCTGAGCCCCCAGGTGAGGTCCTCTGCCCTCTGAGACCGGGGTTGGGGGCTCGCCTGGGCCCCTTCTGTTCCTTGAGCCTAAGCCCCACCCCGCACAGCCCCCAGGGCCTTTTCCAGCCCTGGGGGTCCTAAGCATTGGCCCCGCCCACCCCCCCAAACCTCACCCTTGCTTAGGCCCCGCCCTCCACAGCCAAGGCCTTTCCACCCCCCCTTTTTTTTCCTTTCCCCCCTCCTCTATTTTACTACTGTGGTACTGATGTACCTTCTGGTTGTTGATTCATCTATATTTTTATCTTTACATTCTTTCTAACATATCTGTTAGTTTCCTAGTCTAATTTTATTTTTTACTTTGTTATTTTTCTCTCTCTTTTTTTTTTTTTTTTTTTTGCCACCCCACGCAGCTTGCGGGATCTTGATTCGCAAGCCCAGGGTTGGGGGGAAGCTCCTGACGTGGGAGCTCCAAGTCCAAACCACTGGACTAACAGAGAACCTCAGACCCCAGGGAATATTCATTGGACTGAGCTCTCACAGAGTTCCTCATCTCAGCACCAAGACCCAGCTCTACCCAACAGCCTACAAACTCCAGTGTTGGAAGCCTCAGGTCAAACAACCAGTAAAACAGGAACACAATCCCACTCATAAAAAGAAAAAAAAATGAGACAGCAAAAGAAATATGTCACAGATGAAGGAGCAAGGTAAAAACCTACAAGACCAAATAAATGAAGAGGAAATAGGCAGTCTACCTGAAAAAGAATTCAAAGTAACGACAGTAAAGATGATCCAGAATCTCGGAAACAGAATGGAAGCACAGATTGATAAACTACAAGAAATGTTTAACAAAGATCTAGAATAACTAAAGAACAAACAAACGGAGATGAACAACACAATAACTGAAATGAAAAATACACTAGAAGGCATCAATAACAGAATAACTGAGGCAGAAGAAGGAATAAGTGAGCTGGAAGACAAAATGGTGGAAATAACTGCTGAGGAGCAGAATAAAGAAAAAAGAATGAAAAGAATTGAAGACAATCTCAGAGACCTCTGGGACAACACGAAACACACCAACATTCGAATTATAGGGGTCCCAGAGGAAGAAGAGAAAAAGAAAAGGTCTGAGAAAATATTTGAAGAGATTATAGTGGAAAAATTCCCTAACATGGGAAAGGAAGTAGTCACCCAAGTCCAGGAAGCACAGAGAGTTCCATACAGGATAAACCCTAGGAAAAACATACCAAGACACATATTAATCAAACTAAGAAAAATTAAATTCAAAGAAAAATATTAAAGCAGCAAGGGAAAAACAAAAAATAACATACAAAGGAATCCCTGTACAGTTATCAGCTGATTTTTCAGTGGAAACTCTGCAGGCCAGAAGGGAGTGGCAGGATATACTTAAAGTGATGAAAGAGAAAAACCTACAACCAAGATTACTCTACCCAGCAAGGATCTCATTCAGATTCAATGGAAAAGTCAAAAGCTTTTCAGACAAACAAAAGCTAAGAGAATTCACATCACCAAACCAGCTTTACAACAAATGCTAAAGAAACTTCTCTAAGTGGGAAACACAACAGAAGAAAAAGACCCACAGAAACAAACCCAAAGCAATTAAGAAAATGGTAATAGGAACATACATATCAATAACAACCTTGAATGTAAATGGATTAAATGTTCCAACCAAAAGACACAGACTGGCTGAATGGATACAAAAACAAGACCCATATATATGCTGTCTACAAGAGACACACTTCAGACCTAGGGACACAAACAGCCTGAAAGTGAAGGGATGGAAAAAGATATTCCATGCAAATGGAAATCAAAAGAAAGCTAGAGTAGCAATACTTGTATCAGATAAAATAGACTTTAAAATAGACTGTTACAAGAGATAAGGAGGGACACTACATAATGATCAAAGGATCAATCCAAGAAGAAGATATAACAATTATAAATGTTTATGCACCCAACATAGGAGCACCCCAATACATAAGGCAAATGTTAACAACCATGAAAGGAGAAATCGACACTACACTTAACACCAATGGACAGATCATCCAAACAGAAAATAAATAAGGAAACCCAAGCTTTAAATGACACAATAGACCAGATAGATCTAATTGATATTTATAGAACATTCCACCCCAAAGTGGCAGAATACACTTTCTTCTCAAGTGCACATGGAACTTTCTCCAGGATAGATCACATCTTGGGCCACAAATCAAGCCTCTGAAAATTTAAGAAAACTGAAATCATATCAAACATCTTTTCTGACCACAACGCTATGAGACTGGAAATCAATTACAGGAAAAAAACTAAAAAACACAAATACATGGAGGCTAAACAGTGCGCTACTAAATAACCAAGAGATCACTGAAGAAATCAAAGAAGAAATAAAAAAATACATAGAAACAAATGACAATGAAATCACGACGACCCAAAACCTATGGGACACAGCAAAAGCAGTTCTAAGAGGGAAGTTTCCAGCAATTCAACCTCACCTCAAGAAACAAGAAAAATCTCAAATAAACAATCTAACCCTACACTGAAAACAACCGGAGAAAGAACAGAGAAAACCCAAAGTCAGTAGAAGGAAAGAAATCATAAAGATCAGAGCAGAAATAAATGAAATAGAAATGAAGAAAACAATAGCAAAGATCAATACAACTGAAAGCTGGTTCTTTGAGAAGATAAACAAAACTGATAAATCCTTAGCCAGACTCATCAAGAAAAAAAGGGAGAGGATGCAAATCAATAAAATTAGAAATGAAAAGGAGAAATCACAACTGACACTGCAGGAATACAAAGGATTATAAGAGACTACTACAAACAACTATATGCCAATAAAATGGACAACCATGAAGAAGTGGACAAATTCTTGGAAAGGTACAATATTCCAAGACTGAACCAGGAAGAATTAGAAAATATAAACAGACCTATCACAAGTAATGAAATTGAAACCATAATTAAAAATCTTCCAAGGAACAAAAGTCCAGGACCAGATGGCTTCACAGGTGAATTCTATCAATCATTTAGAGAAGAGCTAACACCTATCCTTCTCAAACGCTTCCAAAAAGTTGCAGAGGGAGAAACACTCTCGTATTCATTCTACAAAGCCACCATCACCCTGATACCAAAACCAGAAAAAGATATCACAAAAAAGGAAAATTATAGACCAGTATCATTGATGAACATAGATGCAAAAATCCTGAACAGAATCAAACAGCACATTAAAAGGATCATACACTATGATCAAGTGGGATTTACCCCAGGGCTGCAAAGATTCTTCAATATATGCAAACCACATTAACAAATTATGCAAAGATTCTTCAATATATGCAAATCAATCAATGTGATATACCACATTAACAAATTAAGGAATAAAAACCATATGATCATCTCAATAGATGCAGAAAAAGCTTTTGACAAAATTCAACACCCATTTATCATAAAAACTCTCAAGAAAATGGGCATAGAGGGAACCTATCTCAACATAATAAAGGCTATATATGACAAACCCACAGCAAGCATCATACTCAATGGTGAAAAACTGAAAGCATTTCCACTAGGATCAGGAACAAGACAAGGATGTCCACTCTCACCACTCTTATTCAACATAGTTTTGGAAGTCCTAGCCATGGCAATCAGAGAAGAAAAAGAAATAAAAGGAATACAAATTGGAAAAGAAGTAAAACTGTCACTATTTGCCGATGACATGATACTATACATAGAAAATCCTAAAGATGTCACCAGAAAACTACTAGAACTGATCAATGAATTTGGTAAGGCTGCAGGATACCAAATTAATGCACAGAAATCTCTGGCATTCCTATACACCAATAACGAAAAATCAGAAAGAGAAATTAAGGAAACACTCCCATTTACCACTGCAACAAAAAGAAAAAAATACCTAGGAATAATCCTACCTAGGGAGACAAAAGACCTGTATGCAGAAAACTATAAGACACTGATGAAAGAAATTAAAGATGATACCAACAGATGGAGAGATATGCCATGTTCTTGGATTGGAAGAATCAATATTGTGAAAATGACTACCCAAAGCAATCTACAGATTCAATGCAATCCCTATCAAACTACCAATGGCATTCTTCGCAGAATTAGAACAAAAAATCTTACAATTCATATGGAAACACAAAAGACCCCAAATAGCCAAAGCAATCTTGAGAAAGAAAAACGGAGCTGGAGGAATCAGGCTCCCCGACTTCAAACTATACCACAAAGCTTCAGTAATCAAGACAGTATGGTACTGGCACAAAAACAGAAATATAGATCAGTGGTACAGGATAGAATGCCCAGAGATAAACCCACGCACATATGGTCACCTAATTTACGACAAAGGATGTAAGAACGTACAATGGAGAAAAGACAGCCTCATCAATAAGTGGTGCTGGGAAAACTGGACAGCTACATGTAATAGAATGAAATTAGCACACTCCCTAACACCATACACAAAAATAAACTCCAAATGGATTAAAGACTTAAATGTAAGACCAGACACTATAAAACCTTTAGAAGAAAACATAGGAAAAACACTCTTTGACATAAACCACAGCAAGATCTTTTTTGACCCCCCCTCCTAGAGTAACAGAAATAAAAACAAAAATAACCCAATGGGACTTAATTAAACTTAAAAGCTTCTGCACAGCAAAGGAAACCATAAACAAGACAAAAAGACAACCCTCAGAATGGGAGAAAATATTTCAAATGAATCAACAGACAAAGGATTAATCTCCAAAATATACAAATAGTTCATGGAGCTCAATATCAAAAAAACAAACAATCCAGTTAAAAAATGGGCGGAAGACCTAAATAGACATTTCACCAAGGAAGACATACAGATGGCCAAGAGGCACATGAAAAGATGCTCAACATCACTAATTATTAGAGAAATGTAAATCAAAACTATAATGAGGTATCACCTCACGCTGGTCAGAATGGCCATTATCAAACAAACTAGAAACAATAAATGCTGGAGAGGGTGTGGTGAAAAGGGAACCCTCCTGCACTGTTGGTGGGAATGTAAATTGATACAACCACTATGGAGAACAGTATGGAGGTTCCTTAAAAAACTAAAAATAGAACTACCATATGACCCAGCAATCCCACTGCTGGGCACACTGAGAAAACCATAATTCAAAAAGAGACATGCACCACAATGTTCATCGCAGCTCTATTTACAATAGCCAGGACATGGAACCAACCTAGATGTCCATCAACAGATGAATGGATGAAGAAGATGTGGCACATATATACAATGGAATATTACTCAGCCATAAAAAGAAACAAAATTGAGTTATTTGTAGTGAGGTGGATGGACCTAGAGTGAAGTAAGTGAGAAAGAAAAACAAATACCGTATGCTAACGCATATATATGGAATCTTAAAAAAAAAAATGTTACTGATGAACCTAGTTGCAGGGCAGAAATAAAGAGGTAGACATAGAGAACGGACTTGGTGACATGGGGTGGGAGGGCAAAGCTGAGGCGAAGTGAGAGTAGCATTGACATATACACACTACCGAATGTAAAATAGTTGGCTGGTGGGAAGCAGCCGCATGGCACAGGGAGATCAGCTTGGTGCTTTGCGATGACCCAGAGGGGTGGGACAGGGAGGGTGGGAGGGAGGCTCAAGAGGGAGGGGATACGGGGACATGTGTGGGCATATGGCTGATTTGCTTTGTTGTGCAACAGAAACTAACACGGTATTGTGAAGCAATTATACTCCAGTAAAGATCTATTAAAAATAAATAAATAGGGCTTCCCTGGTGGTGCAGTGGTTGAGAGTCCGCCTGCCAATGCAGGGAACACGGGTTCGTTCCCGGTCCGGGAAGATCCCACATGCCGCGGAGCGGCTGGGCCCGTGAGCCATGGCCGCTGAGCCTGTGCATCCGGAGCCTGTGCTCCGCAACAGGAGAGACCACAGCAGTGAGAGGCCCGCGTACCACAAAAAAATAATAAAATAAATAAATTTTAAAAATAGTTTAAAGAAAAAGTCTGCCCCTTATATTCCTTTTTTTTTTTTTGGCCTTGCTGCACGGCTTGCAGGATCTTAGTTCCCTGACCAGGGATCAAACCCGGGCCCTCAGCAGTGAAAGTGCCGAGTCCTAACCACTGGACCGCCAGGGAATTCCCTGCCTCTTATATTCTGATTCGCTAATTCTCCTCCATGGACGCATCCCACAACCAAAGCACCCAGGCCAAATGACTTACCCACAAAAACCCGGCCAATTTAGGACAAGAAACCTAGATTACTGCAGGACCTGGGTGGTTCTTTTTGTCTCCAGGCCTCAGTTTCCTGACCCATCTCATGGGAGTGCTGGGCAGGCTGTCCCCCCAAAGCCCGGTCTTCCCTGTTCGTTCCGCTGAGCTGGGTCAAGTCCGTGCACACCGGCACGTGGTCAGGACCCCATAGAATGGTAGAGGCCCCTCAGCTCTCCATTCGCACCTGCCCCCAGGCCCGTCTGGTCTCCAGGAACACTTACCCAAGGCCAAGTGGAGGCGGAGAGGGAGCAGGGATCAGAACCTCGGAGGCCGGTTCCACGTCCTGGCCCGGGCTGCTAGACCATGCCCTGCAAGAGAGGACAGACCAGTCATGTGGGGTGGGGACACCCCAGCTCAGAGCAACTGACTTTCTCCCCGGTCGGTTCCGTGCAATCCACGTACATTTCCCTGTTATCTTCTCGTAATACTAGGTTCTCGCCCTCCACAGCAATGATCATGGTTTATATGCACTCACTGGAGCGGTCCTGAGGACAGGAACAGAGTAGCTCACCCAGCCGGAAAGCCCAGGCCCCCACAGTGTGAGGGCCCCCGGGGCTCCCCTTGCTGCTGCAGACTGAGGGGTTGCAGCTCCCCCGAACTGACTGTGAGCTCCACAAGGGCAGGGAGGCGGCGTCTTTGTTTCTGAGCAGCAGGCTCCTGGCCCAGAGCCTGTATGCAGCAGGTGCTCAATAAATAATCCGTGTTTGACGAACGAGTGCCCCAAAATGCATCACACGGACATTACTGCAGGCAGAGTGCACTTTGCTCAGAGTTGAAATTCGACCCTGCTTCACCAATACAGAGCTTCATATGCCAGTTACATTATTTAAACTCACTGCTAGGATTCCAGACGTGGAGCAGAAAAGGCACACATCTTTCCACCAGAAATACTCACTGGAGGTCACTTACAGATTTTATACATATACATACACACACATATATATCCATATGTAACATTTTTAATAGACTTTATTTTTTAGAGCAGTTTTATGTTCACGGCAAAATAAAGCAGAAAGCACAGAGATCCCACAGACCCCCTGTCCCCCAGACACAACTTTCCCCACCTTCAGCAGCCCCTCCACACACCGGGGTGTACGTGTTACGATCGGTGGACCTACAATGGTACATATTATCACCCCAAATCCATAGTTCACACGAGAGTTCATTCTTGGTGTTTTACATTCTGTGGGTTTGGACAAATGTTTAATGTCCTGTATCCGCCATTATAGTATCATACAGAGCAGTTTCACTGCCCTAAAATTCCTCTATGCTCGCCTCGTCTCATATTTTGAAAAGGCGCTTTCATGTCAATGATCTCAGCGAATTCATCTCACGACTCTGTGATCTCTGCTTTGACACTCAGGGAAATCAAGGTCTGGACAGGGTCAAGGGCCCTCCACAAGGTCACCCTCGTGAAAACCAGTAACAAGAGTCGGTGGCAGAATGTGCTAGAAGCATTGTGTCTGGTGGTCATTTTATCATCCCACCCTCCTAACAGCCCTGGCGGGGAAGGTCCATTCTAACCCCCGGTTTACAGAGGAGCAAACAGACTTGGGGACACTTGCCAAGGTCACACGCGGCTAAGTGGGACGGTCAAAATGCAAATCCCTAAACCCACTTCTGCTCTTTCCAGATGCACTTGTTAGTTACAGGGGCTTATAGGAGGCATGAGAATGCAGGGGGAAGGCACCGCCTCGGGTTAGGGGGGCTTTTGCTTTCCCGGAGCTGGAGCAGGTAGGTCCCAGGGCTGCAGCCCTCCTGGGGGGACCCCGCCCTCCAGCCATACTGCACAATTAATACCTAGGGGCCTCGCCTGGCTGCAGGTCAGTCCGACATCCGGCCACAGAGGCCCCACCATTCCCAGCCTCGTGGGGGCAGCCCTGCAGGAACATCGAGCTCAGGGATCAGCTCAGGGATGGATGAAAGCATCCCTAGACCACATGGACACCGTCCTGTCTCACCAGACACACCCCAGCTCTCACGGGGCAAGCTCTGTGCAGTGGGGAGAGCAGAGAGGTGCGCCTGTGCTGAGCGGCCCTGTGATCTCTACCATCCTTAGTTTCCCCATCTGTGACAAAGCGGAGGGGCTGGATCCCTGGGAGGCTGGGCCAGCTCTGACACCAGGCTTCCTAGCAGGAGGGGCCATCATTCCAGAGGCTTCTGGCTCCCAGGCTGCTTGGGAACACTCCATTAACTCAAATTGCAAATTTCCTCCTGGCTCTATCGCTGAGCCACAGGGGCTCCCCTGGCCACCAGCTTTCCTGTGACAGATAAAGATTACAGTCATTGCTCGAGATGGAATCGAGGAGCAGAAGTCATTATGCAGAAATAATTATGTTGAGTTATGTCTGGTTGCTCCTGATTTCTGCCTCACAATTGTCTTACAAATGGTCCTGCCTCTTCCTCTCCGGGACAGCAAACTGCGGAGGCCTGGGTGATTCAGACAGACCTCCTGGGCCCAATTGTACTGCTCCAAACTCCTCCTGCTGGGTGGGGCATCAGCATGGTAGGGCAAGGTTCTCTGTGACACCCTTTCCTTTCTCTGGGCACTTGGGACAGAGGAGAGGTAGAAGACAAAAGCCCTGGGGAGGGGGCACACTCACTGACTCACCCACATGCCCCACTGCATTGAACCCTCCTAGGAGGCCCTCTTCACCCATCACTTTCTCCTGGGGCCCTGCCTGACCTCTCAGCCCTTTGTTCACGTTAGGCCTAAGGCACCTCCCTCTCTTAGGTCTGGGGTCTCTGAGGAGTGACTCAGGCAGTGACTAGGATTGATTCATTCTTGTACTCCCAGCTCCTAGCACAGAGCAAGGCCTCGGGAGAACAGAGAGGGCTGTGTGGCTGGACTGCTTGGGCTCAAATCCTAGCTCTCCTATTCCCTAGCTGTGTGACCCTGGCCCATTATTTAACTTCTCTCTGCCTCAGTTTTCCAGGCTGTAAAATGGAGACGATGATAATCCGACCTAGTTCTCAAGCTCTTATAAAGATTAAATGAGCTAATGTACACACACACAAAAGACTTGCTCATAGGAAGAACGCACTACATGTCAACACTGACTAAAAGAGCAGAGAGGTCTCGAAAACATTCTTGTAAGACTCTAAGCCAACTAGAAAGACACAAACTATTGAAACTGACTCAAGAAGAAATATGTCTGAAATACCTAGAACAAGGCAAGAGATTGAATTAATAATCAAAAAATTACTCACAAAGAAAAGCCCAGATGGTCTCACTGCTGAGTTCTGTAAACACTTAAAGAATTAATAACAATTCTTAACAAACTCTTCCAAAAAATAGAAGAGGAGGGAACACTTCCCAACTGGTTCTATGAGGGTAGTACTACCCTGATACCAAAACCAGATAAAGGCTTCACAAGCGAAGAAAGCTATAGACCAATGTCCTAATGGGCGTGGATGAAAAGAGAAACAAACCAGCCCTCAACAAAATACTAGCAGACCAAATCCAGCAACATAAAGGATAAAAAGAATTATACATCACACCAAGTGGGATTTATCTCAGGAATGCAAGGTTGGTTTACCATCTGAAAATCAATTAAGGTAGTATATCATACAATAAAATAAAAAGCAAAATCACTTGCTCGTCTCGATGCAGAAAAAGCATTTGACAAATCCAACATCCCTTCATGATCAAAACACTCAAACTGGCATAGAAGGAAACTTCTTCCGTCTGACAAAGGGTAGTTGTGAAAAACTCACAGCCAACATCATACTTAATGGTGAAAAGACCAGATGCTTTTTCCCTAAGATCAGGAATGAGACAAGGATGCCCACTCTTGCCACTTCTCTTCAACATTATACGAGAGGTTCTAACCAGGACAACTAGGCAAGAAAAAGAATACAAGCCATCTGAATTGGAAAGAAGAAGTGAAATTATTTCTATTTGCAGATGACACGATCTTATATATAGAAAATCCTAAGGAATCCACAAAAAAAAAAAAACCACCTAAATAGAATTAATAACATAAGTTAAGTAAGCTTGCTGGATACAAGATCAACATACAAAAATTAATTGTATTTCTGTACACTTGCGATGAAAAATCCGAACACGAAATTAAGGAAACAATTCCATTAGCAACAGCATCACATATAGTTGTAAATGTACTAAAAACCACTGCGCTGTATACTTTCTAAGCGTGAATCGTATGGAACGTGGATTCTACCTCAATAAAGCTGTTTTTAAGAAAACAGAATCCAAGCCAGCGCTCTCGTACTTCTCTACCTCAGAGGACAGAACGGCAAAGGCGCAGGGAGACAAGCCACAGGGCTTCCCAGTGCTACAGCCCGGGGACCCAACGGGGCTCAGAGCGCGTCAATGTGGCCGACCTTGAGAACCTGGTAGACTCAAGTCCAGGCTGAGCTGCAAAAGTGCCTTGAAACACCCGCCTCTCCCCACAGCATGCACTCCAGAAACATGCTGAGTGCCTGCAATGTGTATTAGGTGCAGGGACACTGGCCCAACTTTTGAGGAGCCCACAGCCCAGTGGGGTACCCGCAGGCCTGTGCCAGATGTCAGGGGTGGGCAGCCAAACACAAGCTCTAAGGATGGCTCTGCATTCACGGAGGTGATCTGGTCCACTGGCGGGGCAGGGAGGGCGGAATCCCTCAGGATACACCCTCGGTCCAGGCTGAAAGAGCTCAGTTCCCGAAACCACACGTGCTGCCCCGCAGGGCACTCACTGTGAATCGCCACCTAAGAAGCAGCAGTTCTAGGGCCATTTCTGGGGTCAGTTCCTCCTCTAGGTGCCCAGGCCTGGAGGGCTCAGTGCCCATCGTCCTTGCTGGCCAGCCCTTGGGAAAGGCAGCTACACAAGCTTTTTCCTGCCAGGGCTCGACGCCTCCTCTCGCCCAGCCACAGGCCTCCTGGGCTGTCCCTGATCTGCCCGCTCACACCAGGGTGGATGTGTGCTCAAGAGATGACAAATTATTTTAATATATCCTGAAGTCCAACTTAATTAAGCAGCAAAGTCCCGGTGGGAGAAAAATATAGTGGGTCTGGAGTCAAAGACGGATGGATTTTGGATTATGACTATTTCTGAGGTGACTGTGGTTTTAGGATGACTAATCCCCCCACGGTCCCCAGGTAATCAGGGCAGTGGCTCGCAGAATACTTTCACACAGACATTTGGCACAAGACAGAGGCATTTTCTTCTACTGCTCAATTCAAGAACTGAGTTAGAGGGGCTGCATGTCCTGCAGATGTCCCCGGGGGCGGGAAAGACCACAGAACATACCATGGAAGCCAAGACGTGCTGGTGAGACCACACAGGATGCAAGCTTCACAAAGGGGAGCAGGACTGTAAAGGACATCAACGCGATAGCGAGCTAAACCCTGAGCCCTGCGTGGCCACGACCAGTACCCAGCACTAGCCCTCCGGTCACCTGGGGCCCTGGCGGCTGGCCAGCTGCATTCCCAGCTGCCAGTGGGCACTCACAACGTCTTGTGTCCACTCCCATTACTTGGGTATTTGAGCTCATGTCACTAAACAAAAGGAACCTACAATCTCCAACCGTTTTGAAAAACTGTCATATTTACTAAAGATGACTACACACACTCCATGAACCAGAAATTCAACTTCTTGATGTATTCCCGACAGAAAGTGGACCTATGTCCACTGAGAAGGCTCACAGCTGCACGACTTGTAAAAGTCCCTGGTGGAAGCTGTCCCTGTGTCTATCCACCATCAATGAATAAGAAACTGTAACGCGTTGGTACAGCGGAGGACCACAGAGCCATCAAAACGCACCTCAGTGACACATGACACATAGACGAAGCTCTAAGCATGACGCTGAGTGAGACGGGAAGACACAGAAGAGGACATGCTGTGCGAGTCCATCTACACAACGGACGTATGGTGATTAGCACCAAGCTAGCGGCTGTTCCTGGTGGGGGGCGATGACCAGAAATGGTCAGGAGGGGGCTTCTGGGTGCTGGGACACAGATTTGTTCATTTTGTGAAAACTGACCAAGCTGTCCACTTAATGCACGCAAGTTAAATTTCAGTAAAAAGTTCAAGAAAGGAAGCGAGGCACCCGCTGTCATTCCTGCATCCATCCCAGCCCACCCGGCAGATCTGGGGGCTTCCCGGGAGACCCACCCAGGCTGAGGACTGGTGGTAACTGTTCTCATCGCCCATGGACATCTCCTAAGACAGGTCCACTTATAAAATGGTGGAAAGAGAGAGCTCTGAAGTCGGGCAGGCTGGGTTCAGGCCCTAACCTCCTCCAGGGGCCCCAGTTTCCCCATATCTGTCCAGGGAAGCTGCTAGAGATGTGAGTTTTCACAAAGTGAGACCCCTGTGGACCCAGCGCCTAGCCTGCACTTCCTGAAATGTCAGCCACCCATTTATTGGACAGAAATTTACTGATGAACTACTGTATATGCCAGGCATCAGGGGTACTGAGTACTGACCAGCACCCCACTTCTCAGAGGGCTGGCTTTCCAGTAACAAGACCCCAAAAGAGAAAGTAAGTGCAGATCACAAACTGCTAGGAAAAAAATCAAATGAAGTGATCTGACAAAGATTATCAGGGGACTAGGGGTTAGGGCAATACCCTAGCTTGGATGCTCAGGGAAATCCTGAGTCAGGGACACACATGAGGAGGAAGGGACAGACTTAGGAAGACAGCTCAGAGCAGAGTGAACAGCAAGTGCAAAGGCCCTGAGGCAGGAGTGTGCTTGGCATTGTCAAGGAGCAGTAAGTGCAAAGGCCCTGAGGCAGGAGTGTGCTTGGCATTGTCAAGGAGCAGCAAGAAGGTGAGTGTGGCCAAAGCACGGCAAACAAGGCCAGGGTTGGGGGTAAGAGATGCGGTCAGCAGTGAGCAAGGGCTCAGAGGACGGGGCAGGGAGTTCACATTTTTATTTTAAGCACAATTGTTGTAGAAGAGCTCTGGGAAACCAGAGAGTGCTACAAAAATACCAGGCATTGGGGAATGGGATTATAAGATTCCCTGGAACTGAGGGCAGCAAAAAGTGGGAACTTCTGGCGACCCTCCAGGCGTCCCCCAGTGGTGGGGGGTTGGGGGTAGGGGCAGGTTACTTCTAAAGGTCCTGCACTTCCTTGAGACGTAACATTCGAGTTTGTTCACTCTTGATCCTCCGTGGGCAGGAAAGAACATAAAATGGCTCATTGCCCACTAATGAATTCCTAGAGCCTCCGGAGGCCCAGCCACTGCTCCCACTCGACAGGCTCCTGATGCCAAAGACCAAGGGCCATAAAAACCCTGCCTGGCGTTCTTCTCAGGCGGCGTCTGATGCACCTCCTGTTCCCGACAGAGGAGGAAAAAGCAAAGCTTTGCCAACAGAGAACAAAGAGGCAGCCACAGGGGAAACACCGGTAGGCCCGGGGAAGGGGGAGCAAGAAATCCAAGCCCGAGCCGGCAATTTCTATCTGGGGGCACATTCCGCCCACAGATACGCCCACCGTCAGCCGTCAGTCTCGGCCAGAGAACGAGCCTCACGCTTTTGCAGTTGAGGGGACCCTAGAGACCCCAGGCTGGTGCCGGGAAGTGGCCAGGCCTCCCCCACCCCCGTTGAGGCCACCTCACCTGCCGTGTACATGGACCTCCACCACGAATTCACTTGGGAGGAAAAGATTCCGCTGCAAAGAATAATAACAAAGAAAAACCACCCACGTTGTCCCACCCTTTCTCTCACTTTGCAGTTGAGCAGACAAACATCCCCGAGAGAAGGGTCTCACCCAGGATCACAGAGCGAGGTCCAAGCCCGACCTCTCACCCAGGATCACAGAGCCAGGCCCAAGCCCGACACGGTCCTGGAGGGGTGCAGGCGCTTTCAATCTGCTGCGCAGAGATGCGAGGATTCAGGCCCCTTCCAGGTGCTCAGACTGCATGACACCTGTCCCCGCTGGTCACTTGTCCCGTGAGCTGGGCCACAGGCCTCTCTCTTAAATGTTCTGAGAATTTTACGAGTAACGACGTTGGAGAAGAGAGGGGAAGGGTTTCGAACGAGCTGTCAACATTGCTCTTTTCCTTGAAAGCCCGTGGGCAGGAGAGGACAGGAATGATGCGCCCCATGAACGGCAGCAAGGGCCACACCCGCGACCCCAGTTGACTTCATGACAGCGGGGCGACACACTGGATTCAGTCTCACCCCCACTTCATGGATGAGAACACTGAGGCCCAGAAGTTCAGGGTCTCTCCTGGAGCCACAGGGCCAGAGAAAGGAAGAGACTGTGGGCTTCTGACTCCCACTCAGGTCACTCAGGGGAGGTGTCAGCACTCCCAAAGGGGCTACTTGATGTCCAACCAGTTCCTCCCCCTCAGAACAGCTGTCCCTTCGAGGAAGGAGGCTCTCTGCCGGCCCGGGACGTGCCCGGTCTGGTCCCAGGCTTGAGGTGGGAGCTAGCTCTGGCCAGCCCACCTGCTTCTCTGCCCCGTGTGCCTCAATCCACTGACCCGATGGCCCATGAGTCGGCCGACTGTCCAGACACAGAGGGCACACAGACCCAGAGCCCTGCCCTCTTGGGGCTTAAGTTCTGGTTACATATGGTTCATGCCACACATTATAAGTCCTGAGGGGGGAGGGGGAGGGGTTTGCAATTCTACACAGGAGCCAAGGAAGGGGTCACCAGGTGACAGTGGCCATGCCTTGTAGACAGGCACCCCGTGGCCTCTGTTCTCTGGCTGCAGGCCCAGGCGGGGTCCCTCACCATGGACGTCTGGAGTAAGTAATGACGAGGAAAGAGAGCACGGGGGCGCCCGTACCGCACCTGCCATCCCAAAGTCCCCTCCCTTCACAGCCAGTGCGGCCACAGCTGGGCAACAAAGGACAGGAAGGCCGCTTCTCGACAAGGTGTCCCTGGGCCCACCCTGGATGCCCCGCACAGCAGGTACTAGAGCATCAGGAATGGGGGTGGGTAGCAAGCACCCCCTTCACATGGAAACGGCCCGAAGCGCATCAGATTTGGACTCTGACATGTCACCATGTGGCTCTGGGCAAGTCACCTGTCCCTTGTGACTGCTTCCACCCCGTGAGCTCCCGCAGGGGACTGCAAGGACCAGAGGAGGCGACACATTCACGTGGAGGCCCTTGAAGCGCCTAGCGTTTAAGGCTCTACCTCAGGACCACTGGGCACACTCACACGCCGCCCCAGTCCCAGGATCACCCCCCACCTGTAGATGGGGAAACGGAGGCTCAGAGACATTAAGCCACTTTCCCGAGGTCACACAGCGGGACGGTGCTATGCCAGCTGCGCCTGCCGGGCCCCGCGGGCCATGTGACCTGCGCGGGGGAGGCTGCCAGAGAGTACACCTTGCCTTCGAGGAGCGACGGACAAAGGAGCGAGGAAAGCGGCGCTAAGTAAGCATTGAGGTGTAATTAAGCGAGACGCGCAAGGCAGCGCAGAGGGTAGTGAGGTGGGGTCTGTGCAGAGGGGCCCCTGGCCAGGCTGCCCGCAGAGCAGTCTCCTCAGGCCAGCCTCCAGATGCCTGCCCCGTGCCCTGACTGAAGCCCTGGCGGTCCCCCAGGCCCCAGCACTGAGCGTTTGAGGACTCTGACAATCCAGCCCCAGTCCAGGTACCCCTGGGGCCTCAGGTTGAGGATGTGGAAAATTCCGAGACTCCTTCCCACACAGCCTCCCCCCATTCCCGGGGCGCTGGGAGTCTGTGAGGCCTGCCTGGAAGCCGCCTGCTGGGGCTGCTGGCCCTGGAGACTGAGCGCTGGGAGGGCTGGGTCTTGTTCCTACATCTGTCATGCACGGCGCCTGGAAGGCGGCGGAGCAGACCCTCAGTCCGCGTTTAACGAATCAATCGGCAACCAGGCCGCTCCGAGGAAGAGGAGATTCGAGATGAGGCTGCTGAGAACAACACAGCCAGACCATGGGGGGCTTTGAGCACTGGGGTCCAGGTCGCTTTTGGCAATACGGAGCCACGGTGGGCTCTTAAGCGAGGGATTAGGAGGAGGACCTGCGTGGCAGCCTGGGCAGGAAGGAAGGACAGCAGTGCCGAGGCTGGTGTCAGGGAGACCATCGGAGGAGTGGGGGTGAGCGACGCGGGCACTGACACTCGTGAATATCGGGGATTTTTACGGGTGACTGCGATCACGTGTGGCTTTCAGCTGGTCACACACAGAAATGGGAAACAACCCCGCCCCCCAAGACAGAACTCTAGTGCACTGTTGGCATTAATGTCCTAGTTGCCGGTCCACCCTGAAACCCCCAGGCCAGCTTGTGCTCCGGTCTGTGCTTCCCAAAGCAGGTAACCGGGAGGAAAAGCATAACTTCCCCACAAAGAAAGGAAAGCGCCTAGAGAGCATCTGGGCTCCCCTGAAACGCAGCAGCCTGCAAAGCAGCCCGCCAACGGGCAGCCAGGGCCGTGGAGCATTGAAGCAAGTTCTCCTGCGAAGCCACTTATCCAGCCACTTATTCAGCACAGAGCTCGCGCAGCCGAAGCGCCGTATCCGTGATGAAGGGATAGTCATCTGAAAACACAAATAAATTATTCATTCCCCGCAAACGAGCAGCCTCTGGGCTCCTGCGGCAGCTGAAAGGCTCTGCGAATCCTATTAGCGACAGCGCTCAGCCGAGCAGACGCTGGATCCCGCCGCCGCCCGGTGTAGGCGGCTCTAGCCGGGAGCTGCCCACGCTGCGGTCCAGTCCGCGTCCGCGGGTGAAAGAAGCCCGGCGCCACGTGGAGAATCACAGCACTGCCGGCCTAACCCGGGCGGCACGGGGCCCCTGGGCAGAGCATTTACACCGGAGGACCGGGTCCCAAGGAGCTGCCTTCCACACAGAGCCTCCCCAGGCCCCCACTCCGGGGTCTGCATCGCCCTACCACCACCCATCAGGACCCAAGCCTGGGGTCGGCCCGCTTGCTCGAATGCAGAGTCCCAGGCCCTGCCCCAGACACCCTCTGGGGCTCAGTCCGCAGCACCGCATTTCCCACACACGCTGGAGCTGAGGTCACCAGGAGAAAGTGCTGGGGTCCCCGAGTCACCCCCGGATCAACGGCAGCTCAGCCGGCCTCGCAGCCCTGGACAGCCCTAGGTCAGGTTCTGGGCCTCTCAGGGCCCCAGGTGCTCTGGGGGGCTCTTGGGAGGATGACAAGAAAGAACCTTTGCAAAGCAACTGTCACACATGGGTCTCTGCCCTCTCCGTGTCTGTATCTTTGATTCCAGCCTCTCAGCTCACTTCACAGCTGGGAAGAAAAGCCTCAGGGGTTTTGACTGCCAAGGCGGGGCTCCGCGCCACTATTTCCTCCGCCTGGAACACGCCCTCCGCACGCGGGCTCTGTCCCTCCATCCCCGTCCTTGCAACGAGGGGTCTTCTGCAAGAGCGACACTTCTCACCTCTCTCCTTGGCGGGGAGGAAGGAGGGGGCTTATCTGACCTGGCTAAAGAAACGACCTTCCAACCTCATTCCCCCAGCCCCGCTCCCGTCTCCCCTACTCTGTCCCGACAGTGGACGCTGGCAGTGGGTCTGCTGTCTGCCTACGACTGGGAAACATTTTTAAGAGTGAGAGCAAGTAGCAGGAAGCTGATTCTGGCCACAGAGCAAGCTTGCCAATCCAGAAGTACCAGCAAAAATAGGGTGTGTGTGTGTGTGTGTGTGTGTGTGTGTGTGTGTGTGTGTGTGTGTGTGTGTGTGTGTGTGTGTGTGTGTGTGTGTGTGTGTGTGTGTGTGTGTGTGTGTGTGTGTCTGGAGACATTTCTGGTCATTATAACGGGGGCGGGGGTGGGGGATCGGCAGTGGGGGAGCCATCTACTGGCACCTGATGGGTAAAGGCAAGGATGCTCGTAACACCCCAGTGCACAGGTCGCCCCACCACAAACAGTCATGCAGCCCAAGCTGTCCACAGTGCCAAGGGTCAGATCCTGACATAAACGCTGTCCCCTGTTGCTCACCACTTGGGTCCACCTCTCCACTGGTTTCAGCATCTAGTGGCCTGGGGTGTGCGGATGGAACCACACCCTCATCCCCAAATGCCAGGTCAAAGGTCCTGCAGGGCGCAGAGCCACTGCTCTGCCCGCACCCACTGCTCTGGAATCGTGGCGACCACAGCCACGTTTTACACTCACCCCACTCGGGGGCAGCGGGCAGTGTTTTAGGAAGCCCAGCCCTCGGGGTAGTATGAGCCCCCATGAAGACCTGGGGGCTGCCTCTGTCCTGCACCAGCGGTGACCCAGGCCAACCAAGACGCCCAGGGGTTCCCACGTTTGACCCTTCTCACAGGAGTGATGGGCTGGTCTCTGAGATGGAACAGAAGTCTCATTTATGCATCCTTTCACGCATTCAAAACACATTCAATTGAACACCTACTATGTGCCAGGCACTTCCCCAGGTGTTACCGATGCAACAGGGAACATGCGCAATTCTTGCTTTCAAGGAGCTCACTTAAGTGTCCCAGGAGATTATGGGGCAAAGTGACAAGTGCCATAAGGAGAGTGAGTATAAAATTCGAGGGGGGCCGTGGTGAGATGTACAGCCCTACCTAAGGATCTGGGAAGGCTTCTTGGAGGAGGTGACATCTAAATGGCAACCTGAAGGATGACTAAGAGTTAGCCATGCAGAGAAAGAGGAAATGCAGAGGGGTGGGGTCTAGGGAGAAGCTTTTCCAAGGATTCCCAAGATGCTCCCTCACCCAGGCAGGGGCAGTTGACACACCACAGGGTGGTGGGCGGCTGCAGTCAGGACCCCCAGCTCCCAGGTTAAAGGGATCTGAGAGGATCAGGTGGGGAAGCCTTTGCCAGGAGCCCACAGGCTTGTGTCCAGCAGGGCTGGCCTGGGTGGAAGAAGCCCAGGGGCCAGTCATATTGAAGACACAAACAGCAGACACACATCCACCCCCGCCCAGACCACAGCAGTGGCCCTGCGTAAATACCCTCTGGCCTCCCGAGGAGGCAGGCTGACCTCTGCCGGCCAGCCCACCACCTTCTCACCATCCCCAGGGCGCAGGACCCTGGTGTCCCTAGACCAAGCCAGCCTCGTGCACTTCCTGACTGAGAGCTGGATTTTTTTTTTTTTAATTATAAATTTACTTTGGCAAAGGGAAACGCAGCCCACAGTTTCACAACCAGCTCTGCCTACACCTCTTCGGTACTGTAGACATTTGTGCAGTTAAAATTGTGCCAAGGTTTTCTGCAGTGATGACAATTCCTGTCTCGACCTCCAGGTAGACCCGGCGCAGGGAGCCCACCCTCCATTACAAGAGGGCCCCCTGGCTCCCGGAAGCTTTGCCCAGAGGACGCACAGCCGGGCCTGCTCCGGACTCCAGCTCGGAGGCTGCAGTGCAGCCCGCGTGGACCAACCGGGAAGAGTCAGGATCCGCGTGTGCGCAGAAGCCTCCCACGTCTTTCCATTTTTTCTCAAACCTGCACGCTCATGAATGAATGAATCTGCACTAAACCAAAGTGCACAGCTTGCCTTTAACCCTGTTAAATTCGTCTTATGTTCCACTCGTCCTTTCAACCTACCAGAGCTTCTGGAATTTCATAGCTCTCCAGTTTTGTACCCTCAGCCAATCTGATACACATGCCACATCTTATAAAGCGGTGGCTGAAAACGCAGACGCGGTCGGCAACCACCATCCCATCACTCAAGGCGTCTGGGGGTCGGGTCATTCGGCTGCCTGTGAGGCCACCTAACCATTGATCTTCAGCGCCCGTCACCAGAGGCCCAGCTGCACTGTGCTTGAAGGGCTGGGCCCACAGCTGTCCTCTGATAGCCCAGCCCATCAAAAAGCAGGCGGAGTTGCGTGTCCTCACGTATGGCCACCCTCAGACCCGCCTCCCAGAGCCATCGGCACCTCGCCTTCAAATTAACTCCCGCTGGAAAGCTGGGACTTCAGGTCTCATCTCTAGAATCGCTCGTTTGCTCGGGCGGACAATCACAGGCCTGTGGGCTGGAGACCCAAACACGCTTCCAGTGGAGGGAGCAGAGTGGTACGGGGGGCAGGTCACAGGGTCGCATCCAGTGCCAACTCCCCACTCCATCCTGATGCCCCCGGGAGGGTGCCAGGGGCACGAGGACCACCTTCCATGGAATGAGAAGGCTGGGCTGAGCCATGTCCAAGTCCAAAACTTCGTGACTCTCCATTCAAAGTTTACAAAAACTTTTGCTGTAGTTGTTGTTGTTTCGTTTTGTTTTGTCTGTGGCCACGTGGCACGGCACGCGGGATCTTAGTTCCCCGACCAGAGATCGAACCCGCGCCCCCTGCATTGGAAGCGCCGAGTCTCAACCACTGGACCGCCAGGGAAGTCCCTACAAAAACTTTTTAATGACACAGGAAAATGGGCTGAAATGAGAGTAAATGGAAAAGGTGGGACGTGACACGAATGTTACATGACGTCAAGGAAAACATACCGCTATGTCTCTTCACCTCTCTGTAAATAAATACTGACCAGAAGGGATGGCCCCAAAGGTTAGCTGTGATTATCTCTGAACTGTCGGCCTGCAGATCATATTTGCTTTCTTCTTTTGATCATTACCCGCCTTTTTTACAATGAGCATTTAACGTATATAACCAAGGGCTTTAGCTGGGGCTCAGTTCAGCCACCTCCCACTCGGCCATTCAGGGTGGACTCGGCCCCCGCTGCCCAGCTTCCCTCACGCCTCTCGGCGGCGCCTTCTAGAAGGACCAAGCACTGAACAGCAGGGTGTTGGTTTAACAAATCGTCGTGCACACCGAGGAGTGAAACAGTACAAAGCCTGCAGAGTCCGGCCACGCAGGGTGATTTTAATAAACAGAGCAACATTTTTCAATAAGTTATGACGTTAGGTCACAGCACAGTATGTAAAACATAGAGTCCCGTTATGGTAAACTTGAATGAAACATGCATTTTGTGACATTCACGAGAGTAGGAACTCTAAGACAGTGTGATCCGGGGCGGCCCTGCCCGGTGAGGAGGGTTTATTTCCCCACTCAGACTTTTAAGGTTGCCCCAAATTGCTCTCCACTCTCCCCCACGGGCTCTGGCACTGGCTCGGCCTGTACCACCCTCCTCGGCAGTGGTCCCCATACTTTGCTCACCTATCACCTTCTTAATGATGTCTGCCATCGCGACTTACCTAAAACCGCAAGACCCCTGCCAGCTTGTCTCCACTCTCCATCACCCTGCTCGATCAATGCCTTCCCGTGGCGTGTAGCGCCTGACACGTGATACGATTTGCTCACCACATTCATTATTGGTCTCCCCAAGAAATGTGCACCTCTTGAGGCAGGACGCTTGTCATTTTATTTTTCAGGTGGCTCCCCAGAGCCTAAAACAGTACCTGGCACATAGCAGGCACTCAACAAACACCTGTTGAATGAGGAACGAACACGTATAACTTTTGTAACAAGGAAAAAATAATAGAATATTTAAATCCTTTTTCTTCTTCATCTAGGTCAGTCATATGTCTCCTTAATGCTAGACCTGGGTATTTTCATATGCTTTGTCGGCATTAAGAATGGGGTCTTTTTTTTTTTCAGTCAGGCCCTTTAAGGTGTAACTCACGCACTGTAAACTTCACTCATTCTAGGCATGCGGTTCAGCGGGCTTTACAAATGCATATGGCTGTGTAACCACCGACGCAATATTTTCAGCACAAGAATGGGACCTTTGAATGTTATGATAATAAGTGGTCGTGGCTGATAGGAATTTTTATCATCTCTCCAACTGCTCTTCTGATTATTTTACTAACTGATAGGTTTCCAGTTGATTCCTTCATGTTTTACCAGGTACAGAAGAAGGGCAGAAGGGCAGCCAGCACACGCTCAGTGCCCCGTGTGCATAAGGGGTTGTTGTAGAGACTTCTTTGGGGTTTCATTTTCTCCTCCAACTCTCAGAGGGAGGCACTGTCCCCACCGTACATGGGGCAGCTAACTCGTCCAAGGTCACCCGGTTGCTAAGAAGACGATCCGGGGCTTAAATCCAGGTCAATTCTGATTTCAGAATTCACGTTCGTCCCAACAAATAACGGTACAGTTAATGTGATCACCACTACCAAGGATGTAGCTGTAATTTGTGTTCTTATTTCTGCGTCTTGTCTGACAGCTTCGTCTTGAGTTTCCTAAATGATATGAAACAGGAGTGGGGGTCATTCCCAGTCTCTGCCGCTGTGCTTTACCCGGACGGCTGTGACGCACAACTCTGGGCCTAAGAAAAGCCCCCAAGACCCCCTAAGACCAGCCCCAAGATGAGCTACAGGATGTCCGGGCAGGAGAGGTTTCTCTTTTTTTGTTTGTTTTTTTGTTTTTGCGGTACGCGGGCCTCTCACTGTTGTGGCCTCTCCCGTTGCGGAGCACAGGCTCCGGACGCGCAGGCTCAGCGGCCATGGCTCACGGACCCAGCCACTCCGCGGCACGTGGGATCCTCCCGGACCGGGGCACAAACCCGTGTCCCCTGCATCGGCAGGCAGACTCAACCATTGCGCCACCAGGGAAGCCCAGGAGAGGTTTCTTGTCAATACGGTGCTGCCTGATGAATTCTACAGAGAACGAAACGTCGCTAAGTGAACAAAAACAGGCTTTCAAACAGTAGATGTGGGATGATCCCACGTATGAAATCATATCTGTAGGATTACGGATCTGTGCAAGAGCATCCCGGGGTAGGATGTACACCAAAGTGTTGCCTCTGTGCTGGGATTAAGGGTAGGAATTCTCTCCCCTCCCCACATTGCTTTGTTCGTCTATGATTTTCTCATTTTTCTTCTCCAAAGACAGCTAATTAGGGAAGATACCCCAGACCCCCTCTGGGCTCAGATCCCCCTGCAAAGACCACCCTTCTGCGGCCAGCCCATGGATTCTTCCATTGCACAGACATCAGCCTACCACCCCTCCCCCTCCCATCCCTCCAGTCCGTACTTTAAGGTGTCTATTCTGTGTGGCGAGTAGGCCCCCCAACCCATCCCGCCAGACAAGGTAACAGCAGACTGGTCCTCACCGGGGACGACGGGGTTAAGACACCATCTCTACGCCACTTGGTCGGGGGGAACGTCTGCCTGCCTCCTCTCTGTCCCAGCTCAGCTCCCAGGCCTTTCCAAGAGGCCGTCACGGAACCTCTCAGTCAAAAGCACTCTCTCCTTTCCACCCAACACCCCCATCTCCAGACCCCGCTCCTGCCTCACTTGGATCCCGTCACATGTTTCATCTCTGAACTAGATGCACCCATGTCTGTCTCCCTGCACGCTCCGAGGAGCCAGGCCTCACCCGCACCCAGCACGGGTCTGGCAGTCACGGGGCCCTGGGAAGGCCAGCTCAGTTCAAGCCGTGCCTCCGGTCCAGAGCGTCAGCCCCTCCGAGGGCAGGACAGGGCCCCATCTCTGCATCCTGTGCTCTATAAGACCTTGAAGAGACAGCAGTACATGAAGAGCAAGGGTACAAATGAACTTATTTACAAAACAGAAGTAGTGTCACAGATGCAGAAAACAAACTTATGGTTACCAAGGGATAAGCGGGGGAGGGATAAATTGGGAGATTGGGATTGACATATACACACTACTATATATAAAACAGATAACTACTAAGAACCTGCTGTATAGCACAGGGAACTCTACTCAACACTCTGTAGTGGCCTATATGGGAAAAGAATTTAAAAAAAAAAAAGAGTGGATCTATGTATATGTATAACTGATTCACTTTGCTGTACACCTGAAACACAACATTGTAAAAAAAAAAAAATCTCAAAACAAAAACATGAAGAGAAACAGCTCCCCAGGGCAATCTGTAAAGACCTCAAGAACCATCAGACGGCGGGCAACAGGCAACCCTGGAAGGTAGGTGCCGATACTGCAATGAAAACAAAGACCAGACGGGGATACACAGAGGAGAGCCTGCTTTGGGAAGCCACCATCCGTGATTTCTTTTTTTTTGGCCTTTACTCTGCCAACTAGCTGATAGGTTGTTACATAACTCTTCTAATTAAAGTAAGTGTGTTACGCGGTCCGCTGTCCCCTGGGCTCCGGCGTTCTGCCCCAGTGACCTGAAGGTCGTGGCCCAGTGGCTCAGGGGAAGATCTAGGACACCCAGAAGGAAGGAAAGGAGGCGCAGGACCGTGGGGACGGGCACGGACGGGGGCGTGGTGGGGGGCTGCTAGCTAAGCCAGCCAGGTCACCACGAGCCCCGGGCAGGGAAGCAAGGCTGCAGCCAGCTGGATTTTCCTTGAGGCCCGGGGGAAAACAGACTAAAATGTATCAGAAAGGCAGCCAAGCCGGGGCCCAGGTGAGGCAGGTGGGCGGTCTGGATTAGGAGCCCCAGGGCCCTCTGGTTAGGAATGGAAACATCCAAATCTACCGGGGTCAGGGCGCCGCTGGGCCACGCCAGGGCGCCCAGCTTCCCAAGGGCCTGTGCCTGCCCGGCCCGGGGGCCTTCCTGGTTCCAGAGGCTGGGGGCCGGGTGGGAGGAGAGTCTGCTTCCCAAGGCTGGTGGGAGATCTGAATGAGAAGGAGGTCTCAGACCCGAGGGGGTCAGCTCTGGTCCCCTGCAGGAAGGAGCCACCCCAGGACCGCAGAGGCTGCACCCGGAAACAAAGCTGTGATATGTGACTCAGCCTGAGCCCGGGACTCAGAGCGCTGAAGACGGCGGACACCCTCCAGCCGCCCCAGAATCAAGGGACCTTTCACCCTTGCGTTAGGATTCTGAAACATTAAAAACCCGCCAAATCCAGGGGCTTTTGTGTCTGATATCATCTGTCCTGAGATCTGCTCTGCCACCTAATCTCTGGTTTCTAGGAACACTCCTGTCACTTGTCGCTTTAGATCACTTTAACTTTTAATTTTTCTATTATCAAGTCAAATGGTAACGATGCCACGTCGAGGCCTCCGCCCACCTCATGCCTTATTCACGGAGAAGCAGCAGTGTCTTCAGGGAGAACGTGCGGGAGGCCCGGTTCCGCCCCTCCCAGGACAAGCCCCGCTGCTCGGGGCCTCAGTTTCCCACCTGCCTCCCATCAAGTCCGGGAATCTTGGCCACCCGCCTCCCCCGGCCACAGGCCACTCTCTTTCCTGGAGCATCATCGGCGCTCAGACCTGCTAGCCTCACCGGCCTGGAACATGCCTGTGGCTCTGAGCCCCCGAGGTCACACCTGTTCAAGACCGTCCCACCTGTGGGGTAAGGCCAGCGTGGGGACAGTGAGGCAGGGGGGCCCTGAGCGCTGATCTGCTCACTCGGGAGGGCGCTGAAGGATGAGAGGTGGGAAGAGGGGTCCAGGAAGCTTCCAGAGGCCACAGGGGGCTGGCCGCCTTCTCCAGGATCAGCCTCAGCTTCCGGGCCAGGGAGTGTGGGCCCCCGCTGCCCCAGTGGCAGTGCCCGTGACACTGTGTCACATCTATGCTCCCCTGCCCATCTCCCCACCCAACTGGGGGCTCCCGGGCATCAAGCCTCACCCAGCGGGTATCCCCCACATGGAACACAGTGTCTGGAACACAATAGGGGCTTAATAATTGAAGGAGGGTGGGAAGTGGGCACTCGACACACTCAGGCAGAACCAAACTGTGCCCCAAAGAAGCACCTCTTGGGAGATTCCGCTCCCTCACCTGAGCCACGCAACCCACAGCGCCACCCGGCCCCCTTATGCGGCTCATGCCACAGAAAGGCAACCTTTCAGATCTTTAGCGCCAGCTGAAGAATGATCAGAAACAGAGATGAAGCCAAAGTGAGAGCAGAACCAGCTGGTGAAACTAGACTGATCTCCGTTCACCCAACACCCAACAGTTAAGCAACGCAGTTCTTGGGCTTTTATGTTAGAGAAAGAAGGCCCTCGAGGTCTATTCTGTCATCTTCAAACTCACCGGGCAGAGGAAACGAGGGATGTGAAGCCGCCTTTTGAGGACGAGAGAGCCGTCCAAAGTGCAGCAGACCCAGTCACGGCCCGAGGAGAGGGCGGCCAGGCCCACGGACCGTAGTCTCCCCACCACCCACATTGGCTTCCTGAACAGGACCGGAGCCAACCCGGCCCGGAGCCCCGGGACAGCCAAGTGTGCGGACCCCGCTCGGCTCAGACGTGATCCAACCCGCCCCGAGGCTAGCACTTCCTCTTCCCGCCAGCATCCATCTAACTGTTCCTTGCAGAGACAGTCCGGTTCTGCACACAAAGGCCTAGCTAGAGCTTCCCCAGCTGGGGACAAACTCACAAAACAGGCCAAAATCCTAACCCCAAAGTCCCCTGTGCGTACGCGCGTGCACGCGCACACACACATGCAGACCAAATTCCGTGCACGCAGCCATGGACACAACGGGTGCACACGCACACGTGCTGCTTCTCGGTCCTCCACCCCATGGCCCACCCCCTCTAGGACTGCTGGGAACTGGGTTGGAAGAAAATTAAGCTGGAGGCGTTGGGATGGGGAAGTAGTGGCTACTAAGGGGAAGGGGAGATTCAAGAGACAAAGAAGAAAAGGGCTCCCAGATTTATTTAGCTACCTCCACTGGGGCCCCGCCAAGGACAAGCTTGGGCTGCCCTGGGCAGGATGCCAAACACAATACCTGAGTCCCCACCAGCCCTGGGGCCTAACCCCGTCATTTCTTGAAGGTAAGTGGACCAGGTACGGCCTGCACGTAGAGATAAGGGCTGTATACAGAAGAAGAAAGTTGGTTTTTCCTGAATGTTAAGAAGCATATTTCAAGCGGTGGAAAGGGCTCAAAGGACACACTGGGAGTGGCCTAGTGAGGCCAGAGCCTTTCCCTTGTTCAGAATCCTAAGTTGAACTTCTTAAAGTATAACTAATTCCGGTCTGGTTGGACTCACGCTGCTTTTTAGCTCAGTGAAGCTTTCCCTGTTGGATCCAAACACAACGTATAGTATTTGATTAAGAGGGAATCGAGGGACTTCCCTGGCAGCCCAGTGGTTAAGATTCCACGCGCTCCCACTGCAGGGGCTTCCTGATCGGGGGACAAAGATCCCGCAAGCCACACAGCGCAGCCAAAACAAAAACCAAAACAACAAAAGAGGGAATCAAATAGGGGACAGCTGCCAACAACGCTGGCTGGCTTAACTGCCACCTCCTCCAGGGAGCCCGCCCCAGCGCTCCCACTGCACCCACCGTCATGGGAGCTGTATCAGGGCCACCGTGAGAACACCTCCCTCTGTCCAGAGAGCCCCTGGGGGCAGGAGCGGTCCTGCAGTACTTGGACTTGCACCTCATCAAAAGGAACTGAACCAGAAAGCACCAGGAGGCCCACAGGCGCTGCTGGTTAAAATGACCGCAACAAAACATGTTTTATCAACCAGCTCCCTGCCTTGTGGCTGGCCCCATTCTCATTTCTTAGGCAGGGCTCGGTTACATTCCCTCGGGCCTACTCCCGGCCCTGGGCCCGGGGCCCTACGTGGGAGATGAAATCGGAGGCCCAGCTATGGGCCTGGATCCCGTGCAGCCTGACCCTACACCCAAGATCACCCAGAGGACGTCCACACATCAACAGCACGGAGAGAAGGACCAGGTCAGAGCACAGGGGAAGGAGGGGACGGGAGCTGGCAGCAGGCTGAGGGCTGTCCTTTCTGGATCGGAGACTCTCTCCTCTGAAGTTCCTTAGGAAAACTCACTTCTTCCTGGACACACCAGGGTCTAAATCTGCCTCCTGTCTCACTGCTGGGAGGGCCTCCACGGCTCCCACCTGTCTGCAGCAGCAGACACCTCTGGACTCACACCCTGGATGGGGGCCGGCCAGGGGCCCAGCTCAGCTCCACGCAGAACCCAGACAGGTGCACGGGGCAAGTGTCTACACTTGCCCGGCCCCCAGACTCCCGGCCAGGAGGCAAGAAGGCAGATGCCCACGCAGGGCCAAGAAGGACACCCCGAGACCTCTACAGGGTCTCCTGATACCGTGAGGCCAGAAAACCCCAGAGAGAATTTCCCAAGGGGTGAAGGAAAGGACAGCCAGCCACGAGGGCTGCCGGGGCCCGGGGACGTGTGACCCCGAGGAAACAGCCCCAAAGAGGCAAGATGGGCACAGAAATCAGGCCGCAGGTATTCTGTGACTCTCCAGGGCACAGGGGGACGTCTCTCTCTCCCTGATCCCACAGAGCTGGAGGGACATCCCTCTGCTGTAGCCGCCACCCTGAAGCGGCATCTGTAGCTGGCTGGGTGCTAGGCAAGTTCGGCCACGTGGGCCAGGTGGGGCAGCCGGGCGCCGGGCGGCACGCTGGGCGGGTCTGGGTCCTACCTGGAGGCGACCTCACGCTTTCCCCAACCTCCAGAAAAGGCCACAGGCCACCACCAGCTTGGGAGACGCGCTTTGGGGAAAATGCAGTCCTTGTGGCATTCCTCTGCTGTCTCTCCCCACTCGGGATAGACGATGGCTAAGAAAACGAAGCCAGTCGTGGCAATGACTTCCAACAGATGTAATCAAATTATCTATTCCTGGATTCTGCAAGTACTGAAACGTCGTAATTCAATTCCTGAAGTGTCATTTGGAGCTGCTGGTGCAGGTGACAGGGAAGCTCGGGAATCACGCATCATTCAGGCCCAAACACACCTCCGTGACCCGGAGCTCCGGTGCCCGGCGCCTGTGCTGGGGGCCGGCCAAGGATGCCACAGGGGCGGGGGGCAGGTGGCAGTGACTGAGAGTCTGGGAGGTGCGCTGCAGAGCAACGAGGACGTGACACACTGAGCTTGAGGACAGATGCGCCCACCGCACCGGGGGAGTCGGAAGGCTCCCGAGGGAGGTCCCTGGCGGTCAGCAAAGCTCCACTGACCGCAGGATTAAAGGCTAGGCCAGCACTGGGGACAGAGAGGAGAGGGACCTGGCCTGCCCTCAGGGGCCTCCAGTCCAGTGACTGCGGGCACACACACGCTGACACCCACGCACACACATGCACTCGCAAAGTCCCAGGGCAGGCAGTAAGGACCACATGACAAAATGAGGACCCCAGGCAGCGCAGGGGTCCACGGCAGACCTACCCCCAGCACCAGGCCCACTGTGACAATTCCAAGGTTCCCATGGGGGCTGTGGACTGTGAAATGGGACGAGAGTTTTTCTGGCGCTTTGACAAACTTACGCTGAGAAGCCTAAAATATATATATCTAAACCAACATGTGGGACTATAGTGATTATTATTTCACATATCTACTGGTTTCCTTCGAAAGTTGATGAATTTTCCACAAGAGGGTATGAAAATTTTAGTTTAGGGGCTTCCCTGGTGGCGCAGTGGTTGAGAGTCCGCCTGCCGACGCAGGGGACACAGGTTCGTGCCCCGGTCCGGGAAGATCCCACATGCCGCGGAGCGGCTGGGCCCGTGAGCCATGGCCGCTGCGCCTGCGCGTCCGGAGCCTGTGCTCCGCGATGGGAGAGGTCACAACAGTGAGAGGCCCGCATACCACAAAAAAAAAAATTTTAGTTTAAAAAATGCCAACAAAGTACCCCCAGATACAGCGCCACTATCTGCCCACCTCCTCAGATGAAATCTCATGTAAGTACCAGCATGTGCAGGGACAGAGTTCTCCTCAAGGACCAGGCAGGTGACAAGAAACTGGAGAAACAACTGGAAATAGCAAGACAGAAACATCTCCTTCCGCGCAACGCGACTCGGGGGCCGTGCTCCTGACGGGCTCCTCCCGCAGAGGCAGGTCCAGAACGACTGCGTGTGGCTCCAGGCCCCCCTCGCCTGGTAAAAGCCCCCATGCTCACAATGAGGGTCCAGCGTCTGCCCTGCAGCATTGTCCCCCCGAAAGTCCTGACTCCGTCCCCTGCGTGAGATCCACTGGGGCTCCTGCAGCCCTAGCATCCTTGATCTAACGGCCAAACCACTGGTGCTTTCACCGAGTGCCGAGCGCTCCCTGTGCCCATGGCTAGAGGCTCAGAGATGCACAGGCAGAGTGTCTACACCAGGGGGTAGAAACCAGGACAGCACACAGTTCGGTGGACGGGCGGGGCGGGCATCAGAGGCTTCCAGAGGTAATGGTGGAGCCACTGAGGTGGGAGGCTGAGGCTACAGATGGGCCGGGGACGCGGGAGGCGTCAGACCAGGAGGGACCAGGTGCCATGAGCTAGGGATGCTGGTTCCCCCGGCGCCAGACAGATGTGCTCTGGGAAAACCAGATCTTTAACTGAATTCGAGATTTTGCTATTTATAGGAATGCAGCAGTGAGCGCCTCTGGGGCACCAAAGCATCCCTCCGTGGCAGGCGAGGCACTTCCTCTGAAAGACGGTGAGAGGAGTGGGTTCCAGAAAGCAGAAGAGCCGGGGCTGGTCCAGACCGATGGCTAGGTGTGCTGCTCACCCTTCACCTTCTCGGAGCCGCGTGAGGTCAGGACAGACAGCCCCTCACTCGGACGAGCGTGTGTGAGCTGCAGGCCTGCCATCTGTTAGTGGCTGTCATGACTGTCCCACCTCAGCAGCTAAGGCAGGCAGAGGCGACTGTGGGGTTGCAACGGGCACATCGCGATGCAGGAGGGGTGAGGGGGAACCATCCCTGACCAGGCGGGAAGGCAAGCGATGGCTCCTGGCTGCCACCTCCAGAAAGAGCCATCCCTGGGGAAGACCTGCTGTCCCTCCCAGGCCGGAGTCCAGTTCCACTCCACCCCCTTCCACCTCCGGGCTGGCGGTCCACACGGCAGACACACTACCCACCCACCTCGCTGCTGGAAGGTGCACTTGTTTCCAAGAACATGTCTAGAGGTGGGGCTCCGGCTCTGGAAAGTACCCTCAACACACACACACACACACACACACACGCACGCACACACGCACGCACACACGAGAGCCTGGAGCAGGTGCACGGTGAGGGTGCCCACTGAAATAACCAAGATCTTACTGTCCTGGAACATCATTCCAGAGGAGCAAAAGCAGGGTCAGAGGATCTGAGCTCTAGTCCCAAAGGCCACTCTCCTCCAGGAGGCCCATCACGACCAGGTACCTTCCCTGCGGGGATGTCCCACCACCCAGTGCCTGCACCCCCTCTGCACCCCAAGTCACCCTGCCCTGCTTACCACTTAGCAGGCCCACTGAAGGCCACCACTCCCTGGGCGCTGAACGCCTTCTACACGGCAGGCAATCGTGACCTAGAATGGCGGTGCGGTATCTCCGCCTTACAGAATAAATCCCAAGGCTCAGGAATGGGGAATTGCTGACCCAAGGGCACAGCCACATCTGAACCACATCCTGGCTCCGGGCCAGGGGCGCTCACACCTTGGCTGACCTAGGAACCACCTAAGGAGCTGGTTTAACATGTGGATTCCTGGCCCCGCCCTGGAGATTCTGATCAGTAGCTCTGGGAGGACCCAGGAGTCTCACCTTCCCCTGCCAGCTCCCCAGTGGTTCTGAGGGAAAGTGGGTCACACCTTCCAGAAACACAGCGATGGCCCAGAACCTCTCACAGAACTGAAATGCCACACATAAAACTTATGGGAGTGAGTATATATTGACACGGCTAAGTTTGGGGGCAGCAGAAACGGAGGTGATGGAGGGGAAACCTCCACCCACCCACACTGGAGGGTGCATCTGCTCGCTTCACATTGCCGAGCTCTCTGAGTCAAATGCTCTCCCTCCTTGCCATGGTGTCACGGTGACCTCAGAAAAATGGCTATCCTGCTGCTCTGCTCTTTACTGCATTTGTTTAAAAACAAAAACCAAAAAAACCCCAAAACCCCCTCATCTTCAAGTCCACTTCAAAAAAAAAAAAAACAGACAGCATGGGCTAGAGAGAACAGTGCTGCAAGGCTGTGTGACTCTGGGAAAACCACTTTCCCTCTCTGGGCTGGAGATTCCCAGCCATACGGGAATCCCTAAGACCCGTCTCTGCTCAGGAATCACCTGACCTCATCCTTTCTATAATACAAGCCAGGGTTGTCCTAAAGCCACCGTTCAAAGGAGCCCCTTTATGGGGTGCTTCTATCTGACAGAGGACAAGTGTAGGCTGCGTCCCCCTTCAGCCTGGGCGCTGGGGAAAGGCCGGGGCAGGTGCCATGTGGGTCCCCACGCCCACCCCCCCACCCCCGGCATAAACAAGCGTGCATTTTGCACAGCCTCGGGGCCTGCAGCAGCAGAATGGGATCCCGTGTCTGCAGATAAGCACAGGGACTGCTATGTCCCCCCCACAGCCTGTCAATTAGCAGAAGCCTACAATAGCACATTGTGAAGGCCTGGGCCTCCTTCCGTCTGGCGGCTCACCTTTCTTTCCAGAAGGAATGAAGGCTCATCTAAATAAGGAAGTAGAGGGACGAGCAGAAATGTTCCTTCCCTGTTCTCGCCACACTCCCCGGATGTCTCACTGCAGGAATAAACCCCCAAGAATGCCTGCCTGACCTGTCAGGGGAGCAGGACCCAGAGGCATTCGAAGTTCTGCCTGCTGTTACACTAGCCTCCCACAGGTACTGTCCCCACCTGAGGTCCAGGTGCCACCCATACACCTGCCCCGGGCTCTTCCCCCCCGCCCGAGGCCGCGCCAGCCTGAGACTGCCATCCTCCCCCAATGCCACCACTCAAGCTCTGACTGCTACTGGCTGCTCGTGCCTGTGCTCCACTCTCCCCCATAATGCTGCATACAGCAAGTGCTCAATATAGATTGGCTGGTTGAGAAACCCATATTCAAGGACAGCAGAGTCAAGTCGAACCAGCACTGAGGCCCTGCTCGACCACGTATCAGCTGCGTGACCTTGGGCGCGTCACTTAACCTCTCTGAGTCTCAGTTTCCTCCTTATGAAAGAGAGATGATAGAACTCCAGTTCCTAGTGCTACTGTGAGAATCAAATTAGCTGATGTATATGAAAGCACTCAGCAAGCTCTCAAGAGCCATGGAAATGTTATTAATATTATTATCAAAAGACACAGTCACCATAACAGAGCCCAACCTTCCGATGAAAAGAGTAACATTTACAGCATAAGAAGGGCTGGAAGCATAATGTTAAGCATTACTGTTCACAACTTAGGCAATCAGCTACAAAGTAATTGACGAATCGACCATCTCAAGTCCCTAAATGTGACTGGTTTCCCAAAACCAAATGAGGAGACAGAAGTAAGATCCAGACAGCTGGGGTTGGCCAAGATCCTTTGCTGGGAGTTCTCCCTTCAAGTAGGGTAACTGATTCAAATTTCAGAGACAGAACAAAATGTGAGTTATTTTGTAACTTTCCTCACGAGATAATGGATGGAAAGTGAAACCAGCTTCTCTCTCTGATCCCCCCACCCATCCACCACTGACTGAACTCCCCCATCACCTGGGAGCCTGTGACCATCAGATGCCCTGGGTGGCCACTCTCACCAGGGTTTCCAGGGCACTCTCGCCCATCCCGATCTAATATTTATAGAAATAGAGGACCCGGCCAACAGGCCAGACAATGAGCTCCTTGAGAGCAGAGCCCACGTCTGCCCATCTTGTTCTCACACGGTCCCAGCACCTTGCAGCTGCACAGCACATGCAGGAGACAGGTTGTCGGCTACGTAATGACAAGTGTGATGGAAGGAAGAGAGAGAGAGAGAGAGAGAGAGAGAGAGAGAGAAGAGGGAATGGAGGGAGAGGCGAGCTCCACTCTCTGGACCGCGCGCAAGGCTCAGCCCTCATACTAGGAAGATGGCTGTTTTCCTATCACAGAGGATTCATCGTCCAAAGGAAATTTTGATGAGATTTAGCTTTATTTTGTTTTTGCTTTCCATTTTTCAGTCTTTCATCAAACAGGGCCGTCAGATAAAGCCTCAGCTACCCCTCCTGGAAGCCTAAGGATCTTCTCAATTTCCTGGACAAGGCGTCACGTGCCTGGAATCCCCTCCCCGCTCAGCGCGCTCTCCCCTGGCAGCCCCTTCCAGGGACGCCTCCCCGACACCCTGTACCCTAGGGGAGTCAGGCCTCCCCCCCTTTAGCCCGTGCCCCCTCCATCCATGTGCTTGTGGGATCTGACTGCCCTCGCGAGACTGGGAGCCTTTGCTGGTGACCAGCAGCCCCAGCGCAAGGTCAGACAGGATGCCAGCGGAGGAACGAATGACAAACAAAGAGCAAGTGAGCGAAGGTGCCGTTCAGCCCTGACGCCAAACCAGAGGGCGACGCACAAGGAGGTGGGAAGCAAACTCAGGGTCTCTCAAGCTGGGGGAAGAAAGAGGACCCCGGCCTCCTCTGAAAGGGGTTTTCCGTGTGCATACGGAAATAAAATCGCCCACCACTGCTGGGAGCACTGGACTCTGCTGGGGGGCAGGGGCGGGGGGGGCACCTCACTCCGGGTGGAGAGGAGCTGGCCCGACGTCAAGCCACGGTGTCACTAAGTCAGGGTCCTGGGAGGAAGGGAACCGGGCGCTGTGGTTGGCTGGGTTTGGAGAGTGAGGCCACCAACCACCCACCACCCAGCAGACCTGGAAGCCCAGCGTGTTCGTGGTTCAGAGACGTGGCTTTCTTGCCTCCGAGGCCCAGGTCTAGCTGGGAGGCTCCACCTGCGGAGAGAGCCAGAGGGACGAGGCCCCACTCGCCGTGGCTCAGGGCTCCCTTCAGGGCAGCGGGTGGGAGAAGGGCCTCCGGGCCAACTCTCTGACCTCGGTGCTGCCACGCAGGCCACGAGGATGCGGCAGGAGTGGGGACGTCTGGGAACAAAGGCGCCTCGTTTCAGCTCCTTAGCTGCTGTCTGGCAGTCCCATGCCTGCGGGGACTACAAAGGAAAACAGATGTGGAGAAACCAGGTAAAATGCAGGCCCACGGACGCCTGCAAAAGCACCAGGCCGGGGGTGCCCACATCACCTGTGAGGCTCGACTCCAGCCGGAGGGCTGGGGCTGGGGGCGCCCTCGCTGGGCAGGCTGCCCCTCTGCCCACCGTATGGCCACTGCTGTGGTCGCCAGGAATTTCTGAAGTAGAAGGAGGCTCTTCAGACAGTTACGCTACTGATTTATTCTTGTTTCCCTCCTCAGACTTTCTATTAAAAAGGTAGGGCTTGACCCAGCTATCCTGACAACCCGACATTACACCTGTCCGTTTATCAAGGGGGACCAGAGTCATCGCAAGCAGGGCCATGTCTAGCCAGAAAGGCTCTTCCTTCTGCCGGCAATTCACAAAGGCTCCTGGGCCACGTGAAAGGAAGCAGGCTGGGAGGAAGATGATGGGCCAGTGGTCAGAGCTAGCAGCCTGCAGGGGCAGCAGCCCTGGGGGGTGGGTACACCTGGGGAGGTGTGGCCGCTCCCCGCTCAGCCCCCACTGCTCCTTATGATTTCTCATCCCTGGTAAGAAAACGTCCTTTCTGGGCTTCCCTGGTAGTGAAATGGTTAAGAATCTGCCTGCCAATGCAGGGGACATGGGTTCGAGACCTGATCCGGGAAGATCCCACGTGCCGTGGAGCAGCTAAGACCATGTTCCACAACTACTGAGCCTGGGCTCTAGAGCCCGCGAGCCACAACTACTGAGCCCACGCGCCACAACTACTGAAGCCCGTGCGCCTAGAGCCCATGCTCTGCAACAAGAGAAGCCATCCCAATGAGAAGCCTGCGCACCTCAACAAAGAGTAGCCCCCGCTCGCCGCAACTAGAGGAAGCCCGCGCACGGAGACCAAGATCTAATACAGCCAAAAATAAATAAAATAAATTAATTAAAAAAATAAATAAATAAAGACTATGTGGTTAAAAAAATCACATTGGTTATTAAAAAGAAAGAAAGAAAGAAAGAAAAGAAAAGAAAACATCCTTTCTGCCCAAAGAAGTTGCTGCGATTTTGTAACAGGATGACAGTCTCCTTACTGTTGCTGTCGGGGATGGGATTGTTCCGGGGAGAGAAACATGATTTCTTGATTTTCTTCTCTAAACTGCAAATGGGGAAAACAACAGGAGTAAATAACATTGTTCTGAAAACACCTCGTGGGGAGGGAAGGTCGTGATGTTTAAGAGAACATTCTGGTTCGATGCTCAATTTAGGGTAATCTAATCATTGATGCAAGTGGCATTTCTGCTCTTTCTAATACACTCCTTGGGGGAAACGCATCACCAGCGATGGTGGGAAACCAATCAGGATAGAATTCTGCCGCTGCCAAGCCCCACAAGGGCCCACTCCCTCCCGCATTTCATCTGGGGTTTACCGTGACCTGCTGCCGCCTCTCTGCCCACATCAGCGCCACAGAAGGTATGAGACTTGGGCCTTGCATCACACAGCTCACACCATGGATGAAGGAGTAAGATAAGGAAGCGCTGCGAATTAATAAGGAAAATGCTCACATGGGAAAGAAGGAAACCTGAGCTGGGGTACGCAGGACTCCGGGCTAGGCCAGGGTGTGGGAACTTGGTCACCTGCGCGGCTCTCCCTCCTCCCCAGCCCCAGCCACCCCACAGCTGCGTGGACCCAGCACTCCTCCTCTATCCCACTCGGCCATCCAGACCTTTTATAAAAGGATGCAGCTGCCTGAATGGACAGTGTGGGCTCGTGGGAGGAACACCTGGCCCACAGGTGGAGAGCACGGCCCACAGGTGGAGAGCACCGTCATCTCAAACTGCTTTTCTGTCTGGCCATGTCGCGCGGTTTGTAGGATCTTAGTTCCCCAGCCAGGGACTGAACCCAGGCCTCGGCAGTGAAAGCACCAAGTCCGAACCTCTGGACCGCCGGGGAATTTCCTTAAACGGCTTCATAGATGAGAATTTACAGCTAGGATTTGGGGGATGGGTAGCCAGTGAAGGTGTGAGCCCCCAAACACGGTCAGGCCTGAGGAGCTCACAGGAGCCCAGGGCAGGAGCTGGACCTGGGGGAGGCCGGGGCCAGGGCCCAGGACCCCACGGGAGGTACCTGGAGAATTAAGCTGAGGGCTTCTCAGTACATCGGCTGCTCACTTAGTGCCACCAACGCTGGAATGCTAACTGGGGTGCTCTTTCCTGCCAGCCAAGCCCCGGGTGGTGGGGTGACGGGGGCACGGGCTTGCTGTGAGGCCAGACTGACCTGGGTCCCCATCCTACCCAGTTACTTAGCCTTTCTGAGTGGCCGCAGGACGAAGGGGACAGTGTGTGTGACACCCGCACTGGGGCGCCCAGCACCGAGCAGCCTGTCTCCACCCCCTCCCCCAGTGCCTGCACCACCTGTCCCACCTCGAGCTTCCCCCTCAGCCTGTCCTTCGAGGTCTAATTCAAAGCCACCTCCCAGACCCTCAGGCTAGAACGGGTCTCCGGCCTGGACTTGGGAGCTGTGTGTCCTTAAGCAGGTTACCTAACCTTGCTGGGTATCCATTTACGGGTAAAACAGAGACAATAAAAATACCTGGCTCACAGGGTTATTGCTGGAATCAGAAAACAAATGATTTGAATGAGTGAGTGAATAAGCACGGGGGGCGGGGCGGGGACGTATCCTCACCAGGCTCCTCCCACGGGGGGCTCTGTCCCTTCACAGGCACGAGGCGATGAGGGGGGCACCAGGCAGCTCAGAAACCATGCTTCCCAAGGAGGCGAAAGGCCAGGGCATGAGTGAACCCAACGACACCGGCCTCTCCCCCTGGCCCTTCTCTGGACCTGCATCTCCACGTGTCTCTCCCCCGACCTTGTCTCTGCATGTCTTCCTCTGTGCATATCTTTCTCTCCCTATCTCTCCATCTCTGCCCAGAGTGTCTCTGCATCTCTCTCCCAGTCTGTTCGCCCTTCCTGTGTCTTTCTCCATCTCCCTGTCTCCCTCCCCCGTGTCTCTCTCCTACTGTGCACCTCTCTTTCTTTCTTTCATTCCGCGTGTCCGTGTGTGTGTCTCTCTCCATCTCTCCCCTCCTCTTGGTCCCCTTGCCTCCTTCTCTCTGCAGATCTGTATGTGTGCGTGTGTGTGTATGTGTGTCTGTGTCTGTCTGTCTGTCTGTCTCTCTGCACCCCACCCCCATCATCTCTCTCTCTCCACCTGTCTCTCCCGACGTGTGGAGAGCAGGGCAGGACCTCACCTGTGACCATGGACTCAGGCTTTGCACGGCATGTCTTCAGGCTGGTCTCTTGCCAGATATGAACAAGTATGTTTTGCCAAAAGGCTCACAAATCAGTACCATCCCACTCTGTACAAGTCCTGGGGTAAATTACTGTTACATGACTAATGTTCCCTGGGACAAGAACACACTTTCCAAGACAGAGCCCATTGCCTCAGCCAGGGACCCCCATGTCCAGATAAGAGAAAATAGGTACTGATTTCTGAGACTCTCATAGCAAGGCTTTGTGGACCCCCTACACAGAGCCAAAAGAAACCTTAATAAGTTATTTCTTTATCTATCTAGAAAAAAGTGTGTATGTCTACGTGGAGTTTTTTCTTCCAATGCCTTTGTAAAACTACCTTCTCACTCTGCTTGACCCCTGGGCAGTAAGCAGATAAAGGAGGTCAAACAGTTATTGATCTTCCCAGCCATTTCTAGGATGTCACCGCAAAAACCAACACAGACAGTCTCCAGGAAAGGTTGTCAGGACTGAACACCATTGTTGCTCCTCACTTACTGTTTAGCAATCAGTTGATTTTGTGGCTGTCCTGGAAAACTCTTATGCACCCTTCAAAGCCCAATTCAAAAGTCCTCTCTCTTTGCTGCCACTGCTCAGCCCAGGAACGTCCCACCCATTGTTCCCAGGGAGCCTTCAGAAGGCTGGGTGCATGTGCCCCCTTTGCCTCCTGACCTTCTGCTAATCTGTGAGCTCCCGGGGCACAAGGTCACCATCTCCCTCATCGTCTCCCAGCAGCTAACACAGGGCCTGGCACCTGGAGGAAGCTCAGTGGACCTGTTCATCGAAGGACCTATGTGGAGGTGACCATAGTTTGCAAAACAAAGGTTGCTCCACAAGTTTTCACAGTAGACCCTCCCATGGGGCTGCATGTTTAGGATCAGATGCTTTTGGAAAAGCTGGGGCACTTGTACAATAAGCCCCCATCCATATCTTCCACCCCTGGAGCTTCTGGAAGAACCCAGAAAGAAGCAAAAAGGAGCCTTAAGTAGTTAGAACCCTGGTCCCTGCCTTGATAGTGTGGCACGATGGAAAGAACGTGAGATTCAAAGCCAAGAGACCTGGCCTTGAGTTCACGCCTCGGCCTTGGGCTGAGAAATGAGCCTGGGAGCCTGGTTCACGCCTCCGTACAAGGACAAGGGTGCTCGTGGGACGCCTGGGAAGTGAACGTGTAAGGTAGCTGGCCCTGACCCTGACCCTGGCCAGGCGGGCCCTGATTTCAGCCCAGAATTTCTGAGAAGAGATGGGAGGTTCTGTTTAAGTGAGCCGTGGAGCAAAGTGGCCTCTTACCCTGACGGGGAAAACGAAGGCACGGGGCTGGGAGGATTGGGGAGTGTCTCCCAGAGGCCTTTTAGCTGCCTGACAGGTAGGAGGTCCTCAGAAACATTTGTGGAATGAAGGAAAGAGGGAGTGGACATAGGGAACTCACCTAGTGCACTTTGGTAACCTAAACGGGAGGGAAGTCCCAAAGGGAGGGGATATCTGTATGGGTACGGCTGATTCATTTTGTTGTGCAGTGGAGGCTGACACAACATCGTAAAGCAACCATACTCCAGTAACAATTAAGCAAAAAAAAAAGGAGTGGAAGTGCGGGGCTGAAGGGCTGTGCACAGGGAAGAGGGAGCCAACCGCCGCTGGGCCTGGAGGGGCTGAAAAGGAAGATCTGTGAGTCAGACAAAGACAAATATTATATGATATCACTTATATGGGGAATCTAAAAACTAATACACATAAACTTATTTACAAAACAGAAACAGACTCACAGACATAGAAAACAAACTTAGGGTTACCAAAGGGGAAAGGGGGGGAGGGATAAAGTAGGAATCTGGGATTAACAGATACACACGGCTATATATAAAGTAAACAAGGTCCTACTGCATAGCACAGGGAACCATATTCAGTTTATCTTGGAATAACATATAATGGAAAACAATCTGAAAAATATATATATATTATGTATATGTATATATAAAACTGAATCACTTTGCTGTACACCCAAAACTAACACAGTATTGTAAATCAACTATACTTCAATAAAAATAAATAAAGAATAAAATAAAATAAAATGCCCCTTCTATTATCAAAGAATAACAACAGTAGTTGAGAATGTTTTATGTTCTTATTTGACAAAATTTAAAGTTAGAAACCCTATCTTGGCCCTAACTTAAAAAAAAAAATTTTTTTAACCAGTTCATAGAATCCTAAAGTCAGGGAGCCACTGCCCCTTCCTTGGGTCCTAAAAACGGACTTTCCCTCAGGCTTCTCTTGACCCTCAGAGCCTCGCCTCTCCAAGACCCACGTGAAGCACCTGTGTGACGCCCTGACCCCCTGCCAGCGCTGAGGGCAAAGCTGAGGTGGCCGCAGCCTCAGGCGGAGAGTGGCACTGCGGGTACAGGGGACCTGCCTCACCGTGGATGTCACCCTGACCTCATCGTCCCAGGTCCCACACGCCTGCATAGGCCCTTGCTGCTTCTCAAATCAATCTTCGAGGCCAACAGGGCAGACATACTCCCCATTTGACAGATGAGGAAACTGAGGTGCAGAAAGGCCAAGTGACCTCTCCATGGTGCCCCAGCAAATGAACGGCAAGTCCTCACTGACTGACCACCAGCCCAGGGCAGTGGGGATTCTCTCTGCCCTCATCTTAACCTGGTCAAGCAAACAACCTCCAACCGCCCTGTCTCTGCAGAACTAACAAAGCACAATTTTCGCGAAAAGTCTTGGTTTTCAGTGACCAATTCAAATCAAAAAGCATGACGTGTCTAACCTGCTCAGAATTGTTTAATGTCAAGAATGGAACCCGCCACCTGCCTACAAGAAAGAGCCTTGCAGTCTCCCTGACCAGCTAGTAAGCTCTGTAAAGGCGGGTTCCATTCTTGACATTAAAAAAATCCCCACGTCTCCTTCCCCACCTCTCCCTGGAGGCCTGTGCTGACTGCTGTGAACTCTCCTGACCCCTTGGCGGGAGACCAGACCAGATCCCAGACGTCCCCAGAGGGCTACAGAGGAAGAGACAAGCCTGGGTCTTGCCCCAGCACACATGACCTGTGCCAATGGAACCAATGGGGGATGGAGTCAACTGCTTCCCGGATAATTAATTTAGGTCCAGACAGCCTATTAAGAGAAAAAGAGATTCAAGACTAGAATGGAAAAGTTTTAGCTAATATGTGGGTGGGGATAAAGGTATATTCTACCTTCTAAGAAGGGGCTTAAAGGGATTACGGAGGGGAAAGAGGAGGGTCCCAATATCTCAAAAGGAACAGGATGCAGAAGAACCTCCCTCTGCTAGAAATCTGAGATGGGAAAAGAGGGAGGGGTCAGGCAGGGGTGAGTACGGATAGGCAGCAGTGCTCCTGGTGTTTTGTTTTGTTTTGAAAATAACAGCTTGTTGAGATATACTCTACACACCATACAACTCACACATTTCAAGCGTATAATTGAACAGCGGCACAGAGTTGTGCAACCATCACTGCGATCAGTTTTAGAACATTATAAGAAATCCCTTACCTGTTAGCAGTCACGCCCTGTTTCCCCCCAACCTCCCAACCCCAGCCCTAGGCAACCAGGAATCTACTTTCTGTCTCCATATATTTGCCATTCTGGATATTTCACATAAACGAAATCACACAATATGCGGTCTTTCGTGACTCACTTCATTCACTCAGCAGACTGTTTTCAAACTCCGTCTGTGTTGTAGCATGAGTAGTACTTCACTCCCTGGACCGGGAAGTTCCCACATGCAGCAGAGCAACTAAGTCCGTGTGCCACAACTACTGAGCCTGCGCTCTGGAGCCCGCGAGCCACAACTACTGAGCCCGCAAGCCACAACTACCGAGCCCGTGCGCCACAGCTACTGAAGCCTGCGTGCCCTAGAGCCCGTGCTCCACAACAAGAGAAGCCACTGTAATGAGAAGCCCGCGCACCGCAATGAAGAGTAGCCCCCGCTCGCCACAACTAGAGAAAGCCCGCGCACAGCAACGAAGACCCAACGCAGCCAAAAAAAAAATAAATTTATTTTTTTTTTAAAAAGAGCATAGATAGAAAAAAAGACCAGAAAGAAAAAAAACCAGAGCTTCGTTAACTTCATCCCCTGAGCTGCCCCTGGGTTGTGGGAGGTGCTCACCTCCCTCTGTGAGGCACAGGGCCTGTGGGACCCTCTCAGGTGGGCTGCACTCTGAGCTCGCCAAGACTCAGCTGTGTCTGTCCTCAAACCTGCTTATTCCAGTTGTACTTATTACATTACTTAATTAAATTTTACATAAACCATTGGAATAGGTGTTAAAAAGGAATTGCTTTTATGAAGTAAGAGTTGAATATTTGGGGAAGATTGCTGTTAACTCAGGCACAGACAAAATAGCTGTATAATATTAGGGATCTATAAAAATCTGCAAGTATTGGACACTTAGTTCCTGCTTCACTTGATAGAAACCAAGAATCACAGAAAATGTATTAAAGGATACTACAGGGCTTCCCTGGTGGCGCAGTGGTTGAGAGTCTGCCTGCCAATGCAGGGGACATGGGTTTGAGCCCTGGTCTGGGAGGATTCCACGTGCCACGGAGCAACCAGGCCCGTGAGTCACAACTACTGAGCCTGCGCGTCTGGAGCCTGTGCTCCGCAACAAGGGAGGCTGCGATAGTGAGAGGCCCGCGCACCGCGATGAAGAGTGGCCCCCGCTTGCCGCAACTGGAGAAAGCCCTCGCACAGAAACGAAGACCCCAAACGAAGACCCTAGTCAAAATAAATACATTAATTAATTAATTAATTATTTTAAAAAAAGGATATAACAAAAAAGATAACGTGGACACCATGCAGTGGTAATCCGAGAAAGGCCTGGGCCTTAAATCAGATGATGGCAGAACGAACACACGTTTTATGTTCAAATGAAATGTTTTACATTAAAATCACATGCTCAAGGTATGCCTGTATTCTTTTTCTTTTCATTTTTATGATCCCCTCTTTAATACTCTTTTTCATTAAGCAACTTGTTGCCAGGGCTGATGGTAGCAGAAGAGGAGGGCTTTTTCTGGACACAAATATACAATGGTTACCTGGGCACGTGTGACAAGATGTCATTTTTTCCTCTCTCCTTTTTATCATCTAGTATTTTCAAGATGTTCTAATGAGTATGTATTGCTTTTATAGTAGAGAAAAATGTGTGATAAATGTTCCTTTTTAAGATTCAGATTCTATTACTTCCAGCTAGCAATGGGGAGAAATTCAGGACTGCCACACTGTCCGGGCCAGCACTGTCCCCGGTGGTGCCAACCAAGTACCCCGGGGCTACACAGGTAAATAAGGAGCAGGAACAGAAAGGGAACAGCATAGAACCAACCAGGACTCCCAGGAGTGTGCTGCTACCTTCACTGAGAGGTAACAAACACTGAAATAGAGTCCCTACTTTGGTGGAAACTAAGACAGGCCCCTCCACTAAGCATTTTGGGCCAGCAGTTGGAGAGGCAGCCTAGCTTTTGGAAATGAGACAAGGCTGCCAGATCAAACAGGTTTGAGTAACATCACGCCACGCAAATCTGGATTTCCTGGGAGAAGGCCAGAATCCAGAGTATTGCTAAAGAAACACGAGGCTTCTGCTTTGATACGTGCGAAATAAGGCAGTTAAGAGGCCCGTCTCACTGTACCTAAACTTCTCCACTGCTGGTGAGGCTTCTGCGTCCCCGGCACCATGCTGGGTTCTAACAATGGGCTGGGTTCTAACAGCAGGCATCTAACGATGGGATGAAAGAATGCGTGATGCGGTGCAGAGAGGCTTATCAGGACACCGATCCTTCTGCTGCAGACCAGGGCTCCTGCAATGGCAGGGGCCATGGAAACACGCCTTCCATCCTTCAGCTGCACAGCCACTCCTCACATTCTCATAACTAGGCTTTCTCATGTTTGAAAGACAGTCTGCTAAGCCAGGACCCCGACTGAATCCACAAAGACATGGAAATGAAGGGACTGGGGAACTGAAAGCAGGCCGATCGGCCCGTGCTCTGTGCCAGGAACACAGTGCATCCCAGGGGTGTGAGGGAGGCCTCCGGGAATCCCCACCCTCACCCGGAGAGAGGCGATAACCCACGGGTGTTTAAATCCGTAGGGGACCAGGGGCTGGCAGAAGGACCCAGAGTCTCTGAGCTGGACTTGAAGGAAGGGACTGACACCCCCAAATCAGATCCTGGAACCCCAGGGTAGCAAGAGGCACTTCCGAATGAGGAGTGGAAAGTGTGGCCATTTGAAAACTGTTTTCCTCCCCCCACCTCTGCCCCCCGCCCCATCCCCACTGCCCCCTCACAGGTCACTACACCCGTGACTGGAGCTCAGCCGGAACGACCATTATCAGGCGCTGGGAGGCACAGTTCTTACCGAACATGAAACCACCGTGATCCAAGTCGGCCACCAGCTCAGGAGGAAGCTTCCCCTGGACGCGCTGGATCCCGGACCCCGTGAGGTTCGGCCACAGCCGGGCCTGGCACCGAGGAGGTGCTCAGAGGGGAAGGCTAGTGGGTCAAAGACCAAACCAGTGACCGTGTGAGCAAGTCCTCCCAAAGGTCAGGGCCCACCGCTCGGACCCCAGAGGCCACGTGGTCAGACACACTCCCTCTCGTGAGCTTGGCCCGCATGGCAGGCTGAGCTCACATGACCAGCTTCCACCACCAGCCAGCACCTGGGGCAGGTGTTCCAGAGACGCCTTCTGAAAGTGAATTCCGGTCGTACAACACTCGGGCTTGTCTGTGAGCTCCGTGTCCCTTTGAGGATGAGAATGGTTCGCACCACCCCCTTCCCCCCGCCCCCCTCGCCCCAAGCAAGTAAATACAAATCCCTCAGAAACTAGTGTGGGCAGTAGACAGGGTGTCGAGAGGGAGAGAGAAGGGGGAGGGAGGGGGAGGGCCAGCATCTGCGTAGGGGGATACAGGGGCTTTACTAGACATGGAAAACAAAAGGGGAGGGAGAGAGAGAGTGACAGACTGGGTCACGTTCTCATTTTTATACCGTCGTCCTGCAGATACAGAACTTTTAGTTCGCTTGACGGTGACCATGCTGAACGCTCTCCCGGCACCTAATCAATGTAACTAAACACCTGTCTTGGGTCTGGGGTCCTCAGTTCAGTTGCCCAGTCAATGGGGGGGGGGGACACTCAACTGATCGTTTACACCACCTGGCTTGCGACGTAAGACACAAACACCCTCAAGAGTATCTGGAGATGTGTTTTGGTTAACGGTCTCTAGAAGACAGAACTGCTTCCCTACCCAAAGAGGAAAAAAGCCTCTTCGTGGAGCAGGGTGGTGAACCAGTCAGACAAAGTGTGCACCGGGGGCTCCAAAGGCCAGTCCTAAGTGAGGCACGAGGGCTGGCATGGGGTCGAGGACCGGTCAGGTGGGGCATCCCGGGACCAGGATTCCTCTGCCACATCCCAGAGCTTCCCGGCCCAGCCTCTGCGGGGCCGGACCAGCTCCTCGGCAGCACTGCTGGAAAAAAAAACAGAGGAGGCCAGCAGCGCACCTTCACACCCCCGTGCCACCAGCACCCCGCCTCCTCTCAGAGAAAGGCACCCATGGAACAGAGCTGGTGCCCCACCAGGACCTGTGGGCCCCTGCTCGGACCAAGGCAGGCCCAGAGACCCCAAGGCATCGTGCACACGTGAGCACACACTCACACATACACGCACACATACATGCCCCCACGGGAGCGCACTCAGACGTGCCTGGAGACTCACGCTCCGTTTATAAACTCAATCACTCCCCCTGGTTTGCATACATGGACCATCTGTGTGCTCGAGCTACTTGGAAAATCTTCCCCCAAATGGCCAAATGTGCTCCGTGGTTGCCCCTTGGCAGGGAGGGGTATTACACATTATTAATCTGTTTTCTAGTTTCTCTATATTTTCTGAATATTCTACAGTGAACACGCACGTATCACATCTACATTCAGAAAAAGTTCAAGTATACAATTTTTAAAAGTCTTTCTAAGGCAAGTAGTAAGTAGCGTCCAAGTAGGACACACTCAGGTATCTCATCTTGATTCACATACAACAGCACCGAGCGTCTCCACGTACAGAGGAACAGAGCGAGGATGGGAAAATGCACAGAGCTGCCCAAGGTCACCCAGCTAGTCGATGGTATCTTACTGCTGGGAACAGGCTTCTCTGGTGTTTCCCAAAGACAGCAGAGTGAGCAAGCGAGACAGAGACAGACAAAGGGAAAGAGAGAGAGAGAGAGACAGGGAGAGACAGCGCACTGAGAGGGGAGGGGGGAGGGGGGAGGGGACTGTGGCGTGCAAGAAACCCGTCTTACTCATTTGATTATAAAATATTTCTGAGCCACCAGATGCTATAACAGAGGCTGCAGATGCCCGATAGCTTTTCTTCATTTCTCTGCACCAGGCTCCATCTCAGGGCCCTGCAGAGTGATATCCAAGAAGTTATTGTGGACGCCATAAAGACAATAACTGTGCAATTTAAGAAACACTGCTCAATGCATCCGAGTAACAGATGTGCCTTCATTCCTGCTTCCCAGATAAATGGGCCTTTGGCTACCCCTCAGGCAACTGGGGGCCCTCGGGCAGGGGTGGCCCCTTCATGGCATGGCCGCCCGCCCAGGGATCTGGGCTCTGTTACATAATTAATCCTTGGCTCAGAAGAGCAGCACAGCCTCCACAGACAGCCCGACTCAGCGGTGATAGCCCTGGGGAGAGCGCGCATCAAAGGCCATGTCTTCCTCTCCTCCAAGATCAAAGCAGGGTTGATGAGGTCACCGTAGCACGCACTCAGTCTTCCCAGTGGCTTGTTCTGCTTTTCTTGTCTAGTTTTAATAAGGGACCCTGCATCTCTGGTCCTTCAATAGCTCAAGAACCTAGTTTAAAAGCAACAGGTCAGGGCCCCATGCAGACGGCCGCGCCGCTCGGTCTGCACTTCAAAGAGCTGGTGCGCTAAGGTTCTCAATAACCCAGGAAAAGCGAGATCCTCCTGGGGCGCCGGCCTGCCCAAGGCTCGCTCCGTAATTACTTGCCTAGGAAGAGCTCGGCCGTCTGTCCAGCCTCCAGGCTGAGCCCTCTGTGCTTCTTCTCTGGTCACTCTCTACCCTGCAGCCCCACCCCGAACAAGAGGATGGCAGAAGGACTTTATACGCCATCGGTGGCCCATCTAAACACCCCTCTGCAAGGACGTGCTTTGCGTCTGCCCTTCAAACTCAGTTTTAGTCGGTTCCAGTGGGGTCACTCTGAGCTGCCATTGGCCACGCGCAATCCAAGGTCTGCAGTCAAAGGCAGCTGTGCCGTACCAGAGGCCCCACCCTAAGCCCTTCCTCGCCCTGAAAATGCTGCAGACTTCAAGGAGCCTCCAAATTCAGAAACGAAAGGAAGGATGACCCTGAGAACAGGAAGCGCTTACATGGAAGTCTGTGGGCAGATGCTAGGCTGGCTCACCTGCCCGCCCCCCCAGCATGGCCCACCATCCAAACACCCCCTACACACACACACACACACACACACACACACACACACACACACACACACGAGTCCTGGGGGAGATATGGTGCCATCAGTCCTTCACACCCTAGTGTGAATTACCACCAGGTTGCATTCATCCTGCCCCAGAAGGGAGCCACTACTCAGAGCAAGGACCCTCCTAGCAGAGGGGTAGGGGAAGAGGGGATAAGTAATGAGTGAGGTGTGTTTTAAGGGGGTTGCCTTAGGGGAGAACAGGGGCAGGATGGGCGCAGGAGGGGAAGCGGGTGCAAAGAGGAATGGAAAGGACCGAATGTTTCCCTTGTCTTAAAACTCTGCCAACCTCAACTTGACTTTAGTTAGAAGGAAACAGTCCTCCTCCCTGGCGTCCCACGCAAGGCCCTAATCAGGAGCTGGCAGCCTCCAAAGCCCGTGTTTCCACCGCGTGGCTCAGCCGCGCCCTGGCTGGTGCGTCGGCCTCCCCGTGAGGGGGACAGGGGACACTGCGGGGAGAGATGCCAACGGCCACTTACACGCCACAGCCTTGGATTCAGGCCACAGGACAGACAGAAGGAGAGAATCCTCAAAGGCCAGGCTGGAACATTCTGGCCAGCTTGGAGGGCAGCCAGCCCACCCCAGGAACAGATTGTGCCTCTCCTTGCCCTGAGACAGAACCAAACTCAACCAGAGAGAGAACTGGAGGCACAGAAAGAGCTTAAACACATCTGGCTCTTTACGGCCCAGATGCCTTAGCACATGCTGTTCCTGATGCCTGGAATGCACTCGCCCCAAATTCTTCCCAAGCCAAAGTCTAGCAACCCTAAAAGCCCAGGCTAGCAAATCACGCCCCGCCTCCCGCCTCTCTCAACCACTAGGCCCCGCAGGGTCAATCAGTCCCTCCTGGAGCTCTCTGGGCACTCGTCCCCTTGGGCTGTATTATTTATGTTCATCCTCCCTATCAGGCTGGAGGCCAGGGGCTGCGGCGCTTTATCACGGTATCCCAGGAGCCGGAGCTGCCCGGCCTTGCACTCCAGGCGCCTGCGCAGAGAAGGCGGGGTGCCCCCTGGAGCCGAGCAGTGCAGCGTCCCCACCCCCAAGCTCATTCAGTGACGAGCCACTGATTACTCACCAGCGATAAAACATCTGCCTTAAATCCTATAAAATCCCTATCTAAATGAAACAGCGCAACTCTACGAGGAAGGACCCCTGAAACTCCAAACTCCTGGATCTTTTCAAAATATGTGAATTTTCCCCAGGGTCATCAAAACGGCGTTGCTTTAACACTGTCACATCCTTGCGGAAGCGCTGGGCCATACCAGCTTCTGCTCCATCTGCGCTTCTCCCACGTCTCCCGGGCGGTCTTACAACACAGCCTGAGCAGCCCTGGAATCACTTCCTGATTTTGTAAGGGCCAACAGTTCCCCATTAGGTTTCTGAAGTCTGTGGGCAGCTTCCAGGACTCTAGGGGAGAGTTTTGCTTAAAGACCCAGCCCACACCCTGCGGTCACAGCTGAACCTGATAGAGAAGCAGCCCTGTAGTTCAGTTTCTGCCACAATTTCCATTTTACATCTAGACCCTTGGGCTCAGCCTAGGCTTTGAGAAACTTTGCCGGGAACAGCCAATTTAGAGCACAGCTCCGCTGAAAACCTTCCTCTAGGTGCGTTATATGGGGCATAGGTTAGTGGGCCGTCACGTAACTTATTTGGAATTTACTGCACATCCAATACAGTATGTGGAATTTATGACAGATGTTCCGAGGGGAGGGGGAGGGATGGGATGATGTAGCCCAGAGAAGAGAAGTCTGAGGGTTAATTGAATGAAATCATCTTGATTATAAGAGCTCTTTCTTACCCAGAGGAAAGTCAACAGGACAGGGATGCAGGGACAGGGGAGGGGAGCTCTGGGCACTGAAGCCAGCCAGAGACAGAAACCTGCAGGGCCTGTAGGCTGCAGAGTTTCTTCTCAGAGGCTCTTCAGAGATCAGACTAAGTCCCAAAGGAAACTCCCCTGGTATCCAAAGTGACAGTAGAAAAGCAAAGCTTTGGGAGTGACAAGCTTGGGGCTGGAACTTACAGACCTGGTGGCCCAGCCAGTTCAGCCCCCTGTGAGCCTGCATCCCCGTGGGACAAATGACGTCACCCCTCCGGGGGCATTGCCACACCCACTTACAGGTGGCCTCGCAAAGTCACCACCTCTACTGTTGTAAGTGACATTCTGAGTTATCCAACATTAAAGAAGCATTAATAACTAGAACATGTCTCTGACAACCCTTAGCAGGATTGTGGTGCAGTTTTTAGCAACAGGCCCTATAACATAATCGCCCCTATAACATAATCGCTATGCCTTACGTGGTCAGAGCAGCCTGGAGACCCACAGGAGGAGCTCCAGGAATCAGTAAAGGAAGCATTAACAGCCTTCCTGTTCAGGTGAAGCAACTGGGCTCAGAGAGGTTAAGCCACTTCTCCAAGGCCACACAGCTGGTTGGAGGGCTACATTTCACACTCAGGTCTGTGTCTTATTTCTGCTCTGGGGGTGGCGAGGTGGGGATGGGGTGAGAAAGCAGGGCAGGTGCACGTGCCCCGCCCCCTACCATTTGATTCCCAAATTTCTGAGAGGTCACAGTATGAGAAATAAAGAGATGTCTGTGCCCACAGACTTTACCAGATCAACATAATCAAGTGAAACAACTTCATCCCAATGTCACGAAGCCCAGATTATCCAAGAATCCCCTGCATTTAGGGGCAGAAGGAAAATGTCTTCCTTCTTTAATCCCCAGCCTTTAATCTCCCACCTGTCAAGTCTGGATCTCTCGGGATAAGGAAAGGGGAGGGTAACAGCCAGGGTTGGGCGACGCAGGAGCCCCAGGCCCTCGACAGCTCTGGCAGTAGGAAGAACTGGTGTCAAGTAACCCCAGGAGGCCCACTGGCCCAGGGGACCCGTTCACCAGCCTGGTTGCTAAGCCCCAGTATCCAGAAGACTGTAGCGAGCTGTCTCGGAGTCTTGCCGTGTAACCTTGTACTCTCTGTACCACGATTTCCCTATCTGTAGCACACAGATAACAGCGCCTACCTCACGGTGTTATTGGTCTGTAAACGTTTTATTGTTAAAAAAAGAATTCCAATATGTACAAGACAGAGAGACTAGCGTAATGAATGGTGGGTACCCATCACCCAGCTTCAGATGCCCAACTCGCGGCACATCTTGTCCCCTCTGTGCCACCACCACCGCCCCCCCTCTGGTGCTTCCTGGGAAACATCCCTGTCCATCGCTAGCTATCTCAGTAGGCCACTGGGGCAGGGGCCCTGACCTTTAGACACCAGGAGGGGGCACACAGTTAGAACTCAATAAACGTTAGCTTGCACTTCTCCGCATTATTACGTCAATGAGCCCACATGAGCGCGCTGCCACGGCTGGCACCATGAGCCGGGCACGGAGAAGGTAGCCAAACAATCACAGCCACCACTCTGTGAGAATCTGCCAGTGCCAGGCGAGACAAACGTCACCTTGCGGAGTCTGCCCTTCAACCCTACGAAGTGGGAACTATCCCCACTTTACAGCTGGGGAGACTGAGGCTCAAAAAGATTAAGCCATCTATCTTTTTAAATCACACAACTAACATCCAGGCCTGTCCGGTTCAAAAGTTCACACTCTGTTCCCTTATGTTGCCTCCCGGTAACCTGTCAAAATACTGTCCGTTAATATCTGCTTGGTTTTGTTTTTAAAGTATACAATTCGGTGGTTTCTAGCATATTCATAAGGTTGTACAGCCGTCACCACCGTCTAGTTCAGCACATTTCCATCGTCCCTTCAAAGAAGCCCCACACTCTGGCAGCCACTTCCTAAGCCTCCTCACTCCTAGCCCCGGCAACCACTAATCTACTTTCTGTCTCTTTAGATTCGCCTATTCTGGCCATTTCATATAAATAGAGCCGTACAATAATTGGCTTTTTGTGTCCGGCGTCCTTCACTGAGCATAATGTTTTCAAGGTTCACCCACGTTGAAGCATGTGTCAATACTTCATTCCTTTTTATGACTGAATAATATTCCACTGCGTGGATATATCATGTTCTGTTTATCCATTCATCAGTTGAGGGACCTTTGAGTTGTTTCCACATTCGGGCTATTATGAATAACGCTGCTATAAACATTTGCGTACACGTTTTTGTGTGAACATGTGTTTTCGATCCTCTGGGAATGGAACTGCTATGTCATAAGGTAACTCTATGTCTAATTGTTTGAGGAAAGCCAATTTGGTTTTCCAAAGCGCTGCACCATTTTATACCCCTACCAGCAATGCTTCTATTTCTCCACATCTTCACCAACACTTGTTATTGTCCAGTTTTTTGATTCTAGCCATCGTGGCGGAGGCATCCGTTTATATATATGCATTTATAGTTCGTCCTAAACTTCTGTGAAATCTCACGGGCTCCTCAAGGCAACCACACAAGGTAGGCAGAGAAGACTTTTGCATCTTACAGATGAGTAAACTGTAGGCTCAGAGGAAATGAATAACCTGACTGAAAGACGATAGAAGGTCACCTCCATCTCAAAGAAATAAGAAGTATGATTCTGAGCTCAGTTTCTCCTCTGCTCTAGAGACCGGCCAGACACTGGCAACTCCACGAGGAAGAAGGATTCCTGCCGTTTATTGTGACCGCACTGTGAGGTTTACATAGATGTCAGCACCTCAACATCACTCAAACCAGTCCCCTTGGTCTAAAATGCACCACTCCTAAGAAAAAGCCACCCTCCCCAGTAAAGAATCATGTCTCTTCAGTTCTGCCCACTAAAAGGATTTATAATGCTCCTTTAACTTTTTCTAAAAATAGTAAATCCCCTCCCCAAATCCAAAGATGGTCAGTGACACAGATTAAGCCAGTGCCGCAGGGGCGGCTCGTCCTCAGAGGGCAGCCTCTACAGCGTCACCGGGGACACCACCAGGGCCTTCCTAAGCCCGGGTCTGGCCCAGGAGCTTCCTTCCCAGGGGACTGCACATCCAGCCACTGAGAGCGCTTGGAAAGGGAGGTGGGGAGGAAAAGGCAGGCTGTGGGAGGAAGGGAGCAAGGGGATGTGTGGCAAGATCCTACTCACAGCTTCCAAAGGCCATAATGGCAGAGAAAGAGCCCAGGACGGGGCTGGAATCAGGGCCTCTCCTTATCATCAGCTGTGCAGCCCTGAGCACATTTCTCAACCTCTCTGAGCCTCAGGCACCTCGTCTGTAAATAGCGATGAAACACCTGTAACACCAAACCTCCCAAGGCGGCTGTGAGAAGTAAATAAAATATGAAAGCAATTTGACAACTATCAAGCTAGATGAGTTGATATAGTCATGAGGGGGGAGGGGTGCAGTGACGTATTTCCATGTATTGTTTTCTTCTAAAAATGGTCATCAAGGGACTTCCCTGGTGGTCCAGTGGGTAAGACTCTGCGCTCCCAATGCAGGGGACCTGGGTTCGATCCCTGGTCGGGGAACTAGATCCCACACACTGCAACTAAGAGTTTGCATGCTGCAACGAAGATCCCATGTGCTGCAACTAAGACCCAGTGCAGCCTAAATAAATAAATATGGTATATTTTTTTAATAAATAAATTTTAAAAAATAAAAATGGGGGCTTCCCTGGTGGCGCAGTGGTTGAGAGTCCTCCTGCCGACGCAGGGGACACGGGTTCGTGCCCTGGTCTGAGAAGATCCCACATGCCGCGGAGCGGCTGGGCCCGTGAGCCATGGCCGCTGAGCCTGCGCATCCGGAACCTGTGCTCTGCAACGGGAGAGGCCACAGTGAGAGGCCCGCATACCGCAAAAAAAATAAAAATAAAAATGGTCATCAGAACTGATAATTACTTATAATTTCACAGCAGACATGCAGCAACAGATGAAACCTAGTAAACATAATAAATAGCAAAATCTTTACAAATGTGCATATTTCTAACCTAGCAACTCTACTTCTAAGACTCTATCCTCAGGCATAAACACACAAATTGGGGGAGGGAGGTACAGGAATGTTCGTTATACCATGTGGTAAATTGTAATGTTCAAAATGCTCACTGTCCCTCCCCCACAGCGAGAGGAGTGGGTACGGTGAGGTGGGCCACCCCACTGACATCAGGCTTGGCCATATGGTTTGCTTTAGCCAATGAAGTGTGAGGGGAACTGACACGTGATACACGTCAATTCTCGATTCTGAGCAGAAGCTTAAAGAACCATCGTGTTCCACCATCTTTTCTTCTTTGCCGTGAGACCAGCAATGTTTCACATGAGGGTGCCCTGTCTGCCTGGGTTCCAGAGGGACGAGGGCATCAAGCAGAGCCAGAGCCAACAGGGATAGTCATGTAACTTGAGCAAGAAAGAAACCTACGATGCTGTAAACCATGGAGATTCGGGGGGGTCATTTGTTACCAGAACATAACTTAGCTGACTGACACACAGCCCTGTTCCTATTAATACAGAACTGCAATCAACCTAAATGGCCAGCTAAACAAATTCTATCTATCTATCTATCTATCTATCTATCTATCTACCTCCACAATGGAAGGCCAATAAAATGATGTAGACATTGGCATGGAAAAACATTCTCAATATGTTAACTTTAAAAAAGCAAAATTAAAAAAAAAAGCAGAATATAAAATAACAGTACTGACAAAGGATTAGTCTCTGAAATACAAAAATATCTATAAATCAATACGAAAAAGATAATTACCCAAAAGGAAATTGAGCAAAGGAAATGAACACACAATTCACAGCAGAGGAAACCAAAAAGGAAAATAAACATACTGAAGTGTTCAGCCTCGCTAGAACTCAAGAACGTACAATTTAAAACAACCGTGTGATACTGTTTTACGCCCATCTGTCATGTTTACAGGTCTTTACAGAACCATCAATCAAAATAAGTGAAAATATGATCTTATTTTTGCTAAAGATATACATTTCTATTACAAGTATATACAGGGCATCTATAAAGTCTGGACACAGAAGACATTCTTTTGTTCCCTCACAGGTTGAAGATGTTCTTGACGATGCTGTGTCTACCTGGCAATGTTTCCAGACCTCACGGACTCCTCTCTGTAGACAGGAATAACTCTTGAGGGGTACACGACAGCATGCTAGCAAGAGTTGTGGGGAATTTTTTTCTTTCTTCTTTGCTTTTCTGTGTTTCCCAATCTTACCCAGCAATTTTTGTGTGAAAAAAACAATTTCTTCAAAAATCAAGTCAAGCTCAAAAGCAAAACGGCCACAGGTGAACCCTGGACGTGTCAGCTTCGGGAGCACAAAGGAATTCCAGTTTACACGGAAGGTCTGGGGCAGAGGAAGGAATACACCTGCCTCCTCGAGAACACAGACTCTAGAAGCTCGTCCTAGGTGGTGCCCCGTCCCTGGGCACGGCCAGGTGAAGGCGCACCTGACGTCAGGACCCTGGGGAGCTGCCTGGGAGGCTGCCTTGGCTCCTAGCCCCGGAGGGAAGGCTTCTCTTTGCCTGTGCTGAGGCCAGGAGGCTACTGAGACCATCGTGCTGGCTCCCCTGATCTCCAAGGCAGAACCCTTCCCCCAGAGGGTTCACAGAGAGTGAAGGAGAGTCAGAAGGAGGAACGCCAAAGCCCCAAGCACAGGCACAAGTGTCTACAAGTAATTACGACCACCTGATTTACACTCTGCTCTGCTGCCCGAGACTCAACAGTAAAAACACATTGCTTGTACTAGAGGGGAAAAAATAATCTTTAAAAAGAGGAGTAGTGGGCTTCCCTGGTGGCGCAGTGGTTGAGAGTCCACCTGCTGATGCAGGGGACACGGGTTCGTGCCCCGGTCCGGGAAGATCCCACGTGCCACGGAGCGGCTGGGCCCGTGAGCCATGGCCACTGAGCCTGCGCGTCCGGAGCCTGTGCTCCGCAACGGGAGAGGCCACAACAGTGAGAGGCCCACGTACCGCAAAAAAAATAAAAAATAAAATAAAAAGAGAAGTAGCTTTGTCTGCATCTGCCCAAGAGGCTGATTAAAGACCAAGCCCACCAGGACCCAGCTCATACCTGGACCTATGCACCCCACCTCTCCACCCCCAATTCACACCCCACCCGGCCCCTCCTGGCTTCCCCTGCCTGGCCCAGTCATCTTAAGGAGAATCCCCCCACCCTTGATATCTGATACCCGCAATCCCTGATCACATTCCTCATCCCCCACCTTTGAGGTCCAAGTCCTCAACCTGCCTGAGGCAGCAAGCCCGTTAGGCCAGCTCAGCAAGATTCCCCCAACACTTGACGTGTCCTCTTCGTAACTTTCCATCCACTGACCCCTCGGCCCTGCTCCTTGGCTATGAATCCCCACTTGTCATCGCTGTCTTCTCCCCCCGTTTAACAGGGTCAACTCTTTTTCAATGGTCCTGGATAAAGTCTCCCTACCGTTTAGCAAATGTCAGGATAATTTGTAACAGCCCTCGGCCTGGCAGGGAGTACAGGGGCCACCCTGGGCAGCAGCTGCCCAAAGAAGGGGTGGTAGGATCAAAGAGGGACTTGCAGGGCTTCCTTGGTGGCGCAGTGGTTGAGAGTCCGCCTGCCGATGCAGGGGACACGGGTTCGTGCCCCGGTCCGGGAAGATCCCACGTGCCGCGGAGCGGCTGGGCCCGTGAGCCATGGCCGCTGAGCCTGCGCGTCCAGAGCGTGTGCTCCACAACGGGAGAGGCCACAACAGTGAGAGGCCCGCGTACCACAAAAAAAAAAAAAAAAAAAAGGGACTTGCAGAGAACCACCGGATGGTGGGGATGGGACAGTGGCTGGAGGCAAGGAGGGCAATTCCAGAGAAAACAGAAACCTGTTGGGTACAGGGACTTAAACACACATTTAAAAAAAAGTCAGAGAACATGATGAACTTCATGGTCCTGTAACAGAGTCTTTACTAGAGTGAGATGGTAGATGCTTAGGAGGCCAGAGAAAATGAGAAGGGAAGGGAGGCGGGCTGGGGATGCAGTGAGAGGACGCGGGCTCTGGCCCAGCACTGCCTCCAAATGGGTGACCTTGGGCAAGTCACTTCCCCCTGGAACCACCCTCTGTCAGCTTCCACAGAAGCAAGAAGGGAGGCGGATGAGATAAGCAAACGAGCGTTTAGGAACCATGTCTCTGGGAGTCCGCAAAACAAGTGATTCTGCTCTCACGACAGGGAGGAGGGGCCTTCAGCAGCCCCGGGGGCGTGGGACCCACTCCAGTTTGATGCCAGCGGCAGGACAAGGCAAATCCTCCGACTGCAGCCTGTCTCCACACACCACGATGCAAATCAACACTCAGAGCTACGCGGGGTTCAACAAGGCTAAAAGCCTCAAGGCCCTTCTTTAGAAAGCCCGTTACCGCTCACCCGCAGGCTGCCATCCCTCAGGTCTTGTGACGGGATGACAGTGGTGTCCTTGGCTCCCACCCGGTTAGCTGGGAACCCTGCGCCCCAAAGCTGTGTTCAGCCCCCTAAAGTGCAGGCCACATCTGCCGGGCAGCAGGGAGGGGACAGCTGCGGCTCAAGGGTCGGTTATGCGGCCAGGAGCACGGCCATGCAGTGACCGGCGGGGGATATGCTGAGGGCCAGGACAGATGCGCACACGCAGGGGTCCCACCGGCCACGTCCCAAGCTGCCTTTCCTCTCAGCCATCCTCACCCCCTCGGTCTAGGCAGCCACGACAGCTCATAGGAACAGTGGGGACAGGCGCCCTCACCTTAGTGACCTGCAGTGAATGTACCCGCAGCTTCTGATAGGATATGCTCTACGAGCCAAAGAAGGTGCGCACTGGGGAGGCCTCGGAGATCGCCTCGGTTAGTGCTTTCAAACATTCCGGCTACGGATTTAAAGATGAAACCTTACCAGAACCTTGATAAAATGCAGGTGCGGGGTGAGGGGGGGCGGCAGGGCAGGCGGGGCGCTCACCAGGGCTCAGGCCCTCCCGTCCACCCTCCTGCACCCCCAGCTTCAGAGCAGGTAACTGTGACAGCTCAGCCCAACCCCCTACCTGGTGCCCCGAGCGCAGGTGTGCACCAGGTTACAGCTCAGCCAGCAATCGCAGGGCACGACATGACAACAGGCGACACGGGGCTCCCCCCAAGATGACAACAGGTGACACGGCCTCCCAAGTGAAATGACCGCAGGTGACACGAGCCCCCCCAAGGGAAATGACAACGGGTGACAAGAGCCTTCCAAGTGAAAGGACAACAGGTGACACGGGGCTCCCAGTGAGATGACAGCAGGTGACACAAGCCCTGCCGAGGGCACGCCACCAGCACAGGCAGTAGCTCAGCCGGGGGCCACTACGGCATGGCCAACGTGGCCGAGCAAGTGATGGCGGCTTATTTATTTCCAAGTCCAAGAAGATCAGAAACACCACGCCAGATGGGGAGGAAGGAGTAGCCAGAGAGGACACAGAGCCTGGAACAAGCGAGGAGATAGACAAGGCACAAAACACGCAAACTCACAAGGTGAACGGTCTTCCGCTCCCCGAGGACACACCTAACAAGGAAGGATGTCCAAGCCCGCCTTGAAAAGTTCCTGGGAGTTCACTTCCTACCCCGGAAAATCACTTCCTGCATCCATTTGGCCAACAAAGATTTCCTGAGTGTCCCTGGGTTTGGGACACTGCTCCGTGCCCCAAAGGACATGAAGGAGGCCTAGCCCAGTGCTTGAGGACTTGGACAGGAGGAAACGCAGGAGGAGGGGGAAGGGAAGGGTCCCCGGACCACAGGAAGGGCACGTGCAAAGCCTAGGAAGCAGGAGAGGCTGCCAGTTCCACAGACGGCAGCCGCTCCTGAAGGCCGGGGCCAGGGGCACCTGGGGAGTGGCGGAGGGGTGGGCAGGCGCCCAGGAAGGACAAACCTGGACGCCAGGCAGTCCCCGGAGCTGGAGTTGCTCTCTGCAGATGACTGGCCCGTCCCCAAAGTGCGAATCAAGAAGGCAGAGCAGTCGCGTGTGGCTTCTTTTCTGTCACTGCTGCAGCTGGGAGACTAGGCAAGAGGCACGGATGCACGTGGAGGCGACCGGGGAAGTGGGACCGCCTGGTCCACGGGAGGGACGAGGGACAGGCCAAGACAGCGGACTAGAGGGCGTGGACGGGAACGTGCTAGTGAGGCAGAATCCACAGGGCTTCGAGCAGTGGCTCTCAAACTGCAGTTCCTGTATTGAAAACGCAAATTCGCAGGCCCGACAGAGCAGCTTCGGACTCCGAAAGGCTGGCGTGTGGCCCACGAATCTGCATCCTCAGGTAGGGGGTCAGGGTCCATGCTTTGAGGAACAGGCGCGGAAAGCGGCTGCTCTGCACATCAGTAAGAGAAGAGGGTCCAGCAAGAACCTAGGCCTGGCATATAAGAGGCGCTAAAGAAAGAGTCCTTTTCCTTTTCCATAGTTAGCGCTAGCCACCACCTGCTGAGTATGCGAAGCCCTTAAGGGCATCATCCTTGAGATTAATCCCTTACCAACGGTATTAGGTGAACACTATCATTCCCATGTGCTATAGGCTGAGTTATGTCCCCCAAATTCATACGCTGACAACCTCACCCCCAGGACCTCAGAATGTGACTGTATCCAGAGACAGGCTCTTTAAAGGGGTGATGAAGTTAGAAAGAGGTCATACGGGTGGACGTAATCCAATCTGACTAGTGTCCTTAGAAGAAGAGGTGATCGGGACGCAGAGGGGTGACCACGTGAGGACGCAGTATGGAGGTGGTCGTCCACAAGCCAAGGAGAGAGCCCTCAGATGGAACCAGCCCTGCTGACACCCTGATCTCAGACTTCCAGAAGTGTGAGGCCATCACTCAGAGGAAACATTGAGAGTGGTGTGGTTAAGAAACTGACCCAGGACTTCCCTGGCGGTCCAGTGGTTAAGACTCTGCGCTTCCACCGCAGGCGGGCATGGGTTCAATCCCTGGTCAGGGAACATTTATCACCTTTCCTCCTCAGCAGAAGGATCTACACTGGGACCATCCAGGCCTCACCGAGTCCCATTACAAGGCCCTCATCACACACTCAAAGATCACGGGACCACTTTGAACAGGAAAACACCTCTGGCTCTCCACAGAAACTGCACAAAGTCTTTAGTTTAAAAAGCAAAAGAACCAAGATTGAAATAAGAGGAAATGTTCTGAGGGTGGGTGGGAGACCCTGCATGGCTCGGCTAATCCTGGAGCCAGACTCTCGGAACCGTCCACCGATCCATGCAGCCACAGCCTGTGCCCCCGTGCACACCAGGGGGGCGGGGCCTATTGCCGCTGCTTTATCAGAAAAAGCGTGGCAAATCTGAGGCCCAGCTGATGGGGCCAGCGTCACCTCAAACACACTTTGTTAGAGGAATCTTCATCTCGGAGGAATTTCATGGTTCCTGCAGCTGGGAACCACGCCAGCCCAGCACCTACCTGGAGGCCAGGATTCTGGGCCTGGGTGGGTAGGGGGTGGGTGGGTAGGGGGGTGGAAGCAGTGGGCCAGGATGGTGGGACGGGGGCTGCGCCTGGGGGGAAAGTGTGAAGTGACGCAGGAGAGACGGGTCTCACTGCGAGGCAGGTGTCGCCGGGCCACGTCCGTGCTGGAGGCTCTAAGGGAGAATCTGTTTCCTGCTTTTTCCAGTTTCTACCCGCCACCCACACCTCTTGGCTCCTGGCCCCTTCCCCCATCTGCATAGCCAGCAGCGGCGCTGCACTGCATCGCGGCCCAGTCTTAAGTCACACGGCCATGGGACTGACTACAGCTGGGAAAGGCTCCTCCCTTTTAAGGGCTCGGCCCTGGTGGTACCGGGTCCACCCTGGTCATCCAGGACACTCTCCCCGTGGCAAGATCCTCCATCGTAACCACATGGCAAAGCCCTTTAGCATGTAAGGTAGCATGTAAGGTAACACATTGTAACCCAGGGATTAAAATGTGGACTCCTTTCAGGGCCATTATCCAGCTGACCACAGGACTGCCAAGGAGCTGGATTCCACAAAGCTGGAGCCAAGGGTTTCTACCTTCTGGGTGCGTGAACCCCTCCGGGCAGCTCACAGGCATTCTGAGGCTCACCCCTGGGGCCCCTGATGCAGGAGAGGTGGGATGAGGCCAGGAAGCTGCATTTAATAATCTTCCCTGACAGCCCCTCGCAGGCCAGAACACCTGTAGCAGACAGTATTCGGGTGGGGGAGTCACCCAGATGCTCCATGCCAGGCCCTGCTGCAGGCTGGACTCAGACACCCCTGAGCTCCCATGCAGAGCTGTGGCCCCCTCGGAGAAGTTACTTAACCTCTCTGGGCCTCTCAGTGTCCCCTTGTGTGAAATGGGAGCCTCCCCAGCACCCGCCTACTGCAGAGGGTGCCTGAGGAGACAAAGGAGGCCACGCGTGGAGGCAAGTGCGGGCGCCCCTGGGCTGTCCCACCCATCACACCGGGCCAGGCTGCCTCAGAACCACACGAACAAACGGCTTGAGGACAGAAATGGCCTCAACTGAAGTCTTTTTACACTTACTGAATGCAACAGGCCATTACAAATGAAGCTTCTGCTACATCAGTCAGGAAATGAAAAGTTACGGTTCTGGTGTAACCATAAATCACCCACTTGTGAATACATATATAGTAAGTCGTTAGCGTTAATGCCATCTGCAGAGAACGCTACCTAGAGAACCAAGCCCCGCGCCGTTCGGCTCTGAATAATATCATTCTCTCCCGGAATAAGACAGAGCTCGGGGCCAAAATTAAGTCCTGGCTGAAGGTTGAGAGTACTCACACCCAGATGACTCTGGTAAATTGGTTCCTGTCCAATCCCAAAACAAAAAAATAAATCAGAAAAAACCTACTTGAGCCCCAACATTACCAAAATAACGAACAAGAATACAATAGCACTTTAATGAACACTAGCTCATAGAATCCTCGTGACAGCCTTCCCCGGTCAGGATAATTTACACGTGAGGAAACGGAGGCTCAGAGCAGTTAAGGGACTTGCTTGGGGCTCACGGCGCCAAGAAGCAAAGAGCCGGCATCTAACCCATCACTGGCCGTTGCATGGGCTCGAGAGAAGCAACTGACCCAGTCCCCCCGCCACCGGTGAGCTGCTTTACACATTCTGGGGTAACAGAACGGCTGTGCAAGAAACGCACTTTTGGAAATTCTGTCTCACATGATCTAGAAGAATACCAAAGTATTTCCCCAACTCTTAGCCGTAGTTGCCAATCCCAGGAGTAGTGGGGAAGGCGAAGCCAGATTCCAGGTGGACGCGAGTGACAGGAGCCATTCCACAAGCTGCAAGGGGCTCTGGACCACAGGGAAGAAGGGCCCCGGCTCACATCCCAGATGCGCTCATCTCCTTGGAGGAGGCTGCGGTGGAGAGGCTCTCGCTCTCTCTGCCTCTAAGATGTGGGGTCCACAGGTCGAAGCAGGGGCCAGCCCCGTGTGCTCTGGCCACCCAGACAGAGAGCTGGCTCCAGCTTGGGGAAGGAGGGTTTCCCAGAGGAGCTGACACCTGCCGTTGAGCCAAAGGGACAGCAAAGACAAACAGCTGGAGGGCGGAAGGGAATGCGTTTGGGGGATGGTAACGGTCCAATGCAGCTGGACCCCAGGGCGGATCTGGGGCGAGAGGCCTCGGTAGCCAGCAGCCCAGGCTGGAAGCCGGGAGCATCTGTCAGAAAGCCCCAGCCAACCTCAAGGTGCATGGGGAGAGGGGAAGGGGGGGCAAGGGCTCTATAAAAGACAGAAGATGTCTAGTGACACCACCCCAAGTCCTCCAAAGGGAGAAACCACGTCTCATAAATTTACCAGCACTGCCGCTGAGAAGGAAAGTAAGTACCTCACGCAGGGCTCCACAGGCTTCAAGCCAGCCTCTCTCACACTCTCCCCTCTCATTCTCACCCTGACAGCAAGCTGGCCAGGCCTTACCTAACCTCACAGGTGGCGACACTGAGGCTCCGGAGGCAGGGAGGCCGCGCACACCAGGCCGCTAACTCCCGGGCCAAGTGTCCCGCCAGCACAACCTGACCTCCACCTCCACCCCCAAAGAGTAGCCGGTCAAGGTCTTGTTTGTTTGTTTGTTTAAATTTATTTATGTATTTATTTATTTATTTTTGTCTGCGTTGGGTCTTCGTTGCTGCGCATGGGCTTTTCTCTAGTTGCGGCGAGTGGGGGCTACTCTTAGTCGCGGTGAGCGGGCTTCTCATTGCGGTGGCTTCTCCTGTTGCAGAGCACGGGCTCTAGGCGCGCAGGCTTCAGTAATTGTGGCACATGGGCTCAGTAGTTGTGGCTCACGGGCTTAGTTGCTCCGCGGCATGTGGGATCTTCCCAGACCAGGGCTCGAACCCGTGTTCCCTGCACAGGAGGATTCTTAACCACTGCACCACCAGGGAAGTCCCCAGACAAGGTTTTGAAAGCAGGACGAACCACAGGGCTCCCACCATCTGCTTTAAGAGACCAAGGATGCCAGACGGGGATGACGTGGCAGCCTCCTTCAACCCACATTGAAACCAGCACCCTCCCTTCCCAGTGACGTGCTGGGGCCGACGGGGCAGCATTCGCTCAGGCCCCATGGCCAGCAGCCTGGGAGGCAGGGAGACCCCGCTGCACTTTGAGACCTCCGAAGCAGCCCCAAGATTACATGGCTACGTTAATTCACCCATACACCCCCCAACAGGCCTGGGAGCGAGGCTGTCCAGTGCCCCTGCTGCCTCTGAGCTCATTCTGTCCAGGATGCATTTGGGGAGCTCCCAGCAGGCCATGGGTGCGGGCACCGAGGTGGAGTCGGGCCACCGCAGGCCCGTGGCAAAAGTCCAATCTCACCCCCTCTGAGTTCTCTGGGTCCTCACCTCACTTTCAGGCGGCTCTGCAGCAGGTTAAACGTTAGTGCAACAACCTATCTCCTGCACAGAGTTTTAAAAACCCCCAAATGCAGACGTAGAGAACAAACGTATGGATACCAAGGGGGAGGGGGGGTGAACTGGGAAATTGGGATGGACTCATATATACTATTGATACTATGTATAAATAGATAACTATGAAAACGTACTGTATAGCACAGGGAACTCTACCCAATGCTCTGTGGTGACCTAAACGAGAAGGAAATCCAAAAAAGAGGGGATATATGTATACGTACAGCTGATTCACTTTGCTGTACAGTAGGAACTAACACAACATTGTAAAGCAACTACACTCCAATAAAAAACCAAACCCAAGGGGCTTCCCTGGTGGCGCAGCGGTTGAGAGTCCGCCTGCTGATGCAGGGGATGCGGGTTCGTGCCCCGGTCCGGGAAGATCCCACATGCCGCTGAGCGGCTGCGCCCGTGAGCCATGGCCGCTGAGCCTGTGCGTCCGGAGCCTGTGCTCCGCAATGGGAAAGGCCACAGCAGTGAGAGGCCCGCGTACCACAAAAAAAAAAGAAGAAAAACAAACACAACTGCTTCATCATTTCCCAACAACCGCCCCCCAAGAGTGGGAAAAGGCCAGTCGGATCTCATTCAACAAGGACCCAGAGTGCAGCCCCAAAAAGGCACTAATTAGCCCTGATTTAGCCAGAGAGCAGGACCGCAGGGCAGGGACATTGAGTCAGGCCAGCGGCACCTGAGCAACGGCTCCTGGGCCCTCCTCCAGCCAGGAGAGCAGATGTTTAATGCGCACTTTTCTGACTCGTGACGTCCTAAAACCACGCAGCACGAGGAAGCTTCTCTGCAGGACACCCCAAAAGAAACATCATGGCAGCTCTGGGCCTGGAGCTGGGGACTGAGGCCTGGTCAGCCTGATGCTGACGAGGGAGGCTCCTTGGGAACCACTCGCTGCAGAAACGGGCGCAGGGAAAGGCCGAGTAGCCTGGGCCCCCGGGGCTCCATGGGGACAGCCCATCCCAGCACCTGGGAGCCTGCACCATCCTGGCCCAGCCACCTGGAGCCTGAGAGCTCGGACAAGCCACCCACCAAGTCCCGATGTCCTCATCTAGAAAACAACGGTGGCCCCAGAGAAAACCCCCTGAGGAAATGTGATTATCGCAGGCGATGGGTTAAAAGCACTGAGTTCAACCCAACAACTGCCCTCAGCCTCCACACACACACACACACACACACACACACACACACAAGAACAAACAACAAGAGGCCAGCTATTCACTGGCCACTGGCCACGATGATAAAGAACTCCATTTTCACCAAAGGTCAGACAGGTGAGGCGGGAGCAGAGCGGTGTTTTCACCTTCCCTCGCCTCTGTTATTCACGTTTCCCCAAAAGGGAGCAGGGCCAACGAGAAATTCCAAAACTTAATGCGGTGGTTTCTGAGAAGCGCTGAATGGCTGTGTTACACTCAAAGCGCTGAATGGCTGTGGAGGGGCCGTCCCTACAGCGAGGAAACTGAAGCAGAGAGATGGTGACTTTCTTCCCAAGGTCACGAAACAGGTAGCCTGGCTGAACCCAGACCTGACTGCAGGAAGCTCCAACCCTGCCCGGAGACACGCAGTCACTGCCAGAGCCCGAATCTGAATACCAGACCTGGAGAGATGGAGTGCTGTCGTCATGGCAACCAAAGTCTTAACAACTTTGGCATTTCCACAACCTTTGATTGATCCAGCTCTCGAAATTAACATTACAATGAAACAGTATTTGCATTTATTTTAATTGGCTTTTACATAACTAAACGTCTCGGTTTCACCCTTAATGACTACAGGGTGAAAGAGTTCTTAATGGTGGGACCCTTAAAACAGCAAGATGAAAGTTCATAATTTAAAATTTTCGTGTTTGGAAAAATTCTTCACTGACCTGACGGAAGCACATTTTTGCTTAATTCTCCTCTTTTTTTCTGAGAAGACAGCAGGACCTTTTGCATGTTGAAATTCATAGACTTCCTGCATCACACTTAAAATTAATAATGAGAATGCTTTTGGTGCTTTAGTGCAAGGCGTGGGAAGTAGCAACAGTGGAAGTGTATGTGAGTTCCATGAGGACACAGGGGAGGCTTTTTCTTTTTTGGGGGGGGGTCTTTTTTTTTTTTTCCATTGATGTGTCCCTTGTGCCTAGAAGAATCCCCGGTAGGCCCTCGATAACCACTTGTTGAATGAGTAAAGGTGGGCCACTTCTCACTACCTGCGATAAAGCATGCACCACACTTAGCATGGTGTCAGTTACTTGAGATTTACTATTTTCATTATCATTGTAAGTGAGGTGAGGCTCCTGCCTGGAGAAGGCACTTCTGGGCCTGTAAGGATATGGGTGCAGGTGAGAGGGAAGGAACCTCACCTGGGGGCCAACACCTGTAACTGCCTCAGTCACCCACCACCCCCAGCAATTCCCCAACACAGGCTAGAGTCTCTAGACCACACGTGTTTGATCTCTGTTCTCCAGGGAATTCTGTCTACTGGGAAGATGTATTTTTTTAAATGCCATTTTCCCCCCCTCCAAGAGGTGCTCTAACACGGACAATACAGTCGCGTGCACGGGAAAAGGGATCAACTGGTAGGGAAAGCCCTGCTCGATTCTTGAAGGATGTGTGGGTGCTTGTTGGGGGAGGGGGTGCGGTCAGGGATTCCCAGAAGGAACAGCACGTGCAAAGGCCCAGAGGAGTGAATGGGTGATGAGGAACTGCCAGTCAGTGGAATTCAAGACATCATGTAGGGGATGAAGGGTCGGTCGAGAGGTCAGGCAGGGTCGAGGGTCACAAGGAGGGCTTTTCAGGCCACGCTTAGCATTTGGACTTTGCTCTGCAAGCAAGGATTGAGAGCGTGGAGCAACGCAACCGCCTTTAGAGAAGGCTCGTGCAGGGCTGGGGCTGGGGCTGTGTGTGGGCGACCGGTCTGGTGGGTGTGGGGAGAGGCGGGGTCAGGAAACCAGCTAGAAACACAATCACGCAGAAAGGTGGTGTCACTGCAGCACAGGAGCGGTGAAGTTGGAGAGACTGGGATGGATCTGGGGGCTCTAGATCTTGATGACTAACTTAAGAGACCAGCTTGATAGGATGGAGGGAAAGAAAAGCTGAGAAGGGGCTAGAATGTCTCCTGGGCCTGCCTCCATATCTGAGCAGGCAGTGGTCTATCTGGGGGACTTGGGAATAGCAGGTCCTGTTTCGGACACTCCATCAAACAACCTAAAACCCAGCAAACCATGGCTTTGACAAGAAAGGGTTTTCTTTGTGTCCAGGGCTTGGGCAGTGGTTCAAGAATGCCATCAATGACCTAGAGTCTCTTTCTGTTCTACCATCCTTAGCACATGGATCTCAGCCTCGTGATCACAGGATGGCTACCCTATTTCCACAAACTGCGTCTGCTTTCCAGGCAGGAGAAGATGGATGGGTCAAAATCTTTCTGTCTTAGGACTCTGGCTTTTTATTCAGGAAGGGAGCAGGGACAGGAGAGCATGCCAGCAGCCTTGAACTGACATCTCACTGGCCAGAACTCACTGGGTTCTCCAGGCTGGAAGGTTGCACCATTAGTTGTCCAGCCTCTGAGCAGAGGGGCCCTCGCACTTGCTGTTCCCTGTGCCTGCCGTCCTGCCCAGCTTCCACGTGACCAGCTCCCTCATTTTTTCCAGTCTTTGCTCAAATATCACCTTCTAATGAGGCCTTCTCTGACCACTCTATTTAAAATTTCATTTCTCACCCACTCCCCCCTATCCAATACCTCTGGACCTTCACTAACATTTTTTCCACAGCTTCTTTTTTATGTCTGCGCCTTGCAGCTTGGAATCTTAGTTCCCCAACCAGGGATCGAACCCAGGTCCTCAGCAGTGAAAGCCTGGAGTCCTAGCCACTGGACCACCAGGGAATTCCCTTTTTTTTCCCCCGCATCTTCTAAGTATTACTGTATTATACTACAAATTGACTAATCTAGTTTACTGATTGTTGCTCCCAGCTAGAAACATCAGCTCTGAAAGGGCAGGATTTCTGCCGGATATTCTCCTAGAGCGAGTCTGGCACACAGGGGGAGCTATGTGAATGAATGAATGAATGAATGAATGCAGGGCCGGTTCATGAGAGAGCACCTTTCCCTACCTAGGGATTCTTCCCAAGCCCGGTCTCTACTTAAAGGGAGACTACTCAGTACATGGTCCCTGCCCTTAGGAGCCCCTGGCCTGGAGGTAAGATGAGACCCACGTTTGGAGGTGACTGGCCAGGACCAGAGCCTTGCAGATGGCAGGGCCGTGGGAGCCGGAGCAGCAGTGCCCCAGGAAGAGCAGGGAACCTAAGCGGGGCACCTGAGCAGGCCCAGAAGGCTTCTTGGAAGAGGCAAGCCCTGAGAAGGCTGGGAGTTGTGAGAGTGATTTGGGAGGGTGCAAGGGGCAAGCAGAAGGGTGTAGCAAATCTTCCTCTCCTCAAATGATGGCGCTGAGAATCATAGCCCAGGCCCAAGGCCGTGATGGGGAGTCCCCAGGGCCAGCTTCCTGAGCAAGGAGAGGTCAGACGTGAAAGACGTCCCTTAAAAAAATAAAAAGAAAAAAGTCTCTGAGAGTTTCATGGCAAGTCCCCACCCCATCCTGGCCCTCTGTCCCCGACAAAGGTGACCACACAGCTGGCTGTAATCCAGAAGCAGGTTTAAGGGGGCTCCTTGCTCAATCTATGATCTGATCTGAGCCAAGCTGACTGCCCTCATTTCAACAGATGTCTTTAATCTGAGCAGTAAATTCCCAGGCTGCCCAGCACGCAAACAGCCATTCCCTGCGGGGCAGAGACAGAAAGACGGAGCAGGTCCGACGTTCCAGGAAGATGCAGAAGCAGATACAAATGTCCACGTCCTTTGTAAGGCTCAGTCAGTACACACCCCGGACCTCTTCTGTGGGCTAACATCTTGCAGGAGGAAAATGAAAACCGCAGGTTGACTCCAGACCAGAGAAGGGAAAAAGGCAGAAGACTGGGAACTCCAATTCCACAAAGGAAACCAGAAAGACCCTGCTGTTTTAGGCAATCATGTGTCAGGGGCAGCAGGATGTGAATAAGAAGACTGGTGATGAGGATAAGGATGGTGATAACAATGGTGACGGTGACGGTCCCTACATTCATACAGCACTTTAGAGTTTACAGGAGGTCTAATGGCTATTTGTACAACAGTCCTGGGAGCTTCTATAACTCCCATTTCACAGATGAGGAAACAGATGCTCCAGGGCAGTGCTTTGCAGACCCAAGGGACTTGCGCGGAGAAGGTGAAGGTGGGAGGTGTTTGAGCCTCGGGGAGGAAAGGAGGATCGGGACAAAGTGATAGAGGTGACTTTTTTCCTTTAAAAAGAATGGTCTTGGGGTGGGGGAATGAACTGGGAGACTGGGATTGACATATATATACTACCATGTATAAAACAGATAACGAATGAGAACTTACTCAGTGCTCTGTGGTGACCTAAATGGGAAGGAAATCCAAAAAGGAGGGGATATATGTATACATGTAGCTGATTCACTTTGCTTTACAACAGGAACCAACACAACACTGTAAAGCAGCTATACTCCAAGAAAAATTATTTCAAAAAAAAAAAAAAAAAAAAAAAGAATGGTCTGTTCCCTATCCATTAGACGGTAAGGAAGTCAGGACAGCATCAGGAAGAGACATCTCCAGTGTGCAGTTACCTCCAAACTGGAACCCAACCAGGCAGGATGTCCCTAAGCCCAGGCCACTTGGGGTCTGAAGGTCGTTTTCTTGTTCAGAGCGCAGCATCCTCTGCAGCTGCGAGACCAAGCTCTCCGGTCAAATCACAGAGCACACAGAGGCCGGGGTCTGCCACTTTCTCAACGTCGCTGAAAGCCAACACAGCCACCAGCTCTGTTCCACGCCCACGTACAGCCTCTGCAGGCTGTGACGAGCCCACTCGAGGTCCCCACCAATTAAGGAGTTTGTGCAAAACGGGCCGTCCGACGGAGGGGCCGAAGGAGGCCTTTGCTCATGACCACCAACCCGCAGAAGGGAAGGAAAAGAGTGGATGTGCCTTTGCTGATGAAGTGACTGCAAAGAAGCAGAGGGCGGGAGAGCGAGGCAGGGATGCCCACCGCAGGCCTCCAGCTGCTAATGTTGTGGGCGGGGGAGGCGGTCTGTTTCCACAGGGTTGGAGGATGCTGAAGCCGAACTGGATGAAGGGAGATAGGAAGCTGCCAGGCGCTCAACAAGACGCAGGAAGCACAGAGAGCTTTCTACACAGCTAACCGTCAAGGGATTGCCTTTAGAAACTATTAGATGGAGAGGAACCCAAGCATAGGCACGAGTAGGATTTTTTCCGTGTATAAAATCATAAGCAGACTGATAAAGCAAGGTTCTACACTCTGGAAAATGCCTGTGAATAAGAACAGCTCAAACGAATCAGTTGCTGTGTCATCCCTCCAACAAGGCCCGGGGGCCGTCACCCCACGGGACAGTGAGAGGGGTTCAAGGCCCCGTTGTGTGGCAGTGGCCAGCAGCGTAAGCCAGGGGAGGTCAGCCCAGGGTCCCTCCTTGGCTTCCCGCCGTCTTGGGTCACAGTCATAATATGAGCTCCCCAAGGGCAGGTCCCCCAACAACTTGTTCTTCGTTGTATCCCCAGGCCCAGAGCTGGACTTGGCATACAATATAGAATTATTGAACTAATTTGTTGAACTGTACAGGGTAATCATCGTTCACACTAAAGAGAGCATTCCTGGCTTTATTCAAAGATTTTGTTCCAGTTGTTGTCTTGGGGTAGGCGTTCCTTCGATTCATTTTAAGCATTTTGGCAGGAAAGGTAGGGTTATGCATGTTAAAAATTAAGCAAACAGAACGGAAGGCAAAATTCTGTCAGAAATCCCTGTGTAAGTCAATAAAACAGAGGACCTTTGTTTAGAAAAATTTAATTCACATACACAGTTTCAGAAATATCACAGTAAGTGAGGTTTATTCCTTCTCCAGGACAACTGGGATACCCAGGAAACCAGTGGGACACACCCGGTCTCCATGGTAACCTACCTGTTTCCAGTGACAGGAGAGCTTCCTTCCCACCTCCATGTGGAATCCCGCAATAAGCTAAGGACCCAGCTTTCAAAAATAACAATTTCTGAACACAGGGGCCATACTAATTTTTTAAAAATATGGTTTCCTCATAGTGAAGATCCTGAAATAATTAACCAGATGTGTATGTAATTTTGCTGACAATTATATTTTCTTTCACAAGATCATAAATACAGACACTAGACTATAGAGATATGATTTTTTTAAATTTCTAATTCAAGAAACTATGAGCAGGCACTGAGCTAGTAGCAAAGGCAACCTCTGATTTATCACATTTTATAGCAATATTATTTGCCTGGAGAGACAGCCCAGCCCCCAAGCATCCCTCTCCTTCATTCACTCTGAAATTAATCTTTCCTATTAGCCAATTTCTCTTATGGCTGGCTTTGCCTTCATAACTTTCCACTGCTGACTCAATATCCTGGACTCAGACAGATTAAACCTCTGCAAAACGACAGGAATAACAGCCTAAGAAGCCTTTGGAGGGATGCCACCGAAAGTCAGGCAGGGCCCTGACAAGGGCTGAGATGGCCCTGCCCACCAGCCGGTAAATAAAGACGGTCAACCCGACGTAAGCCCAAGATCAACGCAAGGTCAACCCAAGTCAACCCAACATCAACCCAAGTTCAAGGCAGGAGCAGCACAGGCAGGGGGGAAGGATGACCCTCAGAAGCCCTTCAATTTGCAGGAGCTGAAGACCAGCAGTTCCACTCTGGGGGAGTCAGGAAGGAAGGGCTGGGATGGGATGGGAAACCCAAAAAGTTATTTTCGAAAAGGGAGCTAAAAAACATCATCCTGAGAGACAAACAGTAAGGAGATTATTCCTGGAAGAGGGCCACTGCGCGATCACTCAGTGAGGAGAATACAGAAGGAAAAGCTGGGGTAGGTGGTCCGAGGACATCAAACCACCTCATTAAAAGACCCAATGTCAACACAGCAGGAGCCGTGAAGCCTCCTTACAGGGCAAGAAACAAAGTGAACGCCCAGATTGAAGCAAACAAAACGGAACAAGCACATCCTAGATCATAAACAAACTCTACCCCTGCCATGTTGAAATGGCGAATTTCTTGGAAGACTTGGAACATTTTTTTTATAACCAAGTTAATAGAGTTACTCAGTATTGAATTTAGATGATATTAACAAATTCTAACAATGTAGCATGATAAATTTCCATTAATTCAAATCATCACAAGTATGGAATTTATGGGTTCCAGCCAGTCTGACTATAAAAAGAAAGTTTGCTAAGCAAATTAAGAGGATAAACAAGGTTATCAGAGGAATGCGTTCTTCGGGTTCCTTTCTAAAACCTTCTTTTTTTCCTAATTGCAAAACTAACACATTCCCGTGGGTGAAAATTTAGAATGTAGAGCAAAATGAAAAAGCAGAAAAGAGAAACCACTCATGATCCCATCAGACTCAACTGCTAACAGTTCGGTATATGTCCTTCCCATCTATTTTCTCTGAGCTTTTTTTCCCTCCCTATCTAGTTCTACATCTTGCTTTTCAGCCCCATATTTAAGAGACACGTTTAAATTGCTTATTTTCAACCCCTTTAGCAAATACTTACTAGCTTACTACCAGAAATATGTTCATTTCAAAGAATTCTTAGTAACTCATTAAAAAGACCAATTTGAGGTGAAAGCTGGTCAGGAGTTTGCATCAATACATATACTTTTGTCTGAAAATAATACAATTATTTATCTTCTACAATACTCCCTAATTCTGACTTTTCTCTGGTTCACAATTAGTCAAAACAAGAAGTTCAGTCCACCAGTTTCTTAGATCGTGAGCAGCATGGCCTCCCAGAAAAAACAGAAGTGCCCCATTACACCGAGGAGGGCGACATCTACATCCTCTACACTGGCTTTTCTTGCCATATTGTCCTCTTAAAGGAATTGTAAACATGGGACTTCCCTGGTGGCACAGTGGCTAAGACTCCGTGATTCCAAAACAGGGGGCCCGGGTTCGATCCCTGGTCAGGGAACTAGATCCCACACGCATGCCGCAACTAAGCGTTCACATGCCGCAACTAAGTGTTCACATGCCGCAACTAAGGAGCTGGCGAGCCGCAACTAAGGAGCCCACGTGCTGTAACTAATGAGCCGGCGAGCCGCAACTAAGGATCTCGCCTGCCGCAACTAAGACCCAGTGCAACCAAATAAATAAATAAATAAACAATTTTTTTAAAAAAAAGGAATCGTAAACAGCTTCTAAGTAAGGCTCTCGGATCTAGAGCATAAGACCTCAGCTCAACTGCCAACCTGTTTCCGTGCTCCCACAGCAAATACCCCAATGAAATCACACTCTTTCTTGGTACCAGGAGTCCCTGTCTTCTTAATCTCAGCTCCCTTAAGACATAGCACCGTCCCTGGCACAGGAAGTTATAAGAAGGCACTGAATGGACGGATGGGTGGATGAAACACACAAAGGTCGTCTCCCTAAGTTCAGTACCCTCTGCCCTACCCCTTCCTTCTAGTCTGTGTTCCACAGATCTGTTCCTCAATATTGTCACTCTCTTCTGAATTGTGATGCCAGCTCTTCAGATGGCGGTTGCATCTGTGTTTCATAAGAGGTTCATTTTTTTGTTGCAGTCAGTTTAGCTATGAAAATTCTCTCCATGCTTTATGTTGGATGTGCCCTACAACTCAAATTTACTTTTTTTTTGGCCACTCCGCGCGGCATGTGGGATCTTAGTTCCCCAAGCAGGGATCAAACCTGCACCCCCTGCAGTGGAGGCGAAGAGTCTTAACAACTGGACCGCCAGGGAAGCCCCTCAAGTTTACAATTTTAAGCATTTTTCCTGGCTTGTAGAGCTGACAGAGAATTTACAGGTTATCGAGCCCCGAGCTGCATTTGACAAATGAGGAAACTGAGATCTGGGGAGGAAAAGCCGCCCATGCCAAGTGAAACCAGACATTCATAACAGGAGGGCAGTCACTCCACCAGCCCATAAGGTCGTGATGCTTTCCAGGCCACTGTCCTGCAGTTTTCATGAGCGCATAAAACACTCACCACCAGCGACAGCACAGGAAACAGCATTAGTGCACTGAACCGCACAGTCGCACATTCAGGCCTGCAAAGCAAGCCCCTTAGCTGAGGTGCTAAGTTTTAAATAATTCAATTCACTCACCATCCTACAGCTGAGAGAAGAGGATGGTGGTTTGGCCACACATCTGGACATCCACTGAGTCCCAGGCTCAGTGCCAGGAATGCGGGGCCATGGAGGAGAAATCCACAGGGGCCCCGTATGCAAAGAGGCCCACTGCCCTGGGAGAGGCAGAGAAGCTCAGTCCCCAACCTGCTAGGTCAGGCCCTAGAGAGGCGCATCAGCAAAGGGCCTGGAGAATACGGCCAGGAGCCCAATCTGTCCTCCCTGGGGGGACAAAGGTGACAGTGGCTCCCCCCTGGGCCTGAAAGAATGGGTGGTGAATTAGCCAGCGTTCTCCAGATAAACAGACATATGCAAATACAGGATATGCATATATCTTATATCTTGTGTGTGTGTACACACACACACACACATATATATACATACACACACACACACATACAGTAGTCCCCCCTTATCTGAGGCGGATATGTTCCAAGACCCCCAGTGGATGCCTAAAACCAGACAGTACTGAACCCTATACTGCTATTTTTTTTCCTGTACATACATACCTATGATAAAGTTTAAACTATAAATTAGGCACAGTAAGAGATTAACAACAATGATAATAAAATAGAACAATTATAACAATCTACTATAATAAAAGTTATGCGAATATGGTCTCTCTCTCAAAATAGCAGACTGTACCATTCTCCTCCTTCTTGTGATGACATGAGATGATAAAATGCCTACATGATGAGATAAAGTGAGGTGAATGACGTGCGCATTGCGATGTTATGTTAGGCCTCTACTGACCTTCTGATGATACGTCAGAAGGAGGATCATCTGCTTTGGGGATCCTGGATCACTTGAGCCATCAAGATGTTGACGGTTGGATGTCAGGAGCAGATGATGTTGATGGTTGGATGTCAGGAGCAGATGATGTTGCTGGTTGGATGTCAGGAGCAGATGATGTTCATGGTTGGATGTCAGGAGCAGATGATGTTCATGGTTGGATGTCAGGAGCAGATGATGTTGACGGTTGGGGATCCCAGAGGGATGAGGTGGGACAGTGTGATATTTCGTTATGCTACTCAGAACATCACAAGATTTTATTTTATTTTATTTTTTTTCTTTTTTTAACATCTTTATTGGAGTATAATTGCTTTACAATGGTGTGTCAGTTGCTGCTGTATAACAAAGCGAATCAGCTATACATATACATATGTCCCCATATCCCCGCCATCTTGCATCTCCCTCCCACCCTCCCTATCCCACCCCTCTAGGTGGTCACAGAGCACCGAGCTGATCTCCCTGTGCTATCGGCTGCTTCCTACTAGCTATCTATTTTACATTTGGTAGTGTATATAGGTCCATGCTACTCTCTCACTTCATCCCAGCTTACCCTTCCCCCTCCCCGTGTCCTCAAGTCCATTCTCTACATCTGCGCCTTTATTCCTGTCCTGCCCTAGGTTCTTCAGAATCTTTTTTTTTTTTTAAGATTCCATATATATGGGTTAGCGTATGGTATTTGTTTTTCTCTTTCTGACTTAGTTCACTCTGCATGACAGACTCTAGGTCCATCCACCTCACTACAAATAACTCAATTTCGTTTCTTTTTATGGCTGAGTAATACCCCATTGTATATATGTGCCACATCTTCTTTATCCATTCATCTGTTGATGGACACTTGGGTTGCTTCCATGTCCTGGCTATTTTAAATAGTGCTGCAATGAACATTGTGCTACCTGACTCTTTTTGAATTATGGTTTTCTCAGGGTATATGCCCAGTAGTGGGATTGCTGGGTCGTATGGTAGTTCTATTTTCAGTTTTTTGAGGAAACTCCATACTGTTCTCCCATCACAAAATTTTAAACTTAGGAATTATTTCTAGAATTTTCCATTTAACACTTTTGGACCACAGTTGAGCACAGGTCATTGAAACCTTGGAAAGTGAAACCACCGATAAGGGGGAACTACTGTATATGCATATACAGATAGACTTATTACAGAAATTGGCTCGATTTGAGGCCAAGAAGTCCTACAATCTGCCAAGTACAAGCTGAAGAACCAAGAAAGCCAGCGGTGTAAGTCCCAGTTCACACCCAAAGGCCCAAGAACCAGGAACACTGAAGTCCAAGGACAGGAGAAGATGCCTGTCCGAGCTCAAGAGAAAGAGCCAATTTCTCCTTCCTCTGCCTTTCTGTTCTACTCAGGCCCTCAGTGGATTAGATGACACCCATCCACAATGGCGAGGGCAATCTTCTTTACTCTGTCTACTAAACCAAATGCTAATTTCTTTCAGAGACACCCTCACAGACATACCTATACATCCCATACTTAATGGTTTACCAGCTACCTGGTCATCCCTTAGCCCTGTCACATAAAATTAAAAAATAAAATTTAATCTGACACATAAAATTAATCATCGCAGGTGAGATTTTTCCAAGAATCTTACAGATTAGTTATTCTCATGAGGCCACTTGCAGAGTGACATTCCATCATCCACCCATTCAGGTCCTCTGTGCCTACCACTATCCTGTTGTAACCCCCCCCCATTACTCCCCTAACACTAGGGGGCATCCCCCCAAGGAACAGCTAATTCAGCAGAAATGGGCTATGTGATGCAGTAGCCAAAGTTTGGGAAGCAATGCTGAGGCTGAATGATGATGACGTGGTCGTGATGATGGTTATAGTGATGCTACTGATGGCGATGGTGATGATAGTGGCGATGGTGGTACCAGTGATGGGCGATGATGTGGCTGTACTGGAAAGACAGCAACTGGCCCAGGACAACACCCAGGGGGAAGGAGTTACAGTGCAAGGAACACGGTGAGACCTTTACACTGCTTGAGGGTCCCTGGTCCTGAGGACCTAGAGTCCCTTACCTGAGCTACACCTCCCCTGCCCCCCCCCCACCAACAATGTTGAAACTAATTCCCAAATGCACAAGCTCTCACTTTACGGCTAGCTCTGGGAACAATGAGGCAGGCCATGTTGTCTTTAGGTGAAAGCACATCACCAGGAACGTAGGCTAATAAGGCAGTAATCCTTTATCCTGTCTTTAGAGAGAAAGGAGAGAGAAAAAGCCATCCCCAGAGAACAAGAATGCCAAAGTTCTGGCATGAAGGAAAGCCGGGGCTTAGCGTCTGTCCGAGGCCTGCTTCTGCCTTTACTCACCAGGAAGGAGAAACACACCCAAACGAGCCGCAGCAGCCGGCACGGCCGGGCTCCCACCCCTGGAAGCTGAGCCAGGCCGTCCAGGCTGCGTCACAAAGCGTGGCACTGGCACCGCACGACTGAGGGATTTTTAATAAAGCCTCATCCCTGCCGCCGCCGCCCCACGCTCCGGGGAGGGCTGAGAGCGAGAGAGGGGGCGAGCCCGCCACCAATCCTGCCCCTCAGGGGACCCCCACCGGCTCCACTCAGCCACGCCCGTAAATACAGAAAACGGCACAACATTGGAAACGACTGTCTTTAAACCCAGGTGATTGATTTGGAGAGGTTCTCACTTCCCTCCAAAAGTGGATTACAGCGCAGCGGAGAGAGAGGATGGGAGTGACAGCGAAGGGTGGGGAGCTGTCGTCAATTCTGTTTTCTGGAAACGTCTGTTAAATGCACAGGAAGGAAGCAGAGACCTGAGCATTTTGCTGCTGGAGGGAAAACATCGCTGTGATCCACACATACGGCTGCTCAGAACCATAACTCTGCCGGTGTTGCCAGGAGTCCCCCTTCAGCCCACTGGCACCCACGCACCCAAACTAATAAACGCTTTCCAAGTGCCCAAGGCGGGAGGGGATTAGCGGGTCTGGGCCTCCTAATGTCTGAGAAATAACCCACAGGTCTCTCTCTATGTGCCGCCCCCCGCCCCAAGTTCAGGGTCACTGTGGCTGCATCAGGGACCCTGTGCGACGCTTTGCAGGAGATGCGAGCTGGGGCAATCCAACACGGCAGCTCCCCGAACTCCAAATCACGACCCTCCCGGCTCCCTTCCAGGACCCTTGGCACACACACATTCACAGGCTCTCATGTCATGTGTCTTGCTGCTACAGTCTGGGTCAAAATATGCCTAATAATCCTGAATTTGAAAAGAAACATTGATTGCTGGGGAAGCCCTGCAGCGTTCTCCATTTCCGCAGACACATGACCAGCCAGACTCAACCGGGTCCTCTACATCCAGGTTTCATGAGATTGTCCGGTGGGGGCCCGGCACCCCTTTGCTCACATGAGCAAACTCAGAAAGGGTCACTCAGCCAATAAACAACAGAGCGGAGACTGACTGGAACCCCCGGTCTGCCTGACCCCATCCCTGGTCTTTCCCCTGGGATATTCTGAAAAATAGGGTCTAACAACCCCAATCCTTCAGGAAGAAACAAGACACTCTCAGTGTCCACGGTGAAAGTTCTCTGCATCCGTGAGTGGTAGAGACCATCTGTGACCTGGTGGTCTACACACCAGACCCAGACCGATCTATATGCGCTGGGTGTACAATTTCTGTGTCTCAGGATGCACATTTGTAAAATGGGATCTCCTCCCCTGCTACTTTCCTCAAAGAACAAAACTGACACGAGAGGGGACTTCCCTGGTGGCGCAGGGGTTAGGAATCCGTCTGCCAGGGCAGGGGACACGGGTTCGAGCCCTGGTCTGGGAAGATCCCACATGCCGCGGAGCAACTAAGCCTGTGCGCCACAACTCCTGAGCCTGCGCTCTAGAGCCCACGAGCCACAACTACTGAGCCCGTGCGCCACAACTACTGAGCCTGCGTGGCCTAGTGCCCGTGCTCCGAAACAAGAGAAGCCACTGCTATGACAAGCCCGCACACCGCGACGAAGAGCAGCCCCCGCTCGCCACAACTAGAGAAAACCTGCGCGCAGCAACAAAGACCCAACACAGCCAAAGATAAATAAAATTAATTAATTTTTTAAAAATGACACAGGAAGAGACTTCTGAACGCACAAGGTATGGAGGCGCATGCGCCCCCTCCCTCCCCCAGGGCCTTCCTCCACATCTATTGACCAAGAAACTTCGCTGCACGTCCACACACTTAAACTGAGTCACTCCTACCCGGCCAAGTACTGGGGCAAAGGAAGCTGCGCCCTGTACCACTCATGCCCTTGAAGGAATTTACATTGTCTGGGAGGTGATGGCAGGAAAAGCCACAGAAGGGCATCTCCTTACTGCCTAATAGGCCTGGAAGGGAAGGTTTAATTCTTGCTGCTTCTTATCTACCAATGGCTTTGGGCTACTTATTTTGCCCTGGGCATCCTCCACGTTTTCATTTTAAAAAATGGGTTTCATCCCATTTGCCTCACATGTTCCTGCTGAAACAAGATAATGTAGCAGGGCCTCACAACACAAGGACACACTCTGTGCTTTAAATGCCAACACTTTGCTGGATACTCAGGAGTTCACAAAAGAAACGTGAGGGAGGCCACTGCAGTTAGTCCAGCCAACATGCTCTGGGCATCCCAGGTGCCCGGCGCTGTGCTAGGTGACAGATGAGGGGCCAGTAAGACCTGAGCCTCCTTCAGAGAGCTCCCCGACGCACAGGGAGACAGCACTGGCTACTTCAGCAGCCTGAGGGAGAAGCCAATTCTAACTGGAAGACTCCAGGAAGGCCTCCCAGAGGGGACCCTTGAGCCAAATCTATAAAAGGAACCATAGGAAGAAAAGGCAAATCTAGAGACAGAAAGCCGGAGGGTAGTTGCCCGGGGCCAGGAGTGGGAACAGGGAGTGACAGCTAATGGGCACGAGGGAGCCTTCCGGCGCGGCGCGAGGGAAACGCTCTAAAACTGGATTGTGGTGACAGTTGCACAACTCTGTAAGTTTACTGAAAAGTATCGAATAATACTTTTTTTTTTTGGCCACGCCATGCAGCATGCGGGATCTTAGTTCCCCATCAGAGATAGAACCTTCACCCGCGGCAGTGAAAGCTCAGAGTCCTAACCACTGGACTACCAGGGAATTCCCATCTAACGATACACTTTTTTTTTTTTTGGCTGCGGCGGGTCTTCATTGCTGCGCGCGGGCTTTCTCTAGTTGCGGCGAGCGGGGGCTACTCTTCGTTGCGGTGCACGGGCTTCTCATTGCAGTGGCTTCTCTTGTTGCGGAGCACGGGCTCTAGGCACACAGGCTTCAGTAGTTGTGGCACACTGGCTCAGTAGTCGTGGCTCGTGGGCTCTAGAGCGCAGGCTCAGGAGTTGTGGCGCACGGGCTTAGTTGTTCCGCGGCATGTGGGATCTTCCCGGACCAGGGCTCGAAGCCGTGTCCCCTGCATTGGCAGGCGGATTCTCAACCACTGCGCCATCAGGGAAGTCCTACTAATACACTTTAAATGGGTACACTCTGTGGTATATAAATTATACCTCAACAAAGCTGTTAATTGAAAAAAAATTTTTAAAGATCGAGTAGGAGTTTAGTGGATCAAGTGTGGCTGCGAGAGAAGAAAGACGCTGTGCCCACCTGCCTGGCCTCACCCTCACTGTACCACCTCCCTCCAGACACCTCCTCCCGAGGCTTTTCCCCAGGCCCGGGCCCGGGGCGGGAGCTGCCCTCCCAGCACCTGTCAATTCCACCAATTCACTAGATGTTCTCCCCAAGACCAAGCTCTCAGGGGCAGGGATGAAGCCCGTGGGCAGCTTTCGGAGCCCAGCTTGAAGCAAGACCACAGTAGGTGTTCAGAAGAAGTTAGTGAGGAAGAGACTGAACTGGGGGGTTGGGGGGGGTGGAAAGGGACAGGATGAAATGGAAGCCGAGCTCCAGGCTAAGGGATGAGGCTTTGCTGGGCGTTGGGCAGAAGAGGCATGGGTATGGGGAGGAGGGCGGGGCAGCAGAGGTCTGACCCGCTAGATGGGTGGGGAAATGGGGGAAGGGCAGGCGCGGTGGGCTCTGGGCTCTGCTGTGACATGTAGTAGCACGGAGCACACACACAGCACGGGGTCAGGGCGGTGGGAGAGCTCCCTGTCAGTGCACAGACGTGACGGCAGGTGCCTGACCAAGGGGACACCTCCCTTGCTGAAGAGGACACACAGCAAGGGAAGACTTCGGTTGGGCAACAGCGTACTCAGGCAATCAGGGAAGACTTTCAAGAGGGGAACTGCATACCTCCAAAAGCTTTTTTCCTGTGTCCAGGACCATGGCTGCTTTATCCAAAGAGTCAGAATTTAACAATCCTGAGTATTTCTTAACCAAGGGTCAGAAACCCATCACTAGCTCCTCAAAGAAGACTTCTCGCCTAATGAGGCCGGTGAGGCTGATGCCAGCACCCCTACTGCAGTCTTCCGGCTTCCTGCCAGCCTGTGTTGTACTAAGACTCTAAAGAGAAACCAATATCCAGAAAACACAGCTACTGGATTAGCGAGCAGGGGTCTAGGGGTAGAGGGTACACTAGGCTTATAAAGGAAAAGGAAAAGGTCAAAGAAGCCATTTTGCTGCCCTGGTGCAGGCAGGGGAGGGAGCCTGAGGCCTCTCACAACGTGTCTTTAATTAGTCACGTGTCATGAACGCAAAGATATGAAGCACTGCCTCTGAAATTCAATTCGACTTGAAACGACATGGCCGAGGCAAGGCTCTCTTAAAGAATTCACTGAGCTTTTCAGATGATTTTTTTCTTTTTAATTCTTTAGACTTGCCCCTTGCTCAGTGCCTAAGACATGTTCCACCCGTCAAACTGTATTGATTACCTGAAGTTACATTAAACCCACACCAGTAGATTCCAATGAATTTTTTTTTTTCTTTTTGGTGGGAAGTGATTTGAAAGAGTTTTTTCCATGGGGCAAGTGGCACCGAGAGGCCCTAAGCTCGCTCTGCTATCTCCATATACAATTACCCTCTGTCATCCCCCGATTAGAAACTCAACCCAAAGGGAAGAGGACAGGAGCCACATGAGGTGCACAGATGCGCAGACTTGCGTGTGGGCGTGAAAACACGAAAGGAACCCAGCGAGACTGTGGGATAATGGTGCGTCCTAAAGGAGAGCATGATTGAGTCTCCAAGTGCCCTCCTTCCCCAGCACAATGACATCAAGGGCTGACAAACTAGCAAAACACACAGAATCCGCCATCAAGTCTGGGTTGGCAGCTCGTAAATTGGAAGCATTATCCTGCAACAAACGAGCACGGTTTAGGGCCTGGTGGAATGCTAAATTCTAATACCAACCCAATCCCCAACCTAGATAGAATGTTGGCCGCCAAGAAGCTTGCTGTCTGATGCCAAATAAAGTCTGGGGCTCCTTACTATTACCCTGGATTATCAGACCTTGGCACTCTACCACTTCCAAGTGGCAATGCGAGGTCTTAGAGTAAGTCTCGGGAGGCCTGTGGGAATAAGGGGAATGCAGACTGCCCTGAGGGACGAACACTCACTACGGTATTTTTTTGTTTTTAAAGACTTTTTTGATGTGGACCATTTTTAAAGCCTTCATTGAATTTGTTGCAATACTGCTTCTGTTTTATGTTTTGGTTTTCTGGCCACGAGAAAACCGTGGGATCTTAGCTCCCCGACCAGGGATCAAACCCGCACCCCCTGCGTTGAAAGGCGAGGCCTTAACCACTGGACCACCGGGGAAGTCCCTCACCATGCTGTTTTATGTGAATGGTGACCTTGGAACTGTGCACACAGAGCCCTGAAAAGAGGGGGGTGCCAGCCCCAGATGATAGCACTACCTCTTTACCAGATGCAACTGCACAGCAGCTCCAAGTAGAAATGGGGCTTGGTGAGTGCAAGGCCCAGGCTGGGGAGTGTGGGCCGACGGGGGCCCACTCCTTGCCCTTCTGTCGCTTGTATTTCTAATTCTGCACAGCCCTGAGGTCAGAAAGGGACATTAGGACAAATTCTGAAGGAATTCGTCCAAGCTTTTTATTTCTCTAGAGTCTCTCTCTAGAAGGGCTTATTGGAAATGAATGGGTCATTGGCTAGAGTTGGGGCAAATCTTTGTTCTTCTGGGGTTTTGACTTATTCTTGTTTCTCCACAAGAAGATGACCTTCCGGACATCTGATTCCCAAAGCCAGGTCTCCCAAATTATTATCACACGTTGACATCTATTTTCCAACTTACAAAAATCGGAATGCAAATGGAGCAGGCAAGGCCAGAACAAGGCACCACGACCCCCGGCAAGCAGGAGGCAGAGCCCCTGGCCCTTCCCTCTGGCACATTATCCAATAGAACCTCAAGAGCTCGGTAATTACAGGCCTTTCAAAAGTGAAACAGAAATAGATCTAGGGCCAAAACACTGGTTTCCTTAAGGCAAATGCTGGTTTTAACTAAGGGGGAAAAAATCCCAGCTTTTGGTCTGTCTTCTGAGCAGAGAAAGTCAGACTGATTTTTTTTAATATTATTATTGAATTGGATTATGGGGAAGAGAATAGGATTCAGATCAAGAGCCTTGTCTCCTCTAGGATATAAAATCATTTTATGAAACACGAAAAGCAGGTTCCATTCTAAGTATGCTCCTGACACCAAATCAGGATAACAAATTAGCTTATTCGTTCCCCTGACATGCAATCACTGTTGAGATCTCAGGGCTTCGGTCCGGGTGGAAGACAAACCAGAGGTTTCTGCTACTGTGTCATAAAAGCCTGAACAAGCTTCCTTGAGAACACCAACCGGGAGCATCTGATACTTGGAAAGGCACCCAGACCCAGATGCAGGCCCTGCCCACTCCCTGCCAGCGCTTCATTTTAACAGCCTCATGTACCATGAGGTCAGCTGCTCCCCTGGCGAAGGGTTTTTTTTTTTTCCCTACCGGGAAGGGTCCTGAGAGGAAGAAACCAGAGATGGAGGGAAGGAAACAGTGGCTGTGGCAGAAAGCGGCAGAGCAGCCCTGGCCAGCTCACCCTGCTGGGCCTGAGCAAGCGCTGTGGCGATGCTGGCAGGACTCCGCCAGAGAGAGAATCATGGTTAGAGCTGTGTGCACATTCACTGCAGTTCAATGAGTAGTAGGTTTGAAACTAAGCAATTTAAAAATTAAGGCGTGGGACTAGGATGCAGACCCTCAGACTCCTGCGTAAGGCTGATCAAAGGGAGAGGGGATTGCTGTTGACGGGGGCCGGTACCCAGAGGGTGTTCAATGCCAGGGCCTAAGGCAGGACTCATGCTCCGGCAATCATGCTCCTCTAGGGGGAATCGATGTTGGCGGGGAGGAAAAGGGGGCAGCCTTCGGCGTGACCGGGCCTGGCCAGGGTGCCCTGGGAGCCCGAGATCCGTCTCTGCGGGGAGCGCCACTTCACACCGGGGCTCTCAGATTGCAGATGTGCACGCCCCGGGGACTAGGCACTTGTTGAACAAAAGGGCTCCTGACTTCCTCAGCCTCTGCCTTCGGCCAGGAGAGGGACCCCCGCTCGGGCGCCTGAGCCTTCGCAGCTGGAGAAGGGCCGGCGCCCCGCGAGGCGCGCTACTGCACCTTCGAGGCGGCGCCGCCCGGGAGCTGCGGCGGGGAGGCGGCGCAGCAGGCAGCCTAAACTTTCTCGAATCTCGGAGCTTCATGGTTAAGTTAGGACGGCGAGTGAGGCACAAAACACGCGCGGGGTGGCGTGGGGGTGTAAGAGTCCCACCCACGATAAAGAAAACAAAAGGATTTTTTAAAAGAGAGACGCTAATGCAATTAACATTAACACCTACTATGTGCCAGGCACTGGGCCGAGAGCCATCTTTAGTGGTTCTCATTTTAATCGTCACGACAGACCCCGAGGGAGGAACTGTCCCCACTTGATAAGAAAACCGCGACCCGGGAAGGTGGCGTGTCGGGCCCAGGTCGCAGTGCGAGTCACGGCGATGCCAGGGCTCATAACTCCGCATCAGGGCTCTGTACGTCGCCCCTCCGCCTGGGGAAGAGGGAGCAGATGGCCGCCGCGAGGGTCCCCTCCCCTGGCCAGAGCACACAGGCGACTCACGTGGGCCGCGCGGACCTGTCCCCGGGCAGGGCTAACCAGGGCTGCCCCCTAAGCCCGGGCTAGCCCCCTCGGATCCCAGCTATCCTCCGGGGCTCTGTACTCCGTCCGCACTGGGCCGGCCGGCTGGGACCCCGGGCTCCGCGCTCGGGGTGGACCGCCCACGCCCACCCTGCCACACGCGCCTCACGCACAGCCGCTCACACACGACACGCTCCCCGCCCCGGTCCCCACCAGCAACTGCGCCCCGACACACAATTCCACAAACGCAGCCCCAAATGTGCACATCCAACTGCACACACGGATCCGCACGAGGACACGCCATTCCAGGGACACACCACCGTACTCAGTCACCCACAACTCCACTGCGCAAAGAAACACAATCACCCCTCAACACACACACGCACACACACACGCTGAGAGCCCGATCGCAGCGCACGCCGGTGCACACGCCCGTACTCCCCGCAGCCCCGCAGCCCGCCCCTTTCCTACCTGCTCCGTCGCAGGACGTGATCCGCCGGCTCCCCGAGCCCAAGTTCCGAGCCACCGGCGCTGGGGCGGGCGCGGGCTGCTACGAGGGGCGAGTGCGCCGAGGCCGGAAAGGGTGCCTAGGAACGCGGGCCTCCGTGCGCCCGCAGCCGCCGCGCCGGCCCTGCGCTCATCTCCTCGCAGAAAGACAAAAGGAAGCCGGCAGTGAGGGAGAGAGCGAAGTGGAGGTGCCCGCCAGTCCGCCGATCCGCCAGTCCGCCGTCTGCAGTCGCCGCGGCCCGCCTGCCAGACCGGGAAAGGAAGGGACGCGAAGGCGGGGCCCGGAGGCGGGGCGCCCGGCCGGGGTGGGAGCTCAAGTTTCCTGCGGACCCGCCCCCGCCTCGACCACGCCCCAATTTAGCCCCGCCCGTCAACCCACTCAGGTCACGCCCCCGTCCCTAACCACGCCCCCCTTATGGCCCTGCAGCGCCCGGCCTCCGCTCTTCCAACGCCGGCCCCTCGCTACTCTCTAACGCACGCTCTGCCCGGCTGAGGCCTTGACCCGGTCTTAGCCCCGCTTGGATCTCGGAGCAGGGGCGGAGCCAAGCACCGGCTCCGCCTCCCTAACCTTTGGCCTCTGGCCTGAGGGTGTGGGAGAGGCCTGGAGGCGGCACGCGGGAGGGGCCGACCCCGAGCCCTCTTCCGGAAGTGCGGCCCGGGTGGCCCAGAAGGGAAAAAGGCTTCAGTCGCCGCAGGCTCCCTTACTGGTCCCTCTGGTCCCTTTCACCACCTGTCCCGTGAGCAGATGCCGCAAGCATTCCCGCGCCTGGTTCAGGGAAGGAGACCGGGGCCGGGAGAACGGAGGCCTGGGTTCCAGTTCTGGTTGCCTTTGCTGACTCTAGGCCATTTTGACAAATCCCTTGGACTCCCCCG